>NC_136955.1:24769609-25093265 GCF_032717465.1 Coenobita brevimanus
GTCTGGAATTCTACCTTGTGACCAGTATTAGAATTCTACTCATATTTTTGTCATTATTACTTTGATGTGTCATACTTTCAGCAAAATACAGGTAGTTAATCTCGTTTCCCTGAAGCCAAGCAGTCTTCATACATATACACCTTCTTATATCACCACTTTCGTGATAACAGAAACCACTCATACTGGAATATATGCAGGGCTGTAGCATTCACAACCGCTGTAAAGGTGTCAATGAGAGTGTTTCTAGACATCAAGGGATCATTCAGAACATCAGTGAAGTCTGTTTCGGGGAATTTCAACTCATCAAATATTACCTATCCAGTCTGTATTGAATTCGCGTCCTTTCACACAGCAGGTCATTACCATAACCATTTGACCACAGCAACATCTCTCTCATTCTGTTTTTCTATTTGTGTCAATTTATATTTAAGTAGGATTCATTAGTCTGTCTGAATCTTTGTGTGCTGTGTCTATTTGTGGAATTCAGAGTTATAGCTTGGTACATGTCTCTATGAATACCTCCGTTGACGAAGCTGGTCGGCGGGTATGGAATCACCAGTGTCTGCTGTCTGTCTGTCCACGTAATATCTCAAAAAGTTACAATCGAATTTGAACGAAGTTTTCTGGAGGAGTAGCCCGTTGGCCAAGAAGAATTTAATTAGACTTTCAGGCGGATCCGAATCCAAGATTTTGTTGTTGTTGTTGGTGGTGGTGGTGATTTGTTTTACAATGTGGTAATGGTTATCATTAGTTAGTGATGTTTTAACATTTTGGAATCTCTTGTTTACGACTGTGGCCTTATACATAGGTTCTGAGTAGCAATTTTTAGATTTCACTGGTGTTGGTGGAGGTATGCACTCTCTGAATTCTTTCTACTTGTCCATGTACGGATTTGCCCATTCCATTGTTTGTTGGTTTCTTGTTTCGTATATATTTGCCTTGGGGATTCTAACTTATTATTTTTTCCTCGGATTTGTCATTGCAGTTGTATCTCTGCCTTTGGGAGTCTTTTTTTTTTTTTTTTTTTTATGTATGTTTGTGAGACTAATTTCTACTTGTTTCCTGCGCTGTCCTTGTATTAAATTTTATCAGCAGGGTTATATGTATGTTTATGGAGTTCTGTTTTTGTGTATATCTGCCTGATTCTTCACGGGTTGCTGAGTATGGAATTAAGAACATTATACTGGCACTGTGATTGTTTTGTGCCGTTGTATATCACAATATCCATTGCATTAACTTAAAGAAATAATCCCGTACTGTGCACTTAAAATTATCTCACCTAGGGTTATGACTGAAGGATTGACAAACAAACATATAACCAGCTTCCTTTCGTAACTCAAAATTGTATTTGCAGGAACAATAAGGAGTTGGTGCATTAGACTCAGTGAGTCTCTTGTTTTACATTCAAATTAAAGCGTAAGGAAGCTACAGGAGGGAAATAATGCTTTGCCTGTTCATATACCCGTATCTCAGTCCTACTGTTCTCAAAGTTTTTTCTGGACCTCAGCTTTTCTGCTCGAGAACACTGATGGACTGAAGACTCATGTTTACTTCTGTCCCTTCAGTGACTTGGCTAATAGCTCTACCCTTTTTATTATAACCTGGCCTAAAATTGACATATCTCCATCCTGAATACAGAGCTGCAACGGTAACACAGATATACGTTTGTTTGTTTTTTCATATGATTTGTTTATGTTTTGGGGTGTTGAATAAAAAAATGATAACCATTATTCTCCATCATGTAACTTTTAGTTTCATTTTTTTTTTTTTAATCATTTCGCACTTTGCAATGATTTACATATGGGTTTTTTATTTTAATGATAAAATATTTGACTTTAGTATTTTCTATTAGTAACCTATACCGTGCTGGGGAAAAAAATAAAATAAAATAAAATAAACTGATACCCCTGTAAGCCGGCCAATTTTGGATTTTTTTTTTCTGGCTAAATGGGGTAAGTAAATCAATATAAGATTCCTGGCACTAATAAAAGTAACCACTAAAGGCAGATAGTTAAAAGTCAGGTTGATGTCACTCTGCCTCTGAAATCTTCGAGGTTACTGAGAGAGCAAAGCTGCTGTGAGCTTGTAAACCGATTTTGGATTTTTTTCCTGGCTAAATGGGCTTAATACATCAATATAGGATCCTTGGCACTAATATAAGTAATCACCAAAGCCAGAAAGTTGGTTGAATCGAGTCAGATTGGTGCCACTCTACCTCTGAAATCTTAGAGGTTATTGAGAGAGCAGAGCGTCTTTGAGCTTGTGAACCGATTTTGGATTATTTTTGTGAATAAATGGGGTTAATACATCAATATAAGATCCCTGGCACTAATAAAAGTAATCACGAAAGACAGAAAGTAGATTGAAATCGAGTCATTTTGGTGCCACTCAGCCTCTGCAACCTCCAAAGTTACTTACAGAGCAGAGCGGCTACGAGCCTGTGAAGACTCACTCACCTCCCGCGTTCCTAAATCAGTGTTGGAAGCATAGCCGAGAAATGTCTGAAGTTAGTGAGATACGTCATTACCTTCCAATTTACTTCAGTTGCTTGCAATGACTTCTCACCGGCTTTTTTGAAGAGGACATAGATCTACGTCGCTAGCATGGTATGGGTTAAAACCCTTGTCTGAAACAACACATTTATTTTATTTGAAAATAAGCTTGAATATAGCTGGAACACAACACAGTGATCAGTCATATCAGTATTGGAGTGTGGCAAACATATCTCAATGTGACTCATTTAGTTGACTGGCGCGCTTGTAAGTTACTTTCAGTGATGTGTTTCTTTTTTTTATTTATCGCAGTAATATTTATCGAAAATAGTAGTTTATTGCACTAAATCCAAGGTTTATTGCACTGATGTAAGTGGCCTAGTGCAGAAACTCGGCAGAGATTAAAAATGCAGAAGAATGGAGCCTATTTTTAGATTCATCTAAAGGAGCCTGATAGGGATACTTCTTCATAATGGCAATACATTTGCATCAATACCTGCTGCTCATTCTGTGCAAAATTTCTCGAGAATATAAGCTACAATGAACACCGTTGGTTCATATTTGGGGACCTGAAAGTTCACACAGCTGTTACAGAACAGAATAAACAGAAGTAGGAGAAGAAGCTTTTGGGTCAGGCCGTGGATCCTGAGAAGACCTAAACATGGACATTATGAGCAAGTCATGAGAGAGCTAGAAGCTGATGATGAAGCTTCTTTCAAGAATATTCTCAGGGCATAATCAGCAATGTTCCAAGACCACGTTGCCAAGGTCTGTCCTAGACTAATGAAGCAAGACACACGGTACAGAAAAGCACTGGAACCTCGGCTGAAGCTGGCCATAACCCTCAGACACCAAGAAACAGGTGAAACGTACAAGAGCTTGCTGTACGGCTTCCGAGTACCACACAACACCATCTCCTTGCTGGTCTGTGAAGTCTGTTAAGCCATCACTTATGAATATATAGAAGTCATCGCCTGTTCCGCAACACCACAAGAGTGGCGGCAGATAGCTGAGCAGTTTGGAGCCCGATGGAATTTTCACAACGCCCTTGATGCTCTGGAAGACAAGCACAAAGCCATCATGTGTCCGAAGAATGGCGGATCTCTGTATTTCAACCACAGGTGGTTCCATTCCATCATCTTGATGGCACTGATGGATGCCGACTACAAGTTCATTAGGGATGATTGGAGATGACACCTTCCCTCTCAAGACATGGTTCATGAAGCCTTTCTAGAGATGTAACCTATCAAATGAAGAGCTGATCTTCAACAACAGACTCTCCAGGATTAGGCACATAGTAGAGAATGCATTTGGCATCCTGGCCAACAGATTACATTGTCTCTCAAGCATCATGTTCCATGAGTCAAAGACAGTGGAATCCATCGTGCTGGTCTCCTGTTGTCTACATAACCTGATGAGAATCAGATTCCCTGTTCTTCAGAATGCTGCCAAGATAAAGAGGACGAAAACCATCAAGTGATTCCATGGGCCTGCAGGAATGATGGTAGCCTGCAAGACATGGACAACATCGTGGGAGGCAACCGTGCATCTAGGGCAGCCAAGACTCGGAGACTTTACCTGAAGCACTACTACAGTTCTCCTACAGGATCAGTTCCATGACAGAATGACATGATCGAAGTGCTTGCATATTGTAGACTGTACTGTGGGTGGATACTGGATATTGTAGATTGTACTGGGACTGGATACTGGAATGTAATTAACTGTAAGAAGTTATACTGTATTTGTATTTATTCTTATATGTAATTGTAATATTACAAGGTACCTATGATGTGATAATGATTAAAAAAAAAAAAAAAAAAAAAAAAAAAAATTTTCATGGCAGAACATCATGATCCAATTTATTTCATATTGTGCCTAAGTCTATCTAGTCTTTGATTAATGAAAACTATCTATCTATCTATCTATTGCCAGACGCCTCAATCCCGTTTGGGGTGGCCACAAACAAATCGCCTCCAAGTCGCCCTGTCCCCCGCCATTTCACTGCCCTGCTCCCAACTCACACACCCCTCTCTCATATACCTCTCCACCCCATCCCTCCATTTCATCCTCGGCCTCCCCCTCCCTCTTCCCCCCTCCACCTCACTCACATACACTCTCTTCGTCAGTCTTTCACCCTCCATCCTCTCCACATGGCCAAACCACCTCAGTGTGTTCCTCATAATGCTTCCTATCACATCCACATCCACACCACAACGCTCCTTTATATCCTCATTCGTCAGCCTGTCTCTCCACGTGACTCCACAGGCTCCTCTTAAATAACTCATTTCCACTGCTCTCACTCTTGACTTGTGTCCTTCCAACAATGTCCAAGCTTCACTTCCGTACGTTAATGAAAACAAATAAAAGAAACAAGTACTTGTACAACAATTTTATTGCATGTTTAAGTATTCATTCTAGGGAATCTCACAAAGTCACATGTTCAAAAGCACAAAGCACATCAGTTTGGTATACTTGGATTCCTACAGTCACAATACACACATCTGTCATCATTGCCACAGTGGTCCTGAGCTGGGGGAGATGAATATGTAACGTAGCAGCCATACTTCATTGCTGGGACAGGTCTTTGCTGTTGCACAGGCTCTTGCCGTTGCAGGTCTATTGGAAAGTTTCTAAGAAAAGCAGTAAGATGAAGGGATAACCTGGGAGTGGACTGGAGAGTCTGCTGTCCTTTCATTTAACGTCTCCAGAATCTCTGTCTCTGGGGTATGGCCTCCTGGAGTTACCTTCTTCTTGGAGGTCCGGATGCTGGTGACTGTCGCTGTGTCTGTGACTGCGGCTGTGGCTGTGGCAGTGATAGGCTGGCTTTCTCCCTCCTCGTCACTACCGATGGTCCGGGGGATGTCAGGCCTGGGTGGTGGTGGTGGTGGTGGTGCTGCTGCTGCTGCTGCTGCTGCCAGACCAAGCTTTTACCGGAGCTGTAGAGAAAATACAGACAAAAGGTAAGTCATACACGTAGATATACAGGGTGGTGCAAAAGTAGGTTGACATTTACCATTTATTCCAACACAAAAGACACACTTTTAGTCTCGTAAGTGTTCAAAGTGTTTGCCCTCACCATTGACACATTTCTAGAGTCTGTCAGCCACACTTCGACACGCAGTAATGCACAGGTCCAGGTTGGTGTTGATTTCCTGGCAGGCATCTGCAATGAACTCACGCAGTTGAGGCAGAGTGTGTGTGTGTCAACCTACTTTTGCACCACCCTGTATACAAGTGAGCACAAAATAATGGCATTTACTCTACTTTGGTCCTTTTGTAATTTGACAACTAACGTTGGCAGCCTGTCTGCTCAGTTCTAAAGTTGTGGCTGGCCAGGAGACTGAATGAGTCGAGGATACACTTTTCCCGATCCGTGAACTCCCTGGTACCATCACCCGACTTGTGCTGGAACAGCATCCCGTAAATGGCCGTCATGCTCTGGGACAACAGCTGCAAGTCTTTCAATGAAAAAAAAAAAAAAAAAGAGAAAAACATTGCTCGAAGTATACTTCTTGTAATCACATAAAGACAGATTTGACTTCTCAAAATCCATACAAAAGCATTTACCAGGGATATCCAGCTCCTTGGCCTTCTCCTTCCACAACCTTTACTTCTTCTAAATATCCTTATATTCTTTGGAGCCTTTTTTGTAGAAGATGGGGTTGGTCTTGAGCCATTTCACGATGTCAGCTTCCTGCTCATCGCTCAGGTTCAGGTACTGTTTCCTCGTTTACTTGTCTAGCTCATCGTCACGCTGCTGGGGCTGCTGTTCCTGGTTCCCCTGGGACTCAGGCAGGTTCTCTGGGGCATCCCGGTTTTCCTGAAGAGTGTGGTATTCTCCCTCGGGCCGTGCCGCTGGAATTTCATCGGAAGGAGGGGTATAGTCCCTTGCCTTCTTGCCAACACTCTTACCCTTCTTCTTTGGAGCCATCTTGATTGAATAAAAACCGTAGAGAAATGTTTACAACTTGAAATCTTTATTGCAACTGACGGTTGAGCAGCAGTGCGGCTACTGTTTTGTGATCTAGTACGAAACTCGTTCCATCTCGTAGCAACTCGTACCGACTCGTACCAAACTCGCACTGAACTCATAATGACTCGTACCACCTCGCATCGATCTCGTAGCGGAATCAGTAATCTGCATAATTCGACATAACTGGTGCTGTTATCGTTACAACTCTTGGATACTCTTGCTGCTGTCGTACTGGACTCACAGTTAACTCATAGGAATATCGTAGAACACTCGTACACACTCGCATTACATCGTAGGATCTCGTATTAAACTTCTGACTACGCGTCAACACGAGTATCCACGATATACCACGAGTGTCCGTACGAGTGCCGTACCAGAAGGACCAAGTGAGTTACGATAGCATTACGAGACCTAAACTCGTGGCTGCGCCACTGAAGTTTAAGAGTTTCTCCGAAGCTGAGTGAAATCGTTGAAAACTGGATAAAATAATGGGAACAGGGCAACATCAAAGGGATGCAGTTTAAGTTCTCTGTCTCTTACACTTCATGTATATTTTTCATTTTCTCTTCTATAATATCCAGCTTGTCATTTGAGTGTCTTTGCTCTTTATGATTTATGCATTTCACTTTGTTATGTCCTATTAACTCTAACATGAAAAGGCATCAATGCTAGGATGAAAATAAAGGCACTATGTAGACAGAGACAGACGGATAAACGTGTGTGTGTGTGTGTGTGTGTGTGTGTGTGTGTGTGTGTGTGAGAGAGAGAGAGAGAGAGAGAGAGAGAGAGAGAGTTTTATGAAGGACCCTTTTTATTCTTTACTTTTCGTGTGTGTGTGTGTGTGTGTGTGTGTGTGTGTGTGTGTGTGTGTGTGTGTGTGTGTGTGCGCGAGCGCTTGCCCTAGTGAATGAAAGTACAATAGTGTAGGTGTGTGCATGTATGTCAGTGTTTGTGTATGCAATTAATGTTTGACTGTAGGCCTATGTTTCTTTGTTCTAGTTTTCATTTAATATCAGGGAAAATTATTTATGGCTGAAAACGTTTGAATGTGTTTTCTGTACTGCATTTTTCTGCACTGCATTTGTAGTTTTGAACAGTATATAAGTCTTTGTCTATTATTTTTTATGCCAGCCTTTCTCTACATGCCTTTTTGAGTCCCACCTCGCATAATCTTTAGGAGGAAAAGTGGGGCAGGATAGTGGTGAAAATGATGGCGTTGTGTGTGCCTGCATATGTGTTTGGGCATTTTTGTAAAGAATGTTGTTTTGTGTATGTCACTTCTTTCTGCGTCTGCATACTTGTGTGTTTGTCTTTGGCTTTGTACTTCTCTCTCTCTCTCTCTCTCTCTCTCTCTCTCTCTCGTGTGTGTGTGTGTGTTGGACATATTGGTGTTTTCTCAGAAGCTGCCTCGTTTCTTATTTTATACAGCTATTGCTGCAAGCCTGTGTGTGTGTTTCTGTAATGTTTTAAAAGTTTGATTCTGATCTTTTCGATAAATATGAAGGAGAGAGAGAGAGAGAGAGAGAGAGAGAGAGAGAGAGAGAGAGAGAGAGAGAGAGAGAGAGTGTGAATTAAAAACCAATATCAATAAAAGTATAAGAGACAGATATTCCTGAGTACCACCAATGCAGTCTTGTTTAATGGTCTGTGATAATAATAGATGATACTCTTGTTCATATTTAATCTCTCTCTCTCTCTCTCTCTCTCTCTCTCTCTCTCTCTCTCTCTCTCTCTCTCAAAATTATCCTCTTATATCGTTTGATTGTTAGTGCCCGTGTAAGTGGATGAAATATATTATGCTTTGTTTCATTAAAACGAGTATATTGAAATAACATGGGATATCATCGATGTAAAGTGAGTGAACTCAGTCCAATATGTATGAACCCGTTTTCCGTGAAGTTTTTAATTTATCCTTTATCTGTATGAGTCTATCGGTATTTAAAATCCAATGCAGTTTAAGGATTTAAGAAATATATCCACAAAGACTCATCAGCCAATACAATTTATTTATACGAAGCACTGTTGTAAATAATAGACGTTAATGCACCGTAATCAGATACCGATAAGGATGTGTTAGATAATATGAATGGATATCTTTTACCTACTTCCCACTTATATGTTAATCTCACTGATTAAATTTCTTTATTTACTATGATCTCAGTATCACGTAACACCCTCGTCTCTATCACTGATGGGCAAAATTTGCCGCCGATTTTATTCCGCAGCAACTTCCTTTACTATATTTCAACATAGTGCCACTTCAATCACGTGCCTAAGGAGATTTATCGCAGAAACTTTTACATTAAAGTACGTCAAAGTTCGCTAGTAGTTCTAAACACAGTAAATTTTCGTCGACGAAACCTGGACAGCAATAAATTATAATACAATTACTCCATTTTATTACAGATAATTAAGCCTCCATATCATCAGAATAGTAGGAAAATTACCTCTAGTATATATATCTGGTAAGGAGACCGATTTATCGTCGTAAATGACGTGTCCATTTTTTCATTATTTCATCCTTCCTGAAAGTTTTGCACTAGAATGTTGCTTTTTTTTCTTTTTTTTTGTTGGGGGGAGGGGGAAGACTTAGCACTACGGTAAACATTCCCTTACTTCTGGGGGAGTTCCACAGTGAGGAAGCGATATTTGAATAATTTAAGCCCGCTTTCATAAGACTGGTTAGTTTAACAAAAAATCCACGTCATCTATAAACACACCACACTGATCTTTCAGTATTCACAAAGTATTCAGGGCTCGACAGATATTTTGTGTGTGTGTGTGTGTGTGTGTGTGTGTGTGTCAGGGCTCCATAGTATAAATACAAATCATAACAGAAAGCATGATGTATAGATAGATAGATAGACAGACCACCAGACAAGGTGTGGGAGTGGGAAATTAGCTTGCAACTCTTTAGGTGAAGGAATGTTGATCGTGTACCGGAAGCAGTACATACACACAGACATACAGTATTCTAGAAGCTTCCAGTAGAGCACACGTGACACGACCCCTGCTACACGAGAATGTAGGTATCTGAGCTCAGAAGGAGACTGACCATAGAACCGACAGGTAGTAGGGGGAGGGAGCCTAGCAACATGGGCGAAAGAGAGAGAGAGAGAGAGAGAGAGAGAGAGAGAGAGAGAGAGAGGGAGGTAGCTCACGGGACTACTTCACACTTCACTCTTGTGTGAGAGACTTTGTTAATATTTCCAAGACAAATAAAAATAGTCCCATACTCATCTTTATCTCTCCTGTCATTGCATGGCAATGGGAATTAAGATTATCTACTTACAAAACTACTCACGTACAACAACCGCTCGTCACGAGTCTACTATATGTATCACTGATCTACAAAACACACTACAAGACGCTACAAAGTTAACTGTAAGATATGACGGCAGCGAACGTACGAACCTCGTCTACGAATCTACAGTGAATTCCTGCAAAATACAAGCTACAAGCCTACGAGTCGACAAGCCTACGAGCCTACGAGTCTACGAGTGTACAGTTGATTCTACATTATCAAGATTGAAAACAAACAATACCTCTTACAACCAACAACTCACAACCAGCTCCTGACAGTATTTTCTCCAACCCCCCCTCCGTCTGCCCGATCATCACGCTGATGTAGAGGTGAAGAGGTCACACGACGCCTTGCCAGTAGTTTAAAAAAATATTGATAAAAACAATCTTCCAATTTCTACGACGAACCAAGGACCTACAACCATCTACAATCAACTACAAGTAACAACTCTAAGCGTCGTCTGTATAATCTTCTACACACACCTACAAGTAGCGACATCCTTCGTCCCACAATGAGTAAATCACACACACACACAAAAAAGGACCGAGAATACATCGAGAAAGAAAAACAAAACAAACAAACGAAGAGCGAGACACGACTCACAACCACCTGACCTCACCCTCCTCTCTCCTACCTCCACCAACCTTCACCGCTGACGCAGGAGTGCGAGAAGGTCAAGACGATGCGGCAAATACCAAGCCCATATTCACAACTCATCTTACTCACTCATCTTCACTCAATTTACTCATCGCTACTCAATTACTCACCACAGCTACCAGTGTGGGAAGTCGACGTTACAATGCATGTTTGCTGAGACGACGCCACATCATATACTCGCGTGTGACACCACCACTCACACCATTCCCACCACGGTAAAAACTAGTGAGCTACATAGTTACTTCATTTACACAATACACAATGATAGACAAAAAATTTCTGCACAAACATATAAAACGTGCTGTATAGTTACAACTTAAATACATATACCTACTTCTGTTTTCTTCATAATTCAATCATTAAATAATTGCACCAACAGTAAATATTCTACATTGTATATATTCATTCATTTATTATAGCATTTATTTACTACCAAAGAGTGTTACCATTTATACCTATATAAAATACGTGTTTCATATATAGAACTATAACATTATTATAGCTACAAAGTAATAAAGAAAATATACAATCACAGTTACTCAGTGAGCGATTAAAAGAACTGTATTAAACATTTATTGATTTAAGCTACCTAGTGGAAACAGACAAATTAAATTACAAGAAAAGAAAAATGGCCAACACTAATGACGTTAGCAAGAATGAACATCTTCCACACAATCGTGAAGACAAAGATTTCCACACAGTGCTGACACATATATTGCCCACGATAGGTACACGTGAACAACAAGTCAGTGCATATAGTTAATACTGTATATAGTGTATATATATTTATTATATAAAATAAAATATGGGACTATTTAATATCATTTTCAGTAATATCTGTGGAATATAAACTAAACCTTAAAAAAGGGTCCCAAGGGAATTAGCCAGCAATTATGCAACCTAGGACGACACCGAAAAAGCGTAGACAAACGAAGAAAAACAAACTATAGAAAATCAATACATAAAAAAAAGAAGAAAAAGAAATAGATCACATAAACAAATGAAAATAGGTGTGTTACTACAAATGCCAAAATACCACGTAAACTCCTTCTATAAGTGAAACAAAAAACAAATTAGTATCCTCCACGAGCCAGTGGCATGGCACATCATCACTATCATCGACCGCAGCATGACTGGATTAGTGATGTCAGGACTGCAATTATTACAATTATGTAACGTCAAACGATTGCATTATGTTACACTTGCTACAATTATGTAACTACAAACGATATGTAACAATTATGTAACGACAAATTATTGCATTATGTTACACTTGCTACAATTATGTAACTACAAACGATATGTAACAATTCCTACAATGTTACAGTTATGCATTACCACAATATTATGTAACAATTCATACAATGTTACAGTTATGCATTACCACAATGTTACCACAATGTTATGTAACAATTCATACAATGTTACAGTTATGCATTACCACAATATTATGTGGCAATTCATAAAATGTTACAATTATGTATTACCACAATATTATGTAACAATTCATACAATGTTACAGTTATGCATTACCACAATGTTATACAATACTATGTAACAATTCATACAATGTTACAATTATGCATTACCACAATATTATGTAACAATTCATAAAATATTACAGTTATGCATTACCACAGTGTTACTACAATATTATGTAACAATTCATAAAATGTTACAGTTATGCATTACCATAATGTTACTACAATATTATGTAACAATTCGTACAATGTTACTACAATTCTGTATAACCAGAATCATCATACAAGTTAGGTGAAATATTATATATTACTAAAAGGATAACTCAATATGTAATGTAATGACATAGCAGTTGTTGTTGTTGTTGTTTACAGATTTCCTGCACCTATAGTGCAGGCCGGGCCATACATTAGCCCGGTCAGTGGGGTATGGGCTGAATAGTAATGGGGGAGACAGGGCCTGGGGATTGCCCAGCACACACACCCTGTCTCCTGGCTGGCTTTGTGGTATGTGTGACCTAGCAGTATTACCACTGCACAATTGTATGCGTATGTCTGTTATACATACACATTTTACAATATGTTATACAATCAATTTAACTATAGTGCATTTATTCAATTATGTATACAACTTGTTGAAAATGTAATATTACTGGATCATTGCAATGTTATATCTATACATTATTATAATCAATATTATGTATTAAGAATGAAGAAGACTATTATTTATTAATAGATTAGCATATTTCAATGATGATTGCTGTCTGAGGACCGCCAGCTGCGTGACTGAGCGATGTCAGGACTCCATATTATAAATACAAATCATAACAGAAAGCATGATGTATAGATAGATAGATAGACAGACAGACCACCAGACAAGGTGTGGGAGTGGGAAATTAGCTTGCAACTCTTTAGGTGAAGGAATGTTGATCGTGTACCGGAAGCAGTACATACACACAGACATACAGTATTCTAGAAGCTTCCAGTAGAGCACACGTGACACGACCCCTGCTACACGAGAATGTAGGTATCTGAGCTCAGAAGGAGACTGGCCATAGAACCAACAGGTAGTAGGGGGAGGGAGCCTAGCAACATGGGCGATAGAGAGAGAGAGAGAGAGAGAGAGCGAGACAGGGAGGTAGCTCACGGGACTCTACTTCATACTTCACTCGTGTGTGAGAGACTTTGTTAATATTTCCAAGTCAAATAAAAATAGTCCCATACTCATCTTTATCTCTCCTGTCATTGCATGACAATGGGAATTAAGATTATCTACTTACAAAACTACTCACGTACAACAACCGCTCGTCCACGAGTCTAATATATGTATCACTGATCAACAAAACACACTACAAGACGCTACAAAGTTTACTGTAAGATGTGTGTGATACCCATTCTCAAGAAAACGAGTGCTCATTTTGAATGGGAATGTTCAGTACGGGATATACAGTATACATTTATTTATATACATTTACAAATGTTTACATATACACTTTATGGATTATTCATATTATAAAGAGAGATAGTCCGATAGATGGAGAGAGATAGACATAGACGGATAGATGGACGGATGGATTAACGTATGGATGGATGGAGGGAGGGAGGGAAAGACAGATAAATAAATATGCAGTACATAAACAAATATAAATATAGAAATGACACAACACTTTTTACCCTCAGTGTGCATTTTTGGCAGTTTGCTCTCTCTCTCTCTCTCTCTCTCTAACCCTTTCGTATTGTGGGCAGGCATAAAACACCCTTGCTCTTTTCCCACTCCTTTTTCGCTTCAAGTGTGACGGATTTCAGACACAAGTGTTTTTGTTTTATTGTGGGATTCAGGTTTTCTCTTCTTTTTCTGTATATTTTTATCCATCCTTTGCCTTTATTTTTTCTGTTATTCTTATTATTTAAATATTTGCTCTACTTTTTACAATGAGGCTTTTTTAATACATTCCGTAAATATTGTCTGATTTTATTCTGAATTGTGTGTGTGTGTGTGTGTGTGTGTGTGTGTGTGTGTGTGTGTGTGTGTGTGTGTGTGTGTGTGTGTGTGTGTGTGTGTTTCATTACTTTTTCAGTCATATACAGTTTTTCTCTCTGGTTCTCTGTCTGCCTTTATATTGGTTTTATACCTCTAGTCGGTCTATTTATCTGTGTGCCTCCTTCTTTCTATTTCTTTTTCACTCATAATCTGCATTTTTTTTATCTATAGTGCCTGTGTCAGAATTTGGTCTGCTGTATCAGGTTCAACTTATTTATATTTTGTCTCATTTTTTTTTTTTTTAATGTTCCTTCTTTCTGTTCTTCTCTATTCCCAGCTTTTTTGCGCCTCATTCTGTCTAACTCATCATCTCCGTCTGTCTGTCTGTCTGTCACTGACTTTCACATTCTCTCTCTCACTTTCTCTCTCACTATGTCTGTCTGTCTGTCTGTTTCTCTCTCTCTCTCTCTCTCTCTCTCTCTCTCTCTCTCTCTCCCCAAGTGATGGTAAAAACTGCATTTATTGGTAGACCAGAAGCACATGTTTTTATTGCTCTCATAGATCTCCCAGCTGGGATGGAAGGAAAGTGTGTGTGTGTGTGTGTGTGTGTGTGTGTGTGTGTGTGTGTGTGTGTGTGTGTGTGTGTGTGTGTGTGTGTGTGTGTGTGTGTGTGTGTGTGTGTGTGTGTGTGTGAGAGAGAGAGAGAGAGAGAGAGAGAGAGGTGAAAGTGAAGGGAGGAGTGTTTGCAGGGGAGAATGTGTTGGGAAGTAGATGTAGATAGGGAGGGAGGGAGAATGTGGTAAGGGAAGGGGGGCGTGGTAGGGAGGGTGGACGCAGGATGAGGTGGATAGGGAGAGAGAGGGGGGCGGGAACTGGGAATAGAGGGAAAAGGGATTGGTGAGGGAGAGGGTGGAAATAGGGCAGCGGGAGCAGGGCAAGAAGAGGCGAATAAGGAGGGTAGTGTATGGGTGTTCGTGTACGCAGGGGTATATGGGAGTGGGAGGGAGAGTGGAGATGGAGTGGGTGTGGAGAGGTGGAAAGACTGAAGACAGAGACGGTAAAAGAAGGGAAAAGGGTGGAGGTGGAATGTGAAAATGAAGGGTAGAGAAGTGACGAGGGAAGGATAGATGTGATGGAGGTGTGGCGAGAGGGAGGTGTAAGGAAGGAAAGGAGATGGAGATGAGAAGAACGTGAAGGTGAAGGTACGGTGGAGGGTGAGGGGAATAGAGAATAGATGAACGGAGATTGGAAAGAAGGAAAAGTGTGGAGAGGAGTTGGGTAAAAGATACACTGAACTAGAGAGAACAAAGTGGGGGAAGAGAGTCAAGAAGAGGAAGATGGACATGATTGGTATCTGTATTGTTTTAAGTGTTTGCCTCTGGGTATACAGTAGAGTTTATAGGCAATTCGTTCTGACTCGGCGGTTCTCCTACGTGCCATATTCCTTGACATGCTACTACTTTGGCGATGATGCCCACAGTTTATAATGAATACAAACAAGATAGTGCTGAATACAAGACAGTGCTCTTCCATTCAGGAACTGTGTTACAGAATTAGTGGGGCTTTCTTTTCTCTTCTTTCTTTCTTTCTTGTCATTTCTGATTGTCAATGGGTTATGGTAAGTATAAGAAAATTATTCTTAAATAAATAAACTGCTCTTCGTCCCAGTCTTGGCTAGAACTAGAGGCCTTTTGAGCAGCTGCTTGCCCATCTTTCATTCTCACGAGCACTCCCCTCCCCTAATTGAATATGACTGGGTTTGAGAGTGGGTGGAGAGAGATGGTAGTTAGAAGCGATTAGGTTGCAGGAAGATAATTACAGTAGATTGGCCTGAAGGGGTGAGAAGGGATTAGGGGAGGCTTGGAGGGGAAGAGAGACGTGTGGGAGTTGAGAAGAGCTGAGGAAGGTGCAAGGAGGATGACAGAGGACGAGAAGGGGAGAAGAGCTGAGGAAAGAAGAGGAGGAGAAGAGATGAGGAGGAGAGGAGTTGAAGATGGAGAGAGAAGGAAGAGAGAGGAGAAGAGAAGAGCTGCAAAATAAGAGACAAGGAGAGAAGAGGGGAAGGGGAGAAGAGCTGAAGAAGGCAGAGAAGGAAGAGAAAAGAGGAGGAGAGGAGAAGAGTTGAAAAAAGGGAATGCTGGAAAAGAGGAGAGGAGGACGGGCGATGAGTTGAAGTAGGTGAGATAAGAAAGAGAGAAGAGAAGGAAGGGAGAAGAGCTGAAGAAAAGGGGGGAAGGAAGAGAGAAGAGGAGGAAAGAATACAGACCTGAAGTATTGGGGAAGATCAAACGAAAATTCATTAGTCTGGAGAGGAAGATAAACAGGAAGTAGGACAGATGTAACACCGTAGTTAAGTCTGTATTATGAGAACACAGCGGAAGGTGTGGTCAAGCCCTGAATCTATAGCGTTAATTTCTGAAGCATAAGCTTTAGTAATGTTTAAAAATGTCAGTCTTTCTCTATCGTTCCTGACTACACTTTGTAATGTGGGATGCAGGTTGGCCTCATCTAGCAATTGCCGGTGCTCTATGAAGTCTCGACAAATATTTGGTGGATGTTTACACCACAATGGACTCAGTTTTCATGCTACTTTAATGCCATTAGGGTAAGCTGGTCAGGGGGAGAATATTAGATAGTGTGGTAGAATAAGGGCTGAGCACAGGAGAGAGAGAGAGAGAGAGAGAGAGAGAGAGAGAGAGAGAGAGAGAGAGAGAGAGAGAGAGAGAGAAGGAATACAGTGTAAAGAAATACTGGAGGAGGAAGGAGGAAGAGGGGGATGGTCTAGGATGTATAAATTTATACATGGTGAGGGAGAGCTGGGATGTGTTGAGTAGGGGTGGGTTAGTAGAGGTTAGGTGGGGAGAATTAAAGGAGAGGGAGACTAGTTAAACATGGCAGGGGGTGTTGAGGAGAGTTTGGGTGGGGGAGGAGGGGTTGGGGAAGGAAGGGAGGTTAGGAGGGAGGAGGTGAGGAAGGGGAGGTTCAAATATGAGGGTAGTCAGATATATGATAAAATCTAGGGAAGAGCTAGGGATGCAAAGTGGAATAAGGGAGGTTAGGAAGGGTTGGGGAGGTCGGGAGGAGGGGGATTGGGAAGAACTGGCTGAGGGTGGGAGTTAGGAGGTGACAGGGGAGAAATATACTGAAGGAATGAGGGGAAGAGGAAGGTAGGGGGTGATAGGAAGGAAGAGGTGACCAGTTTGTGTGAGAAGAAACTAAAGGTGAAAATGAATAAAGATGGGGCAGGGAGCAAAAGGGAAGGGTCAAGCAAGTACAGGGGTGATATTTAGACATAGAAAAGGAGGTAAGCAGGAATGGGGGATACTGATTAGGGGAGCTAGGGAAGGAGTTAGCGAGGGTGGGTGTTTGGAGAGTATGGAGGGGTTGGGAAGCGTTTTTAGGGGAAGGAGGTTAGTGAGGGTGGGTTTTTGGAGAGGTTGGGGAGCGTTATGGGAGGAGGGGGTTAGTGAGGGTGGGTGTTTGCGGGTATGGAGGGGATGGGGGACACAGGTTGGGGAAAGGATAAAAGGCGGTTAGTGAAGGTGGGTGTTTGGGGGGAAAAGGAAAATTTTTGCCAGCCGCGATAACGAAGCATGTATTGTTTTCAGTCTGCGTGTGTGTCTGGGTGTCTGTTAGCACGATAACTTCGCAACCGCTCAAAATATCATCACAAAATTTTGCAGGTGTGTAGTACAGAAAAGAATCGATCACGAGTTGGAAAATGGTGAAAGTAGGTCAAGGTCTGTGTGTGTTAACACGATAAATTCACAACCGCTCAAGATATCAACACAAAATTTTACCCGTGTGTAGTAGGGATGAAAATCTATGAGTTCGAAATAGGTGAAAGTTGGTCAAGGTCAAATTCATAGTCCGAGCCGCGCTAGATATGTGTTGGCTTGCGGCTTGTGTGATTCTCCCCTTTTTTTTTTTTTCGTTTTTTTTTTTTTTTTTTGATGTCCGACTCTGGGCATAGGCTTCACAGAATGCTCCCAAGGCCCAGTAGCCCTCCTACATACCATACACTTCTACATGTCACCACTGAGCTAACGGCCACTGTCCATATTGAAAACATGCTAAGGCCGTCTCATACAGGTATTAGCGGGGGTATTTTGATGACATGTCGGCGGGGCTTCTGGTAAATCAGTGAAGTCTGCTTAATGAAATTCAAATCCTTAAATTGCTCCCTGTCCCAGCGGGGATTCGAACCTGGGTCCGTTACTGTAGAACTGCAGGCCACTTCACCACCGATTCAGGTTGGAGAACATAGTGGGGGATGTGGAGAGAGGGTTTGTGAGGGTGTTTAGGGGTAAGGAGGGGTTGGGGACCGTAGTGGGGTTAGCCGGGAGGGGGTTGGTGAAAGTGCGTGTTTGGAGGGTAAGGAGGGGATGGCGGACACTGGTTGGGAGGAGGGGGGAGGAGGAGGTTAGTGATAGTGGGTGTTTCGGGGCGTAAGTAGGGGTTGGGGAACGTAGTAGGGAGGAGGTTAGTAAGGTTGGGTATTGGAAGTAAGGAGGGGGAAGGGAAAAATGAGGGTGGTTGTGGGGGATAAGGAGGGGATAAGGTGCACTGGCTGGGGAAGGGGAGAGAGAGGGCCAGTAAGAGTGCGTGTTTTTATGAGAGTGGGGCCAACCAGCAGCACTCCACAGATTAACTGGGGATTTACACGTTTCTTTAACATCCAAAATATTACACCATTTCTCAGGTCATTTTGTGTGAGTGTGTGTGTGTGTGTGTGTTTCCATACGTTATCCCTTTTCTACTTTGTCGCTTCTTATCCCACTTCCTTGATACAAAAGAAAAAAAAAAGGGAATTAACCAAAAACTAAGAGCCTGCAAAACTTGTCCATGTTAAACAAAACAACCAATAATTAGAGCCAAATTCATGATTTATTCATTTCGTGGTGCCTGGATTCATTACGTTTAAGTTATTGAGGGCAGTGGGAAAAGACAATCTGAGGAAGACAATAGTAGATTATATACAGCTTGAAGTGGAGAGGTTAGAAATTTTAGTATTGTCACCATAACACTTCATTCATCTTTCCCCACTAAAATATACCATTTCACTGGTCACTGTTTGTTTCATTTACATTCGTTAGATTATCTCTTTCAGTACGATTTTTTTTAGTATAACTCTCCTATCATTAAGGGATATTATGCAGTTTCTTATGCACTTAAATTCTTCATTTCCATTATCACCTTTTAAACCTTATCCCTGAACAAGGTGATTAACTTCGGAAAGAGCCCGGGTAATGAGGAGAAAGGCATTCTCTCCATTGACCCTTTCGCGCTTCCTTCCTCACTAAAATATCACACCATCGTCACTATCTCTGTTTACTTTTTCCCTGCTTCTAATATACTGTAGCACTAGCCGTGTGTGTGTGTGTGTGTGTGTGTGTGTATTCTGGGCAGCCGAAACTACATATTCAAATCGCACCAAAGCTGGCACAGAAATCGCACAAAATTCTTTGTGAAAATACTTTGTCTCATCACGATTGAAAAACTTTTACTATATTTAATGAGCGATCACATTTTGACCAAAAACGCTGCTCCTGGCGCCCGGCATAGGATCTCCGTAGAATTTTTTGCCCACAGGTACAACTAAAGCATTTTGGACTTGCGTTCGGACAACTTTGATTCCATTACCGAAGCTGCAAATAACACGATCAATTGGTTAGCTGCAAAAAATCCAAGTGACAACGTTACACTAGAACAGCACATAAACGCGAGAGCCCTCCGCAGGAGCAAGTGCGAGGGGCCCGAGGGACCCACGAACACTTGTTATCCTCTATTTCCATTCTGCAAATGATATATTTTAATTTAGTTTGTAGTGGCCGGGACAGAAACTCTCCGGCTAACTCTTTCATTTTTTCAATCCTACTTCCCCACCAAAATACTACACAATTTCTAAAGTAACTTTTTGTCTGTGTTGTTTTATCCATTTACGTTTTCTTTTTTTCTTTTCTTCTTCTTCTTCTTCTTCTTCTCTCTCTCTCTCTCTCTCTCTCTCTCTCTCTCTCTCTCTCTCTCTCTCTCTCTCTCTCTCTCTATCTATCTATCTATCTATCTGGTTCATAGGGAGAATGTCAGCTTCTTCGTTGATAACTTACATTTAATTTTCGTAGTGGAGCATTCAGGCAATTATATTAAAGTTAAAAAAGATTGCAGTAGTGAATGGATTGTTCATGTTGTATTTAACTCCTCTAGTTCGAAAAGCCACCGATAAGCTGAATATAATAATGGAACATGAAAAGTTATCACACATGAGTAATTATATACTGTTCTCATTATTCATTCCAGTTCAACAACATCCACCTTATTTAATTATTGTCTCTGAACACCTAAGGTTCCTTCATAATCATATAGTTTTAATACATCCTAGCAAAAGGGTCTACAATAAACCCTTCACGCTTCCCAGTCTTCAGGTCTCTTTTTTGTTCTCTTTAACTTGTAATACACTGTTAAGCGTAATATTAAACCTGAAAGAAGTAAAATATAATAAGATAAACAAACTAATGCACAGCAGCAAAAATAATTATATAGCCCACAATCCATTCAGTGTGACGACTTATATTTTTCTGGCTACAATGAGACTTTTCCGTGTGTACTTCACCCGTCAGTAATATTATATTCTGGCAAAACTAAAAATATTCTCCAATTTTTTCCTGTTTTTCTTCCAATGTGTGGTAGGTTGGGGAGCCCATCATCCACTCACTCAATGTAGAGGTGCCATATGATCTGTACACTGAGTGACAAGCCAAATGGTTTCCTGTACCCAGGAAACCATTTACTACGCTGGGTGGTAACCATATAACCGGGGTTTCTGGCAGGGTTAAGTGTCCCCCAGATTCCCCTATCCAAAATCACTTAATCATGGCAGTTGTTTCAGAGAGCCTCGGAGGGCCCAATACCTGCCCAGGGCCCCAACCAAATGGATAGACTCTCGTGGCCAAGTGGAATGTGAGAGATATGAATGAGGAGAGCAAGAGGGTGGAAGTGGTGAATGTGTTCAAGAGTGCAAGATATGCTGTGATGGCACTGTGTGAAACGAAGATGAAAGGGTGCGAGGTGGAGGAGTGGGAGGGTGTGAAATGTGTAAGATCGAGAATGAATGGGCGAGGAAGATGCAAGGAAAGAGTTGCTTTGTTGATGAATGAGGTGTGGCAGAGTGGAATGAGAGACTACAAATGTGTCAGCTCGCGGTGTATGTATGCCAAGTTCAAGTTTGAGAAGGTGAAAGTGGCAGTGCATGTAGCATATGCACCGTGTGAGGACAGGAGTGAGAGAGAGAAAGACAGGTTTTGGGATGAACTGGGAGAAGTAGTGGGAGAAATGTCCAGGAGCTATAAAGTGATTGTGATGGGGGATATGAATGGAAGAGTAGATACTGGTCCTGAGGATGACATAATGGGTTGCTATGGAGTACCAGGAGAAAATGATAATGGGAAAGGACTGAAGGATATGTGTCAAACACAGAGATGCACATAAATATACATGGTATAGAGGGAATGGGGATCGGATTGAAAGAAGCCTAATTGATTACGTGCTTGTAGAGAGGTCGATGATGGGAATGGTTTCTGATACGAGGGCTGTGAGAGGACGATGTGGAGGTCTGTCAGATCATATATATTGTGGTATACAAGATCAAGCTGAAAGGAGTGAGGTGGATCAGGAGAGAGAGATGCAGTCAGGGAGAAAGACAGAAAGTTGAGATGCTGAGGATCAAAGAAATGGCATATGAATACAGGACCAAAGTAGAGGACGAGTTAGAATTACTGAATTGGAATGAAATGGATCTGGACAGACTGTGGAATGCATATAGGGATTGCTTAGTTAGGAATGCTAAGCCGGTAAGTGGTGTGGCAGGAGTACAAACAAAGAAGAAAGGTACGGCATGGTGGGATAAAGAGGTAAAGAAAGCGGTGGAGGAAAAGAGGAAGAAGTGGCTAAAGTGGTTACAGGATAGGGATTCAGTTGAAGTAAGACTGAATATGTTGAGAGCAAGAAGCACATAAAGAGACTAGTGAAGAGGAAAAAGAAGGAGGTAAATGAGGATCTAGGAAGAAAAATGAATGCGAACTACTCTGAAAATAGAAAGTTATTCTGGAAAGAGGTGCGGAAATGTAGAAGTGAAAGCGGTAAGAAATGGGATGGTGTGAAGGATGCAGGTGGAAGATTATTAACCCATGGAGATGAAGTAAGGACCAGATGGAAAGAATATTTTGAAAGCCTGATGAATGGGGATAGAGAGAGCAGAGCAGCTGTAAACATGATTGGTTTTGGGGGGGTGCAGAGAAGGAATGCAGTGCCAGGAGACGTGACACTCGCACAGGTGAAGAGTGCTGTGAAGCAGCTGAAAAATGGGAAAGCAGCTGGGATTGATGAGGTGTATGCAGAGATGCTTAAATGTAGTGGCGAGAATGGAATGAAGTGCTTGTGGGAGATATGTAAGAAGGCATGGATGAGTGAAACTGTGCCTGCAGAGTGGAAAAAGGCTGTGATTGTACCCCTGTACAAAAATAAAGGTGAACGAAGTGAGTGTAAGAATTATCGTGGCATAAGCTTACTGAGTGTGGTAGGGAAGGTATATGGAAGAATTATTATAGAGAAAGTAAGAGAGATATCAGAAGTCCTAGTGAGTGATGAACAGGGTGGCTTTAGGAGTGGCAGAGGATGTGTGGACCAAATATTTGCAGTGAGACAGATAGTAGAGAAGGCTTGTGAGAAGGACCATAAGGTGTTTATGGCATTCATGGATCTGGAAAAAGCATATGACAAACTGGACAGAGAAGGATCGTGGAAAGTTTTGCGCATGTACGGTGTAGAGGGTAAGCTGTTAGGTGCCGTCAAGAGTTTTTATGATGGTAGTGAAGCATGTGTCAGGGTTAATGGGCATCTAAGTGAATGGTTCCCAATCAATGTGGGCGTGCGACAAGGTTGTGTGATGTCTCCATGGTTGTTCAATGTATATATGGATGGGGTGATGAGAGAAGTGAAAACACGAGTAATGGAGAAAGGGTTGGCATTGGTAATGAATGGTGATGGATGGAATATCTCAAATTTGTTGTATGCTGATGATGCAGTACTGCTTGCAAGTGCCGGACAAGAACTTGGTAGGCTAGTGCAGAGTTTTGCTGATGTTTGTAAGCGTCGTGCCTTGAGAGTAAATGTAGAAAAGAGTAAAATGATGGTTATTGAGAAAGAATGTGACTCCCAGTGCAATGTAACAGTGAATGGAGAGAGACTGGAATTGGTGAGAGAGTTCAAATACCTGGGTACAGTAATAGAAAAGAGAGGAAAATGTGCAAAAAAAGTTGAAAGTAGAGTGACACAAGGAAGAAAAGTAGCTGGTGCAATGAAGGCCTTGATAAGAAACAGAGGCTTGAGTGTTGCAGCTGCACGAGGCTTACATGAAGCAGTGCTAGTGCCAACTTTGATGTATGGATGTGATACTATGATGTGGCATGAAATTGAAAGGTCAAGAGTAAGAGCAGTGGAGATGGGACTGCTGAGGAATGTATGTGGAGTACAGAGGGTGGATAGGATACGAAGTAATGTGATTCGTGAAAGATGAGGAGTGAGGAAGTCGGTGGACACCAGAATTGAAGAGAGTGTACTGATATGGTATGGTCATGTGGAGAGAATGGATAACAGTAGTGGTGAAGAAGGTATATCTGAGCGAATTCGAAGAAGGGAGGAGGCGAGGTAGGCCAAGGAGAAGGTGGAGAGATATGGTGGATGAATGTGTGAGGAAGAGAGGTTTGGAAGTCGGTGAGGCTAGGGAACTGACAGGAGATCGAGCTGGCTGGATGAATTTTGTGAGGAGATATGCATGATCAAGGATTTTTGGCACCGCTTTTTAACGTGGCAACGTCTGGATTGACTCTGTCGAATACGATATGTGAAGCTACAGAACGTGGTGAATGTTTTTGGCGTATCCGATAGAGCCAGGATTCCGGGGGCTTGAATGATGAGTGAATGGAAGCGTGGCCTATTGGACTGGGCAATTTTGGGCTGTCTGGACATTGCTACTCCTCACCCTGCCCTTGGGTGGGAAAGGAGGTCCGGATGATGATGATGATGATTCTTCCAATGTATCTTAATTTTTCCTTATATTGATTATCTTATCATTTTTCCTCTCTTTGGTCTATTATCTCTTGCATTCTTTGATAGTAATTATTCTACGCACTTTTTTCTTCCCTCACCATTACCATCATTTCCCCCATCCTCTCTTCTCTGTCCTTTGCTCCTCCTCATCGTCTTCTGTAAATGCGAATAAGTGTTCCTCTTTGTCTCTCTCTTTCCCTCTTTCACGGCTGTTTTATCAGGCAACAGTGTGACTCTCTCTCTCTCTCTCTCTCTCTCTCTCTCTTTACAGTACGTGTATATACACATACATACATACATACATACATACATATATATATATATATATATATATATATATATATATATATATATATATATATATATACCTCTCTGTCTCTCCTCTACGTTATTCTCATATCTATTTTTTCAACTTTTTAATTCGTTCTCTCTAAGTTCTTGTATAAATCTTCTCTCTCCATTTTTCCCTCAATTCACCTTACATACTAATCGTTTGATCAGACAGTCTCCATCCTTTCACAATTTTCTTGCCAGTTCCATCCCAAACATCCTTCTCCAACTAATTTCTTCCTTGACATATGTCCTTCAAATAACGTTGCTTATCCTTTTTCCCTGGTATCCCAATATATCCAAATCAGTCATTCACTGTTTGTACTAATTCTTCTACTCAGATCACCGCCCTCCAAAAAAAAAAAAAAAGGAAAAATCTCTGACGTGTTCTTCCACCTCTCCCAATTACTTATACGACGAGCCCTTCTCTCTCTCTCTCTCGCCCTTATCATCACACATCGCACATTCGGTAATCAAATCTCACTTTTATAACCTCAGACAAAGGACAGTGTTTTTCGAAAAAATATCGCAGCGTGAAATGCAAACCCCTAATTAATGAAGGAGGTCATTTATGGAATCTGTGATTATTAGATATGGTTAATTGCATCCCATATAACATAACGCAGTCAGCAGCCACATGGGAAAGCCCAATTCTTTCCACTGTCATCACGTACTTCAAAAATCATTATCAAAAATATCGAGTCTGCATCCCAATTTGCGATTTCAGATCTAAACACAAAAGCCTTCATTCCACCACTGTGACGACATTTTCATCGTTTAGATCAGGCTGCCATGAGATGGTTCATTTAAACTAGGTAGGGCGTCCACTAGCTAAAAAGGTTACCGGTAATAAAGGAAATGTGGAACCTAAGAGGTCTCGCAGAAACATAATTAAATCGTATGGAAACAGCAATTATAATAAAATAAATTCAGGTGAATAGGTTCTATTTGGTGTACATACTTGTATATATATATATATAAATATATATATATAAATAAATATATATATATATATATATATATATATACAGTAGAGAGAGAGAGAGAGAGAGAGAGAGAATGTATATATATATATATATATATATATATATATATATATATATATATATATATATATATATATATATATATATATATATATGCACGCATATTCACGCGCATTCAAACACATATACACACTCGGTAGTGCATTCCTAATTACTCATACCTCTCTATTCGTTATTCCTCATTATACTCCCTGTTTTCTCAAAAAGTTGGCTCCGCCTGTTAATGTACAGTCGGCAAGATTTCCGACTGGACCACCTGGTTGCGGGATTTGGCTAACGTGGCAACAGCGCGCGCCCGTGTGTGTGTGTGTGTGTGTGTGTGTGTGTGTGTGTGTGTGTGTGTGTGTGTGTGTGTGTGTGTGTGTGTGTGTGTGTGTGTTCATGCCCGACATTTTTACGAATCGCTAAGCTTCATCCTCCGAATTATATTATGTGGCCATTGTATTATGCAATGATATATGCTAATAAATATTATGTGATTGGGATAATTGGCTGTGCACTATACCATTTGTAGTCTGAATTATAAAAAATAATTCTCTTGCCTTGTAGCGTGAACCACGATACAGGTTGAGTTGTGGTTCAGAAACAGAGGGCAAGTTCACCCAGAAATGGCGCGATGTAGGGGGAAAGGGGGGAGTATGGGAGTAAGCAGCCAACAGTTATATATTCTTAGTCATTATAGTATAGTTATCAAGGTGTCAATGTTATCCTGTGCCCTGATTGATGATAAACCTATTTACTTTTATTATCTTTATATAGACCCGATTACACACTAGGATACCCCCTCCCTAGTTAGCGGAAAATATGCCCTGCTCCACCGCCTCGACTCTCTCTCTCTCTCTCTCTCTCTCTCTCAAACTCCTCAGCTGGCTATCAGTACACACACACACACACACACACACATACACACATTATCAGTTTGTGCTAATGCGTAATGACGTTGCATTTAGTATGTTTACCTAAAATTTAGTAGTGTCAAAATACAAGTGCAATACATAACCACCTCACATTACGGATTACGTTAACCAGTAATCAATACTTATTTGCATAGTTTATGTTTCAGTAATAGTCATGGGGTAGCCAGACCCACACTGATATTTTCGTTAATGTGAAAGGGAATCGTGTGTTCAGTGGCGGATACCAGTTAGTGGGGAGGTGGCCGCTGACACCTCCAATCCTCATAGCTATGGTGGTGAGCTGTAGTGTCACTGCAGAGGTTCCTGTTCCTCCAGTTATGTCAAATAATTAAACTTAACATACTGATGAACAGCCATTTCTTATGGAAAATATAAACAGCCAATATGGAACTATGAAGCATATTGTGGGAGCTTTCCAGCTCTCACGCACAAATCACAGTCTTGGTCCTTTGTTTCAGTATTGCCAGCCTGACAGTGTGCAGTGTTAATGACCATGCTATTAATATTAGTTCTACATGCTTATTTACATTTGGAACGACAGAATTCAAAGCAGGATTTCATTCAGTACACAGAATGCCAAATACAGCATGTGTGTGTGCGTGTGGGTGTGGAACAATACGTATGGTGAGGGTGGGGGGAGTATAGTGAGTATGAAATGTGTGTCATAACGGTAATATGGGTGTGTGCATTCGTGGCTAAGGACGGCCAAGACTGATATGTAATCTTTGCCTTTAACATTTGATGACACACACCTCAGTATTTATTTAGGTTCTGTTTATAAATTTGTAGCATGTTACATTATTATATTATTATAATTATGTTTTGGGGGTGAAACCTGAAACAGCATATGAAGAGAAACACTAAAAAAAAAAAAAAAATGCATTATGTTTGGCAAAATACATGAATAACAATATTTCTGGAAGAAATATTACCGTATTATAACATCTGTTTAAATACGTTGTAGGTGCAGCGATTCTTAAACTTAGATTATCGGATTTCCTTTGATCAGTATGTTACGTTATACTCAAGCTTTGAGCTATGTATTGTATTATTAGTGATGTCATTGTGGACGTTCACTTAAAACTACATCGAACAGACAGCAAGTGTTAGTAGTTTACCGGTATTTGTTATTAATCACACACTGACCAACTTATTCCTGAGTAATTTTTTTAAAATCTTTCTCACGACTGGAAAACAGCACCTTAGGCATGTCAACAGGTGGCAAGATGTCTAGCTAGCTGGCAAAATGTCTAGAGAGTTGTGATTGTGCCAATCAAGAAAACTTCATATTTTAATGGAAAAAAAACTGCAATTGTAACATGAAAGCTGCGTTAAGAAATGCACATAAACGTCACTAATTCCTGTATGAGTCCCCGTAATAAAAATCATTTCAGTGAGCAAAATGTATAAGATAGTGTCGTATCAGTTATATTTCACACACCACAAAGCCAGTCAGGAGACAGGACGTGTGTGCTGGGCAATCCCCAGGTCCTGTACTCCCCACTTACTGTTTTTTAATCAGCCCATACACCACTGACCGGGCTAATGTATGGCCCGGCCTGCACTATATGTGCAGGGAATCTTTCAACAACAACAGTTATATTACCAGGTAAGTTATAGTAAGTTATTAAAGTTACTGTTAGATTGTTATACTGCATGGAATATTATCCATTATAATCAGAGGATAATAAAAAAAAATAAGAGTTGTATGGAACTCATTCATTAGTAGGAAGTAACCCACCCTCCTTCTCGATCACCTCTCTGTCTGTTTGCATAGAGGCGACATGGTCCGTATGAGCTGTTGCTGGCTTCTGAACTGTTGGGAGCCTGAGGGCAGGTTCACTCTCAGGCTCACAACAGTTAACCATAATTCCCCATACATTTTCGATGGGGTTCATGTCTGCTTCCTTACTGAGCCAGTCGAGCAGCTGCAAGTCCTCTCGACCTGCAAACCATTCCGAGACGCTTCTCGCCGTGTGGATGGGTCAGCGGTCCTGAACAAAAATTATAGGGCAGGGAGGAAACGGATAGTTCCGCTCCTGAACTGAGGGGAGGAAATAATCCTGCAAAATTTCAATGTATTTTTTAGCAGTGGAACTCCCTTCTATCCTGGTGACGTCACCCATACCATGGATGCACACCCACCCCCAGACATTGCCGGTGACGTGTCCACTTCTGGCCTCCTCGTAGATGTTCCTACGGTCGTATCTGCACGTGAATAGAATATTCATACATAGCTCATATAGTTTCATTTCTAATATCTTTGACGTTTCGGGAAAAGCCATCGTTTTTCATGTTATGGTTCATTATCCACCATTTGTTTGGTAAATTTTATGGGGATTGTAAGGCTTAATAAACAGTGGTGCAAGTGTTGGTAATATGCGTTCATCTAGACGTATTATTACTATGAATATCAATTGATCCCTAAATATTTTTTAATAATATTAAAACTGTTTAGTGATACAGTATAAACATATGGTCGTTAAAAATATTGTCAGTAAATTTATACATATGCATTAGAATACTGTCGCCAGCGGAAATCTTTTCTCTATCATTAAATTTTATGAATACAAAATTCCTGGTAACAGTCATATGAAGAAGACTATCAACGCTTCTCTATACTCTGGCCTTTATCTACCTACTGCTCTTCCACACTCTCTAGTTTTTCCTCAACCTGTCTGTTTACCATAATTCTTACAATTCACCACCAAATAAATTATATGTATATATATATATATATATATATATATATATATATATATATATATATATATATATATATATATATATATATATATATATATATATATATATATATATATATATATAAATATATATATATATATATATATATATATATATATATAAACTGTGTGTGTGTGTGTGTGTGTGTGTGTGTGTGTGTGTGTGTGTGTGTAGGTTCTCACTTTTACCTGATAACCATACACCCACATATCACATTAATCAAGAAACTTCACACTGACTAGGTTATATTCAGCAAATCCACGTGTGCTATCGTGTCATTTACTCATATCTGTTCCAAGTGGCCCAACATTAAAATAAATAAAACAGAGATTCTGGGTGTGGTCATTCGGGAGGGTCATACAGTAATCATATATTATTATCAGTGATCATTTTCAAACTACTATGCGACATAGGGTATTGGTTTTACACTTGACCACTCTCATTTTATAGGGAATTACATTGGCCAGTAAAGGACAGCTGGATTTATAACCACATCAAAAAATACGTGAACTTCGTATCCTATTAAACACTGAACTTGCGCCTTTTCGACGTAGTTTACTTGAAAGTCCACTGTGTCAGCCTTCATGACATAGTTAATACAATATATAATGGATATATTGCATAAATCTATGCTATAGTATAACTTAATAAACTGATCGCTGGGAATCCGGTATGCTACCATTAAAAACAGATGCTCCTACAGTGTAATCTTATAATGAACATTAAAATAACTATTTTCTTTTGCAAGAAATAGTTATTCATAAAATATGGATTCCATATCACAGTTTTATAATGCTTCAGTGTTTGTCTTCATATGGTGTTTCAGGTTTCACCCCCAAAACAAAATCTTAATAATATGATAATGTAACATGCTACAGACTTATAAACAGAACCTAAGTAAATACTAAGGTGTGTGTCATCAAGTGTTAAAGGCAAAGATTACATATCAGTCTTGGCCGTCCTTAGCCACGAATGCACACACCCATATTACCGTTATGACACACATTTCATACTCACTATACTCCCCCCACCCTCACCATACGTATTGTTCCACACCCACACGCACACACACATGCTGTATTTGGCATTCTGTGTACTGAATGAAATCCTGCTTTGAATTCTGTCGTTCCAAATGTAAATAAGCATGTAGAACTAATATTAATAGCATGGTCATTAACACTGCACACTGTCAGGCTGGCAATACTGAAACAAAGGACCAAGACTGTGACTTGTGCGTGAGAGCTGGAAAGCTCCCACAATATGCTTCATAGTTCCATATAGGCTGTTTATATTTTCCATAAGAAATGGCTGTTCATCAGTATGTTAAGTTTAATTATTTGACATAACTGGAGGAACAGGAACCTCTGCAGTGACACTACAGCTCACCACCAAAGCTATGAGGATTGGAGGTGTCAGCGGCCACCTCCCCACTAACTGGTATCCGCCACTAAACACACGATTCCCTTTCACATTAACGAAAATATCAGTGTGGGTCTGGCTACCCCATGACTATTACTGAAACATAAACTATGCAAATAAGCATTGATTACTGGTTAACGTAATCCGTAATGTGAGGTGGTTATGTATTGCACTTGTATTTTGACACTACTAAATTTTAGGTAAACATACTAAATGCAACGTCATTACGCATTAGCACAAACTGATAATGTGTGTATGTGTGTGTGTGTGTGTGTGTGTGTACTGATAGCCAGCTGAGGAGTTTGAGAGAGAGAGAGAGAGAGAGAGTCGAGGCGGTGGAGCAGGGCATATTTTCCGCTAACTAGGGAGGGGGTATCCTAGTGTGTAATCGGGTCTATATAAAGATAATAAAAGTAAATAGGTTTATCATCAATCAGGGCACAGGATAACATTGACACCTTGATAACTATACTATAATGACTAAGAATATATAACTGTTGGCTACTTACTCCCATACTCCCCCCTTTCCCCCTACATCGCGCCATTTCTGGATGAACTTGCCCTCTGTTTCTGAACCACAACTCAACCTGTATCGTGGTTCACGCTACAAGGCAAGAGAATTATTTTTTATAATTCAGACTACAAATGGTATAGTGCACAGCCCATTATCCCAATCACATAATATTTATTAGCCTATATCATTGCATAATACAATGGCCACATAATATAATTCGGAGGATGAAGCTTAGCGATTCGAAAAAATGTCGGGCATGAACACACACACACACACACACACACACACACACACACACACACACACACGGGCGCGCGCTGTTGCCACGTTAGCCAAATCCCGCAACCAGGTGGTCCAGTCGGAAATCTTGCCGACTGTACCTGCTTAAAATGGCCGTCATTCTATCCTGATCGTTGAATAGTAACAGGAAATTAACATCAGAATACAGTACTAGTCACGAAGAAGTACTTTGGAAAGAATGTAAAGCCGAAATATTATTCTCTCATTGAAGTGCAGCAAGAGTAGAATGTGGTGCCAGTCACAAAAAAGGTCTACATAGAGGATGTAGAGCCGTAGTGTCGTCTTTTTTTGGAACGGAAAGAACATCTAAAAGGGCAAAAACGTCCTCCAAATTAAATGGGAGAATCACAGTGTTTGTGGCTGATCTTGTGCTTGTCATACCTTCCCACTCGTCCAGTTCACTCCTACTCATCTCGTCTCACATCATAACCTCCTCCTTTAACCCTTCAGTATGATTATGTATATTGTGCTATCATCTTGAATTACAGACAATTTTGTGAAGATCAAGAAAGGCATTTGGAGCTGGAGGGGTTATTAATAGTCTTCTTTAACACGTTCAGGGCTATCAAGCTTTCATAAACTGAATATAATTGCCCAACGGCAGTAAGAATATTATAAAGAAAAGACATCATCTAACTGAAGACAGTTCTTGTTGAGTAACCTCGGTCTGTCTGGTCGAGCAGACTCATCAACCGCAGGCAAGAGACCATCTTTACAAGACAGTCCGTAGTAGTGGACCAATGTTCCTTTATGGCTGACAGCAACTCGCCACGACAAGGCGCAGTGAACAGCGTGGATGTTTGGTTCTCGTAGGGACGCCAGTTTTGTGTCTCTCCATTCAGCGAACTGTGGCGCCATAGTAGGCCTAGTCTGTACATCATTCCGTTATTTGGTTATATGGTTACCATTCCGGGTTATAGGAAACAAATAGTTTTGTCATTCAGTGTCGAACCACCTGATGTGAAAAGAAGAGGAATAAAAAGGGACAGGAAGGATTTGGGAAATAGGATAGAAGGGCACACACACACACACACACACACACACACACACACACACACACACACACACACACACACACACACACACACACACACACAACGATAAAGGTGAAAGAAGTAGGTAGCACTACATCAAGGAGTCGACCTACCACCAGTGAAGAAAGCAAGCGCCTTCAGTACCTAAATACTTTTAGGATATACCATCACATCCCAGTCAGACTCGGGGTTTTCACAATAGCTGAAGAAAATCGTCTGATGGTAGTTAGAATGAAAGGCTTCGGTACAGACGGGACTAACCGGAAAGCACAGAGATAAACAATAACGTAATTCCGAATCGTGGGTTTTACTTGAGCAAAAAGATATGGAGGTAGTCGGAAAAAATAATTAAAAAAAAGACAAATGGGTCTCTATGGAAAGTGGAAATTAAAGCCCATATTTTTGTCGGATAAGGAGGCACCTTCACCTCTATTCCTCAGCAATTTGATTTTGGCTGATTAATATCCTTTTGTCCGTTCTTTATGTAGAGTATGGCGATGTTACAAACAGCTATATAACACAGAAGAGAGCAGTAAGATGTAATGAGTAAAATAAATCGCTTAAGAAAAGACATTATGGAGCTTCCTTACCTGACGAGAATGCGAGCCTAAACGACTAAGATGAAGTGTTATTGGTCTAAGTTCATAAAGCTATAAATTTCTTCATCATTTTCACCCTCACACTTCTTCAGTTACCCTTTCGTGCATTTCTTCCCACCCACCCTGTGTGTGTGTGTGTGTGTGTGTGTGTGTGTGTGTGTGTGTGTGCGTGTGTGTGTGTCCGTCCCTTCTCTCCCCCTGCACGTATCTCTTCCTTTTTCCCTCCCTCCCTCCCTGCTTACCTACCTCCTTCCTTGTATCCTTGTCTCCCTCCCGCATCTCTCTGTCCTTTCCTCTTCTCTCGCTCTCCTTCTCTCCTCCCTCCCTATCTCCCTGCCTATCTCGCTCCCTACCTTACTGTTTCCATCTCTCCCTGCCTCTCGCTCTCTCTCTCTCTCTCTCTCTCTCTCTCTCTATCATGCCTTCCCCTAGTCAGAATTTCTCCCTCCCTCTGCCTTCCCATTTCCTCTCTCCCTCTCTTCCTTCCTCCTTTCCTCCCTAAATGTCTCCCTACCTCCCTGCTTTCCTCGTTCACTGTCTTTCTCCCTTTCTAGGTCTCTCCTGCGACCCTCATTCACGTTCTCCCTCCCTTCTCTCTCTCTCTCTCTCTCTCTCTCTCTCTCTCTCTCTCTCTCTCTCTCTCTCTCTCTCTCTCTCTCTCTCTTTCTCTCTTCCTGCCTCCAAGTCAAAATCGTTTTCACGCACTTCCTCACCGTTTCTCACTTAGTTTCTCATGTCTGCTCATTTTCATAGTTGTCTTCCTTCCTCACTGCCCTCCGTTTCCTTTTCCTCGCTTTTACTGTCTTTGCCTCTCTTACTGTTTCTCCCTGCCACACTCATTCTCTCTTAACTACTCCCTTTATTCCTACGTTTTACTCTCTCTCTCTCTCTCTCTCTCTCTCTCTACTTCCCTACGTCTATCCCCTTTTCTCCCGCTCTCTCATTCTGTCGACTTCTACCTCTCTCCCTTTTTCTTCCACTCTGTTCCTCTCTTTTTCCCCTCACTGTTTCTTCTTCTCCTTTTAGCTTGCCTTTAGCTCATAGAACAGTTTTGTTAAGTATAAGATTCCTGATAACAAACAGACTGAAGAGAACTTACGTGTGTTTTACTGTTCGGTTTGTATTCCTTTGTACTTCTCTCCACCATCTTTCCTTCTTTGTTCTCCACTCTCTACCCCCACACGGCTCTCCTCGTCTCTCTCTCTCTCTCTCTCTCTCTCTACTTTCCTCTCAGTCCCTCTCACTTTCTCCCTTAAGCTCCCCTCCCTCTCTCCAACCCTCATAATCTCCTGCCCTTCCACTCCTCGTTCCTCTTACACTCTCTCTACCTCCCTCCCACTGACACCCACTTCTTCCCTCCATCTCTCTCACTCCCACCCACTCTTCCTTCAACCTTCCCTCCTTCTCTCCATCCCTCTGATCTCCTTCCCTCCCTCTCCTCGTCGCTCTCCGTCTGTCGCCTCCAATGACTTCATCCATTTTTACTTCCTTCCCACACTAAATCGCTCAGTCATTTTCCCACGCTTCCTCACTCTCAATCGCTTCATTCACTTTCCTTCGCTCCCACTTCTTTATTCCTTCCTTCTCTCTCTCTCTCTCTCTCTCTCTCTCTCTCTCTCTCTCTCTCTCATTAGGTCTATCTATCTATCTATCATTCCATCCATTCCCCCCCTCTCTGAGTCAATTTTTCTACCTACAGTATATATCTATCTACCTCTCATTCCGTCCATTTCTACCTCTGCAACCCTCTCTCCCTCTCTCTTCCTCTCTTCTTACTTCTTCTCTCAAACCCCACACGATTCTCTCTCTCTCTCTCTCTCTCTTTCTCCCCTCCTTCCCTCTTCCCCCCCTCCCTCCTTCCCCCCTCCATCCCTCTCCTTCTCTCGCCACCAATCACTTAATACATTTTTACTTCCTCCCCTTCCTGCAGCATTCAGTCATTTCCCAACTCTTCCTTACTCACTCGTTTGTAATCTTTTCACTCACTTTCCTCCTCTTTCACGTCTCTCCCTCTGGCCTTCTCCCTCCTTCCTTTCCTCCCTCTCTCAGGCTCTATCCCTTTCTCTGTCACCCTCTTTTTCAGTGTCTCCTTTTCTCAATCTTTCTCATTCTTATTTTCTCTCTCTCTCTCTCTCTCTCTCTCTCTCTCTCTCTCTCTCTGTTTTTCTGTCTGTCTGTCTGTTGTCCGTGTCTCTGTCACTGTCTAAGTCTGTCTATCAGTCTGTCTGTCTGCCTGTCTCCCTCTGTCTCTTTCTCTGTCTCAGTCTGTCTGTCTGTCTACCCGTCTGTCTGACTGCTTGTCTCTCTGTTTCTCTCTCTCTCTCTCTCTCTAGTCATACTTACCTCACTTCTTTCCACCCACACACTATCTCACGCTGCCACACTCTTTCTTCCTCTAACTCTCACCCACTCTTTTTCCCTCTCTCACTTTCTCACTTTCTCGCCCATTCTCTTCCTTCCTCTCACTCTCTCGCTTTCTCGCCCACTCTCTTACCCTCTCTCACTCACTTTCTCGCCCACTCTCTTTCCTTTTTCACTTGCCCACTTTTTCGCCAACTCTCTTACCCTCTCTCACTCTCTCACTTTCTCGCCCGCTCTTCTATCCCTCTCTCCCTTTCTCTCCCACTCTCTTTCCCTCTCTCAGTCTCGCCCTCTCTCTTTCCTTTTCCCACTCTAACTCTTTTTCTTACTCTCTTTCCCTCTCTCACTCTCTTGCACACTCACTTTCCCTCCCACTCTCTCGTCCAATCTCTTTCCCTCCCACTCTCTCGTCCAATCTCTTTCCCCCCTCTCACTCTCGTCCGCTCTCTTTTCCTCTCTCACTCTCTTGCCCACTCTCCTTCTCTCACCCTCTTTCCCTGTCACTCTATTGCCCAATCTCTTTTCATTTCTCACTCCCTCTCCCATTCTTCCTTTTGCAGTCTCTATTTCGCTCACTGTTTCACCTACTGTCGTTCTCTCTCTCACACTGTCACTCTTTCCCTCTCACTTTCTCGCCTTCTCTCAGTCTTCCTCCCACTCTCTCTCATTCACTCTTTCGCCCACTCTCTTTCCCTCTCTCACTATCTCGCCCACTCTCGTTCCCTCTCACTCTCTTGGTCACCCTGTCTTCTTCACTCACTCTCTCGCCATTCTCAGTCTCTCTCTCACTCTCCCTCCGTGACTCTGGCCCACTCTCTCTTTCTCTCACTCTCCTCCACTCACTTTCCCTCTCCCACCTTACTCTCTTTCCCTTTCTCACTCTCTGTCTCTTTCCGTCTCTCACTTTCTCGTCCACTCTTTCCCTCTCTCACTGTCTCACCCACTCTTCTCTCACTTGCCCCCACTCACTTTCTCTCAGCCTAGTCTCCTTCCCTCTTTCTCTCTCTCACACTAGCCCACACTCTGCTTCCCTCTCTCTCTCCTAGCCCCATCAGGTCTTTTTTCACCGACGGAGAAGGTCCACCACTTGCCAAAATGGGCTTCGAATGTTCTGCTAATGTTCCCGAAGCGAGGAGTGGAGGAGAGAGGGGAAAAGAGGGAGAGAAAAGGGGAGAGAGTGGAAGGAGAGAGGGGAATTTCTCCCTCCCTCTGCCTTCCCATTTCCTCTCTCCCTCTCTTCCTTCCTCCTTTCCTCCCTAAATGTCTCCCTACCTCCCTGCTTTCCTCGTTCACTGTCTTTCTCCCTTTCTAGGTCTCTCCTGCGACCCTCATTCACGTTCTCCCTCCCTTCTCTCTCTCTCTCTCTCTCTCTCTCTCTCTCTCCGGAAAAGATGGAGAGAGAGAGAGAGGAGAGAGGCAGGGGAGGAAATGAGAAAGGGAAGGGAAGGAGATGAGGAAAAGAAGTACAAGAATAGAGTACATATGAGCAGGGTACGCAGGCAGTACAAACACTAGATAGCCAATTGGCCTTAATGAAGTCCTTTGCTGAAGTAGGCTATGAGTCCTCCACCTTAACTTGGCAAACATTTTCGTCCGTTGGCTGCAAATTTCCCAGAGTTCAAGGGCAGAATAGGAAAATACTATCGCTCTATATTATTTCCACAACAGCTCTTCGAGATTAACACCATATTTTAGCTAGTCTTTCGTTACAAATTAACATTCAAGAGGGATGGATTGAAGCTTTTATCCAGGTGAGAAGAAAAAAGTAGACTACAACTGTTAGAAAAGGCTAGAAGAGAGAAATGATCCCTGAATAATAGCTGACAATTAAACGAATGAAAAGCACTGACATTGGATAAAGCAACTCAATAGCCGGAAGTGGAAATGCCCTGGTCTCTTCCGCGTCTGGCATATATTTCTCTCCGACATTGAAAGTATGTTTACACCCATGTCTGTTTGTTTGTTAGTAGGATTACTCAAGAACTAAAAAGGAGATTTGGAAAAAAATTCGTGGGTAGATAGTCCATGTCCCAGGGAACAATGGTTCAGCTTTTGGGACCGATCCGGATCGTATTACAGATTCTGGATCCGGAAAACGTTATTTGTAAAACCATAGTTCTCTCCGATGAAAATGAAATGACTACAGTTTGTTGTCGCCTCTACAGATAAAGTTTTATGTGCATGTGAATAGTGGCATAAGTCATGTGACTGTATAAATGTACACGTGTTTCAAGTGTTAGTGAATCCCTCAGAAAGAATGGCGCTTAGGAGAAACACACGACTACATTGTTTTTCTAGTTTATAATAATAATAATAATAATAATAATTACATTATTATTATTATTATTATTATTATTATCAAAAGTTGCTTTTCGCATATGCTTTACTGAGTGTTCCATAATACTGAATCATATCTCCAACATCACCTTCAGCTTTTAATTACATCAGTATTATATTAAATGTTTGGTACTCACAGTAAATCTCTTTACTGCTTGATGTTTTAAACCAGCTTAGGGTAGCTTTTTCGAACTGGAGTGAGATATAATTTTAACTAATCTCTTCATTAGCAAACGTCTTTCCTCAGTTGCAGAAAACAGTCCAGTGGGGCAAATTTAAAACAAAAAGGACATCCTAGAGCTGAAGAAATTAACAATCGCAGGCTCTTATTACTCGTCTGAATAAAATCGTCTGGGTTGGCTGGCATACAATACTAAAACTGTTGTGCTCATTAAGGAGGTTTGTAGTGACTGCATTAAAACTGAAGATCCTATTGCTTACTCACAGCTGAATAAAATCGTCCGTTACGTATTATGGTATACATCTACTATGGCCGTATTCTCGTCGGGTAAGGCGCTGTGACACCTTTTCCCTACCGATTCATTTAACAAATTATTTATCAGTATCCCCTGGTTTGTTTGTTATATCTTTTCAGTATCGACACAGATCGCATAACACAAGATTATAGTAACGGAGCAGAATCAGAGATAAATCGGTAAGGAAGAGGTGTTATAGTCTACTTGATTGACCTGTGCTCTTGAGATTTATGGGGTAAGTAGGATGTGTTTGATTCGCGGCTGCTGATTGGCCACCGATGATGTCATTGTACTATGCATTGTTGTTGTTGTTGTTGTTGATATTTACCCACACTTGGTGGGGCACGGGCAAACTAAGAGCCCGTCAGAGAAAAGCCTTAAAAAAAAAAAAAAAAAAAAAAAAAAAAAAAAAAGCAGGATCAATGCCTGAGAATTACCGAGGAGGAGGGTAGTCCCGTACAGTGCGCAAAATTCTCTGAAAAGATGCATTGCCAACAACCCTAGCTGCATCAAAGACATCATCCCCAGTACGAGGGAAGCCTCCGCCAGGACCTGCAAGAAGCAGTGCTGTGGCCGGACAGTCTAGTAAGTAATGGGATAAAGGATCGGCGGACCATGCATAGCAATGGGGGCACGGGTCAGGCTCCAAGCCGGCAACCTGGCGGTAGCACAGGAAACCTAAGCGGAGACGCCTAATCCTAACTAGAATAAAGTTGGGTAATCCAGTTGGTATCGGAAGAGGTGAATAAGATGTGGCCGCCGCATACCAGGCAGCCGAGCGTGATCCCTCGGCAATACAGAGTTCATGCTCATCCCTGGTACGCATGTAGATAGTGGCATACACCTCTGAGAGGACACGGGTGGCACAGGGGCGAAGCGGAAATGTGACAGCAGGGAGGGTGCTAGCCGCACGTGCAGTTGTATCTGCCAGTTCATTCCCCCAAACGCCAACATGTCCAGGGACCCAGTGAAATAACACTGAGCCACCACGCTGCTGAATGAAAGACGCAACAGTATATATAGCCGTTAGTAGGAAACGGTGGGATGTAAGCGCGAGAGACTCCAGACACTGAAGGGCAGAGAGTGAGTCAGTGTGCAGAACGACTCGCTGATGCTGATGCCGGTAGGCATGACGCAAGGCACCGAGAAGAGCCACCAGCTCCGCCTGGAAGGCTGAGACCCCCGTGGAGATGCGCCAGGATTCAGTGTATGGTCCAAAAGGAAAAGTCAGAGCAAAAGCCGCCCCCGCTGAGCCATCGGATGAGACTGAGCCGTCCGTATAATAGACTGCCGAAGCTGTTGAGTTAACAGTAGAGATGCTACAAAGACTGTCCTGCCGAAGAACTGCTGGAATGGAGTGGCGAGGCTTGGGCACTGAGGGATAGACAACAGTGAAATGGCGGTCCGACCATGTGGGAGGAGGCAAGTAACCTGGACAGTCTACCTCAGGATCACGGCACACCTCCGAAGCCACGCCCAAATCCTGTAGTAGGGCCGTAGTGGCACGAGCCCAGTCACGACGAGTAAGCGGGTCAGGGGGTCTGCCTGCTAAACGCCGCAGTAAGGCCGAGACCGGCAGGTGCGGATGGCGATGCACAAGCCGGAGTGTTTCAGCTGTTGCACGCAATGCAATTCTATGAGCCAGTGAAGGAAAACCACTCTCCAGACGTAGGTTAACCAACCTTGTCCAGCGTGGCGCATGTAGCATGGTGCGGAGTGCCTCATTTTGAAGGACCTCCAAGGACTGAGAGACATGTGGGGCAAGGCTGGTGAGACATATGGCACTATAGTCCACAAGAGAGCGGATAGCGCGGACAAAAAAGGTGCGTAAGACGTTATAGGATGCCCCTAGACTGCGACGAGACAGATAACGCAGAGCAGAAGTTCGGGTGGCAGCCCGCTCCCGCAGGTACCTGACGTGCTTGGCGAAAGTGAGGCCAGCATCAAAATAGACGCCCAGGTAGCGGTGGAGCTTGACCAGCTCAATGCTGCAGCCATCAAGCAAGAGAGGACGGTCTGGAGGGCGGAGACCGAAAGGTAGGCACTTGGTCTTCCCGAGGTTGACCTTCAGCCCGAGTTCATTACACTTGGCGTGTAGCCGAGAAAGAGCAGCGGGTGCCTGGGTGAAACAGTCCCCCCTCGAAAAGACCAGTGCCAAATCGTCAGCATACACCAGCAGAGTCACGCCGGGACCATAATCCACCGTTAATAGCCCTTCAACAAGGACATTAAAAAGCAAGGGGCTGAGAACACTCCCCTGGGGCGTGCCGTTAAGATGGTGGTAAAACGGGGAGAGCTCCCCTTGAAACCTGACCCCTGCCGACCTGTGCAAAAAGAAATCCCCCACCCATGAGAGAAGTCTACCCCCAACTCCCCGGGCCGCAAGGGCTGCCTGGATGGCTAGAGGGCTTGCCAGCTCAAAGGCTTTTTCGAGGTCGAGGAAGACTGCCATCCCCCGTCCACCTCGAAGCTCCCCGAGGAAGGAAGCAAGGCAGTGAGAAGCATTCCTGCCAGGATGGTATGCAAAAGTCCTCGGGTGCAACGGTCCCAGACGCCAGGCAAGGCGGGCACGCACAACCCTTTCTGCTGTCTTAGCCACACAGCTAAGGAGCGAGATAGGGCGCATGGCGTCGGGATCGCGAGGCTTTGGAATCGGGTGGATGATAGCTGTCTTCCACGACCTCGGCAAACGGCCCTCAGACCACGAGAGATTGAACAGACCAAGCAGTCTCTCACTACCACAATCTCCAGCATGAGACAAGAGTGAGTAGACGAGCCCATCGAGGCCAGGTGCAGTGTCGGTTCTGTGTCGCAGCGCCTTATGAAGCTCCCTGCTGGTGATGGGAGGATCAGCGGGGTCAGGTCTGGCACAAGCAGCCTGTACAGCAGCGACACGAGAAGCCGACAACTGCTCCTGTAGGGCTCGGACGGGTTGCGGAAGATTGTGGGAGGCAGAACGATTCGCGAAATGCTGAGCAAGACGGCTGGCTTCAGCAGCAGGGTCAGGGTGTGACGGTGGTCGAGGTGGACGTGGATCAGAGATGGACCGGATCCTCCTCCACATCTCACGGAGAGTGGAGTGAGAATCCAAGGTTCGACACCATCTAATCCACGCCTCCTCCTTAAGGCGACGCTTCTCCAGCGTCACATGGCGTGTGACAGCAGCCAAGCACCGACGGTGAGGGGATGTACGGCGCCGCCGGTACTGCCTGCGTGCTGCATTAAGCCTATGATTCAGCTCCCTGACCCTGTCGCAGTAAATCCAGCCGTCCCGATAGCACCGCGTGGATCGTCGCTGCAGAGGAATAGTGAGAGAGGCAGCCTGGGAAAAAGCGTGGGCTACCTGATCTGCTTGACTCTCGAGGTCCGGGGCAGTAGGAGATGCCTCAAAGGCCGCAGCTAACACACGGCCAAAAGCCGGCCAGTCAGCCCTGCGGAGATCCCACCTAGGTGGAGGGAGAGGGGGAGGTGGGAGTGGAGGCATTGGTAGTGTAACGTGAACTGCGAAATGATCACTAGTGAGATGGGGGTGAAGTGACCATGTCGCAGATCCAGCCAGAGGGGACGACACAAAAGATAGGTCGAGACGGCCCCCACCCACATGTGTAGCAACCTTAGTATCATTCAAGAGAGATACACCATCCATCTCCTCCAGTACCAAAGAGATGTGCCGCCCTGCGTCATTGGACGGGAGAGGCGATGAAAGCAAGGCGTGGTGGGCGTTAAAGTCGCCCCCGACATAGACAGTGCCCCTGGCAGCCTGGGAGAACAAATCTCCCATCTCCAGGGAGCCCCTGTGACTTCGGTACACGTTGTATACCGTCAGGGACGACGTAGCCAGGTGGAGAACCACGCCCAGAACCTCCACATCAGGTCCACAGAAAGGAGGAGGTTCACAGTCTGTGCACTCAATGTGGTCCTGAACCAGAACGGCACATCCCCGTGTGACGCCACGAACAGACGGGAGAAGATGGGTGGTGTAGCCCGCAAGATGAAAGGTGGAATTGTCTGGGAGCAGGGTCTCCTGTAACAGGATGACATGAGGACGGTCCCTGGCGGCCGCCTCCTGTAAGAGCGGGAGCTTATGCCGTGCCCCTAGACAATTCCACTGAAGGAGTCTGAGGGAGGAGTTTTCCGGCCGTCTGGAGATAAGTGAAGACGGTGGTTCTCCTGTAAGTGTTGTGGGGCCGTGTCCATCGTGATGCCCACTGATGGTGGTGATGCCGGCTTTGACAGGAGGCGAGAACGAAGTGGGTGAGTGGCAGAAGTCCGAGCAGTGGAAGGCCGAGGCTTGGCCCGCTTGAAAGAGCGAGCCGGCTTGCGTGGAAGATGGCGTGTTTCCCTCATGGAAGGAGCCGAGCGTCGAGAGGCAGGAGGAGCGTCGAGGCCTTTTAGCTTTGTCTCGATCGCTTGGTCGATGATGATGTCGGCGGCTCCAGCAAGCGTGGCCGTCTTCATTTTTATTCCCAGCTTTTGAATTATAGTCTGAGCCAAAGCCACTGCTATGCGCGTGCCCAGATCCCTGATGTCCTCCGCAGTGAAGGTGATGGCCAGTGGAGTGGGAGCAGTGAGTGTGCTGGGCATGGCGCTGAGTGGAGGTGTCGAGGTCGGCTTTGGGCTGGGAACCAAGCAGGGTGGTGTTGGCAGAACAGACGGTGGTGGGCAATGAACTTCTGCATTGGTCTGGCCGAGAGTGAGGGCTGAGGGTAGTGGAGGAAAGTCCTGCTCGTTGATAACTGGCGAGTTCGTAGCCTGTGGGCGGCGCTGCTGTCCCCAGACAAAAGTGCCTGGAGGAGCTGGATGGGCGCTGGCAGTTTGGCGCTCTTGCACCCACGTTACCTGCGTCTCCCGACCCCGGTTGACACGCTGCACTCTTGCAGGGCAACTGGGGTGCCAGGCGTGGTGTCGTCCCGAGCAATTGGGGCACTTTGAGGCAATCTGTTCCTTGGCCTTGAACCGCTTCAGGCACTCTTCGGTGTCGTGGGAGCCGCTGCACATACCGCAGATGATGGGGCGGTTGCAAGTGGCGCGATGATGGCCATAGCGGTGACACCGATAGCAGCGCAGTGGTTCCGGCGTAAAGGGACGGAGGAAAAACCTGCCCCAATTGCCCAGGTCGATGGACTCCACGAGGGGTCCCCGCAGGGTTACAACTACCTGCTTTGTCTCCTCCCGTGTACGCTTTGTTTGGCAGCGCTCCGCTGTCTCTACAAGGTCGTGCCGCAGGAGGATATCCACCGGCATGTGCCGAGGATATCCCATAACAGTGGCCTTGGTGGTTCGGGCTCCCTGAGGAAGCTCGACAATCCTGACGACCGGAGCCTCCGCCTCCGCCACTGCCTTTAGCCGCAGGTACGACTCCTCCCCAGTAGGGATCAGCACGCAGCTGCTGTCGCGGCCGAAACGATTCGTGGCTGCAAGGCCTGGCAGGTGGTGTTCCAGAGCCGCTACCGCATCGTAGCTCGTGCTGAAACCCTCCTGGAGAGGAACTCGAAAAGCCGGAAAGGAGGAGCGAGGAGGCGGAGGACCCGCGACTGAGACAGAGGGGCAAGCAGCAGGGGGAGGCCGTCGAGGCACCACAGACCTGTATGCAGAAGGAGTGGCGTTTCCCTGCGGCGCTCGCCGTGGTTTGCGCGCCACAGTTATAAAGCCGTCAGCGTCCTCGGTAGTAGTAGCAGGGGCAGCTCCAGCGGGAGAATGGTCGGCACCGGGTGCCTGTGCAGCACGGGCTCCACTGTGTGGAGATGGCATGGCAGTGGTAAGGGCCTGGCGGCGTGGGCAGGCAGCAGTAGGGGCATTAGCAGAGGGCGCGTTGGTAGGGACGGGAAGCGGAGCCGAAGCAGCTTCCTCCATAGCCTCATGGACACGTGCAACCTTAGCTGCACGTACCAAAGTGGGAAGGGGGGAGGCTGAGGCGACAGCCCTCGCGCGGGGAGCCTGCCCTTTAGGGCGACAAGAAGTGGAGGCGGAGACGTCACCAGACGTTGACGAGTGAGAGCTCGCATCTGAGAGACGCCGCTCTCGCTTCGCGCCTGGTGTAGCAGCAGGGCGAGTCGTCCTCTGCTGGGACTGGGATGGGCGCGGTGGCCCCGTAGGCCTAGGGATCTGGGTGCGTCTCATGTCCCTGAGGGACAGTCACACAAACACGCAAAGACGCCACTCACACAGACACCCAAACAGATACACCAACACTCACTCTGAAAAAAAAAAAAACTAAGAAAAGCCGGCAGTTCCCTACAGTGACGGGCTACCTATGCTCCCCGCCCTCTAAAGGGCGACGTGGGAGGCCCCGCCACTGCCCCTTACGGGTCTTCCCTAATCTATCAGAGCCGCTCTCTGCGCTTCCTATAACCAGGCCCTAATGGCCCCCCCTCATGGAACTGCCCTAACGACAGCCCTTCAGGGTTCGGCTTCGTACCACGCAGAGAGACACTAACGGCAGCCGGGAAAAAAAAAAAAAAAAAAAAAAAAAAAAAAAAACACCCACACACTCGCAAACACACTCACAAAACACCCACACACTCACACACACAAGCTCGCAAGGCTATCTGTCAGAGACAGAGTCCACCCAGAAACAGAAAAAAAGAGAAAAATCGCCTAAGTAAATTAGGCTAAGTCCTGCAATGGTCAAAAACAGGAAAAACTCCCGAAAAATGCTTCTCAGTAACTGAGGCAGAGTCCAATACTCGAGAGAGACTGGCAAGAGGTCCGCTCACCACGAGAGCTAAGCAGGGAGTGTACTATGCAGGCATGTACTGCAGTGCAACATGCGGACGTAGGTGTACACCGTGGGTGGATATTATAGTCCAACATGCGGACGTAGGTGTACACCATGGGTGGATGCGGTGCAACATGCGGACGTGGGTGTACACCATGAGTAGATAACTTACTTCAAAAGTCACTTATCGTTTTATAAAACTTTATAATCAACTTCAATTTTCTTTGATAGCAGAAAACTTTTAAAGCTAACTTTGACATCTTTAACTATGGAATTTATTCCATGTTTAAATTGGCTGCTTATATTGCAGGCAATATATATATATATATATATATATATATATATATATATATATATATATATATATATATATAAGAAGAGCTGTATATTTTCATAATCGGCGGCCAATCAGCAGCCGTGAAACAAACACACCCTACCCGCCCCATACATCTCAGCTGCACAGGTCAATCAAATAGGGTATAGTAAGCTTCCTAACCGTACCAGAATACCGCCTTGCGAGATGGTTATGATTAATTCAATGCTTAAAGAAATCGTCTGGCATTAGGAGGAGCAGAATACTGTGGTTCTTTCAGCTATACTTGGTCCAAATTTTCGTCCTTTTGCCTACCATATCACGTAACAGAGCGGCAGAAAAGGGCAGTGCTACGGCTGTACATCCTCTCCTCTCCTAACACCTCTTCATGATTTGCACCATATTCTAGTGCTAATCTATTGTCACAGCACAGCATTCAAGATGAAGAGATGGCACATTTAGGCCAAATTGGAGTGAAAGGATTATAGAATTATTTCACCCATGAGAGAGGTAAAAGGTTAGGAAACGAGAAAGGTAAAGGGACTAATGGAAGGGGGGAGAGGAGAAAATCCAGTGTTCGAGAGGCAGAAGGGAAGGGGAAGGAAATGAGAGAGAGAAAAAAAAAAATAAGCTGAAGCAAGAACAATACAATGACCCTGTTTTCCTTTGTTTTTCCTTTTACCAGGCAATTTCACTTGCTAGATGAGTTCGCTGGTGGTAGAAATTCTAAAAGCGTCCCTATTATTGATTTCACATTCTTTTCTATTCTCCTAGATGCGAGATTTTATTCATGTTAAGACAGAGAACTTTTGAGGAGGGTTTAGAGTCAATCTGTATTATGTCTTATCAACCAAGGACGTAGATTATATCTTCATTCTAACTGGTACTGGACTAGTTTCACCCTAGGTTCTGAGATAGTAGTGAAGGGGTTAGTGAAGGCTTGATGCAATCCCTCTAGTCAAAAATCTCTCTCATATGCCAAATAAAAACATATAACAATTGCAGGAACAGAGTAATAGAAAGCTCATCTAAGCGAACACATTATCATCTTGCATAGAATTATCTTTTAATAGTTTACTTTTACTAAGGAGAGACGTTATTTATCAGTTTAGGAAAGACTCCTATTAATGGAAGAATTGGGACCCAGAGCACTTCCAGGCACCCAGCCGGTGGAAAGACAAATTTGTATTTTCTCACCTCCATATGACTAATTTGCTTAAGAGATACCTTTCATATAGTAAGAGGCTTAGGAATTATCTTCATTTACTTTAAAGAAGTAAATAGAGATTCACTCCCACCCTTTATTAAAAGAAAAAAAGAATGGAAAAATGCTACGGGGCTAAGCATGAGAGCGTGGGAAGTGGGAAAAGCATATTACCGCCAGACTTACTGTCAGCACGGGCAGTCAAACACTAGCGGTAATTGTGCTTGCCCTCTCTAAAAGCAGCCAAGCAAAAGTGCAAAATGAACACACAGAAATACACCTGAAAATGGACCGCCTGTGTTCACAAAATGGGGTACATGAAACAAAAGACACCGTTGCTGTATTATTGGTCCATCAGCAGAATTGGAGGTCGGGGAATATATATATATATATATATACAGGCACTCAAGCACCCCTTCATGCTGTTATAAATGGTGGTCTGCGTGTGTTGTGGAGCTGCTGCTGGCTGGTGGTGGGATAGGGCGAGTGTGGTGGTGGTGGTGGAGATGAATAAAGTGCTTGTGTTGTGGTGCTGGCTGTAGGATAGGACTGTTGGTGGTGATGGATGTTGTGTGTGTGGTGGTGAGGGTTGTTGAGTATGGTGTTAGTGGCTGAGTGTGGTAGATATGAGATGGGTTGTGGTGGTGGTGGTGGCCGTGAAAAATGTGAGAATGGTGGTGATGGAAATGAATTTTTGAGGTGTTTGTGCTGTTATTCTGGTGGTGGGCTAGGGTGAGTGTGGTGGTGATGGAGAAGGTTTGTGGTGTGGTGCTGGAGTTGAAGGCTTGAGGTTTTTGCGCTGTGGTGCTGGCGGTTGGACAGGATGAATGTGGTGGTGGTGATGGTTTGAAGTGTTGGTGGTGGAGATGGTTTGAAGTGTTGATGATGGAGATAAATAAGGTGCTTGTGATGTGGTGCTGGTGGTGGGATAGCGTGGATGTGGTGGTGGTGGTGGTGGTGGAGATGAAGTGTTGGCGATGGAGAAGAATGCTTGAGGTGTTTATGCTGTGTTGTTGGTGATGAACTAGAGTGAGAATGGTGGGGGTGGCAGTGGATATTTTCATTTTCTGGTGGAGATATGTGTCTGAGGTGTTTGTGTGCAGATGTTTGTGTGCAGTTGTGATAGTGTGGGAGGCTGAAGACTGACATGGTGCTAAACTGGCGGTGTATGGTGAGGATGGTGATGATAGTGCTGTGTATGATGATGGTGAGGGATGTGGCGTGTGTTGAAAGTGGGTTGTGGTGGTGGCTCTGTGTGGTGAAGGTGGCTAAGTGTGGTAGTGGTGAGAGAGGTCGTTGTGCTTGGTTTTGGTAGTGGAGACTGGAGTGTTGTGATGATGGTGATGGTGATTAAGTGTTGTGATTGTGGTCGAGACTGTGCGCGACGTTGAAGGTTTAGATAGTCGTGTGTGATGATGGCAGTGGTTGGTTGTGGTGAGGGTTATGGTGGTGATTGAATGTTGTGTTGTGCTGGTGAGGGAGGAGGTTTTATACATTGATGGTGACGTGATGAGTGAGTGTGCTGGCAGTGTTGATGATAGATGTGTGTGTGTGTGTGTGTGTGTGTGTGTGTGTGTGTGTGTGTGTGTGTGTGTGTGTGTGTGTGTGTGTGTGTGTGTGTGTGTTAGTGATGGAGGTATTTGTGGTAAGGTAGTGAGTTGCGTATGGTGGTGGTGGTGTTGATAGGGATGGAAGGTGGAGTTGTTGTGCTGGACTGTGAAACTGTATATAAAGTGACAGTGAAAGAGGCGACTGTGTATGGTGTTGATATTGGAGGTTGTTGTACGGTGATGGTGGTGGTTGTGTGGTGTTAATTGTAAAAGTAGTAATGATGAACTGCGTGTGGCTGTGGCGGCGGTAGTTGAGTGTGAGTGTGGTGGCGTGGATGTTGGGTATGTCGGTTGAGTGTGGATGTGGTTATGTGGATCGTTGAGTGTGGATGTGGTGATGTAGATGGTTGGATATGGTGTTGGTGGTAGTGTAGATGATTGACTGTGGTACTGGTGAGGGTAGTTGGGAGCGGGAGTGAAAGAGTTGTGGTGGAATGTTTTGTATGGTGGTGATGGTAGTGGCGATGGTAGTGGCCGTGTGGTGATGGTGATCGTGATTGTGTGTGGTGATGATGGTGGTGATGGTTGTGTCAAAATGGTGGTTGTGTGTGATGAGGGCAGTGGTTGTGTGTGGTGATGGTGGTGGCTGTGTGTGGTGATGGAGGTGGTTGTGTGTAGTGATGGCTGTGTGGTCATGGAGGTAATGATGGTTGTGTGATCACGGTGATGGTGGCGATGGTTGTCAGCTGATGTTGTCATGATAGAGGTGATGGTTTCTGAGTGGTAGTGGTTGTGGTGGTGGTGGTGATGGTGGTGGTGGTGATGGTTGTTTGTGGTGCTGATGGTGACGGTTCAAAATTGTAATTTGTTGATGGTAGTTATTGCGTGTGATGATGATGGTGCGGATCCTTGTGTAGAGTTGTCGTGGTGAAGGTTGTGGTGTTGGTTGAATGTGATGCTGGTGGGGGATGGAAGTGTGGTGATGTAGAGGACTGTGAGGGCTGTGTGTGATGTAGGCAAAGACAGGGTAATGTGAATGTGGAGGTGGTGGTGGTGGTGGTGGTGGGAATGGTTGGATACTTTGAGAACGAAGAACAGTATGTGTGGTGATAATGATAATAATATGTCCTGGAAATATGGCAAGGACTGCACTTTGCAATACGGGATGCTGGCTGATCATATAATAACCATAGACATACAGTCAATGACAGTCAGGTATCAGTGGCTAGATTTCTCCCATTAAAGTTTCTCTCTCTCTCTCTCTCTCTCTCTCTCTCTCTCTCTCTCTCTCTCTCTCTCTCTCTCTCTCTCTCTCATAAGTCCATACGCATTATACAAAACTGGGACGATCGTTGTTTCTCCGACTGTAAACTCAAGATTCACAAAACTCTTGTGTAAAAGCACGACCAGAGATGAATAATAGGAGAGGAAGAGGGAGACTGAGGTAAAGATGGGAGTGTTTAAGGTAGGTGGCGTGTCGTGGGAAGGGGGTCTGTCACTGAATAGGGACGGAAATACCTAGAGATCCATCAGTCAAGGCCATCCTTCACGGGATGGCCCTGCAAGGGCGATTGTTTGCTTTGCGGTTCATGGATCTGCTCGGCCAGACGGACCAGGAATACTCAACAGCAACACCCCTTCACAGGAAATGGCGTCAAGAAGAGCATATGAAATTGGATAAGTACGACAAGATAGATCGATCAGTATTTAAAGCGATAGACAGATAGATAAGCAGATAGACAGACTGGCACACAGATTGAAAGATAGATAGAAGATAGACAAATATTGCATAGGGTATAGACTAGGCAGATGCCACTTGGAACTGTGGCTTTCAATTAGAGAAATGAAAATAAACACTCACATTTTCTGTCTGTGTGTTTGATTGGAGCTGGTTCTAAAACTGCCATGCCCATATCACGCCCCTCCAGATGTCCTAAATATACAGACAAAATATTTTCGTCCCTGACTCATCAGTTTCCGAGAGGGTTATTCATTCTAACTGCATTTATTCGTACAAACTGTATACTGATATGTATTGTAGCTTCAGACGAGGTAAATGCTTGCATACACGACTAAAATGTTCCACTTCATATATATATATATATATATATATATATATATATATATATATATATATATATATATATATATATATATATATATATATTAGAGAGAGAGAGAACAGCGAACCCGTTTCCTACCGAACCCTCTATAAAACACAAACAGATAAAAGGAAAATATGTATTTCATACACTCAGTGAAGAGTCAAGACCGTCTATGGCAGCCTATGCCCGTATAATCCATCACAATTTAATTTTTGGACTGTGGAATGAACTAAATATGCACGAATAAACTAGTGTATGGTAAAACTCGACGAAAATGGACTTTGCTCCATTGGCTACATTACAGAAAACAAGCTACTGAGGGGTACATGTAAAGATTTTGCAAAAAAAAGAAAAAAATGTTTTTCAGAAGTTGATGCCAAAAAATTTGTATACAAAATCTGGGAAAGTAGTGAGTGTTCCTGCAAAGTTTCATTACAATCAGCCCACACGTCGAACAGGAGTAGTTGAATAAACCCTTTTACAGACAGACAATAGCCCATTGATATATAGATATCATTGAAGAGGTGGGGATGAGACAGGATGATGATGAGCAGCATATTATAACCCTCCTCATCACTGCTGTTGTACCACTGACTTCCATCACCACGCGCTACCCTTCCCAGCACTCTTACACGCCAGTCGTATTTGTTTTTATTCGGTTAGTCATCTTCTTTATTTCACACACACACACACACACACACACACACACACACACACACACACATTTCTATATAGATAGATAGATAGATAGAGAGAGAGAGAGAGAGAGAGAGAGAGAGAGAGAGAGAGAGAGAGAGAGAGAGAGAGAGAGAGAGATATACAGATATGTATGAAGTCTGTTTAAAAAGTATATGACCTCAGTTTTTTTCTCACCAACCAGTCGAGAGATAGGGACAGGGTTTTGTGCAGTGCAGTGCAGGACCTTCGTGCGCTTACGTTATTAATGCCAGCCGCCATGACTGAGTCAGTGGGTGTCAGTCAGCCTGTGTTCATGGTCGTCCACCCGTACCCGCGTCCCGTCCTTAGCACAATGGCAGGAAAAGTTGAACAACGTTACTACAAAAAATTTTGCCAAATACTAGGTGATACCCATGGTGAAACTATCAGGAAGATCCAGCAGGTTTTGGAAATGAAGCCATGGGGGTAACGCAATTGAAAGAGTGGTACAGTCACTTAAAAAATGGACGAATATCAGTAGAAAGCAATCTATGTACTGGAAGGCCATCAACAAGCAGGAGTGTTGGAAATGTGAGGAAAGTCTGCGATTTGGTCATGGGAAATCGCGTGCTGACTGTCAAAGAAATTGCTATTGAAACTGGAATCAGCAATGGATCAGCACACGAAATTTTATCGGATGATTTGGGCATGAGAAGAGTTGTTGCCAATTTCTTTTCAGAGCTCCTTTCACGTGAACAACGAGGTCTGCAGATGAGCATTGCTCAAGACATGATGGAGTGTGCAAATCACGACCCAGACTTTCTAAAGACTGTTATCACTGGAGATGAGACTTGGGAGTATGGGTACGACCTAGAAATGAAAGCACAGTTGTCCCAGTGAAAGCATGCAGGGGCATCTTGGCCAAAAAAAAAAAAAAAAAAAAATGACAGGTCTTCAGCAAGGTGAATTGCATGTTGACAGTTTTTTTTCAACAACTGTGATGTCGTGCATCATGAATATGCACCAGAAGCTCAGACTGTCAACAGACATTACTACCTCGACTTTATCCGTCGTCATCATGACGCACCATGACAACGCCCCTGCCCATTCGTCTCAGCTGATTCAAGAATTTTTTCCCCAAGCACAACATTCCACAGGTCCAGCAGGCTCCCTACTCACCAGACAAGGCTCCGTAAGACTTCTGGTTTTTCCCCAAGCTCAAAACTCCGCTGAAGAGTTCCTGATTTGAGACGAGAGAAGAGATCATGACGAATGCTACTAAGCACCTGCAGGAGATACTGAAATTGACTTTGAAAATTGTTTCAGGGAGTGGAAAGAATGTTGGGCGAAGTGTGTCAAGTCAGAAGGGACCTAATTTTGGGGGATTAGGGTCCAGACTCAACAGGTTAGCTATTTACAGCATTATTATTTTTGTTTAGAGCCTAAGGTCGGATCTAGGGAGTTTGTACAAGGATAATTATTTTATAATCATGAGAGTCGCATAAGAGACATAAAATCCCATAGAACAACAAAGAAGGATGTAGTGGTGGTGGTGGTGGGCACCGGGCTGCTTGACGGAAGATAATTGGCACTTATTAACTCAAGAACTCTGTCACTCACTCACGAAAACATTTATTATACGTAAATAAATACATATATATACAGTTTTTATTTTTTTCATTCGTAAACTATGGATTTACAATCCAGTGATGTATATCTATGTGTGTACTGTACAAAAGAATATATGCAGATCTATATTTATGCATTTGTGTACTTAAAGCTGTCCTGTAGAAAATAATGAGGGAAGGAAACCTTGATGAACAACACTAGTAGCAGCTCCAAGATAAAATCGGTGGCTGTCCACAACAACAATTATAGAAAACAGAAAGGAGACTAGAGATGGAGACACATACATGCATGGAAAATGTAGGAGAGCAGTTTGGAAAAAAATATGTAAGACTCAGTTGAATGATTTTGAGATGTCAAATGCAATGGCAAAGCTTTTGCCAATATCCCGGAAGGGGGACGACCAGGAGTCAGAGGAAGATGAAAAGATTGCAATTGTAACATCCCTGGCAGAACCCATACTTGAGACTGGATTGAACATTATGACAGGAAAACTGCACTGAGATTTCTTTGTTAACAAGAGATTCAAAAAGTTTATAAAGACAGGATATTAATGAACTGGGTGATATGGGGCTGGGAACGGAACCCCTTGATTGAGGCAGACTGAAAGAGAGCAAACTTCTACCAAGAAAAAAAGGTACAAGTCGACAGACAAAGGCAAAAGAATTTACCTAGGCATGGTGTACGTACAGTTCTTGCGGACAACAGAAGGAACCCCATCAGGCCCATATGCCTTGTTAGTACTGAGGCCAGTGACAGAAAAAAAAAGAAAAAAGAAAGAAAGAAAGCAAACGAAACTGAAGACATTTTAATGTTGGTCGTGAGAAAGTCAGAGTGGAGAGGAGATGGAATCGTCCAATTTGGAACTGAGGAGAAAGTCTGGGCAAAGAGTTCTGCCTTTTCGGTAAAAGGAACAGCTAGAGATCCATCACAAGGAAAAATAGGAGGGAAAGATGACAAAAGAAGGAGTGGGAAGGATCCGAGGCAAAGATTTTGGAGCATATAGTACAAATTCATGGAAAGAAGCCAATATCCACCCAATTCCAAAGAAAGTAAGTTCCTCTGACCCCTCTGATTACAGACCAATAGCTGTCACATCTTCTCTTGGTAAGGTTTTTGAAACTGTAATTAATAAGTACATAGTTAAACATTTTGAATCCAACAACTTAATTAGTGATAGACAATATGGTTTCCGCCAAGAAAGATCCACCATTGACATACTCAATATCCTGACTCATACCATCCATCAATCGGTTGACCTACATGGTGAAACTCATGCAGTAGCCCTGGATATTTCTAAAGCTTTCAACAGTGTGGCACCGTTCCCTGTTGTCCAAACTCCCTTGCTATGCACTAAACTCTTTAGTTCCTTTGATTTCCTCATATCTCAGCATTAGAAAAATAAGAGTAAAAGTAGATGATGTATATTCCACTTTCCACTCAGTTAACTCCAGTGTGCCACAGGGATCAGTTCTGGCGCCAACCCTGTTCCTCGTTCATATTAATGATCTCTTATCTGTCACCCACAATCCCATCCATTCATATGCAGATGACTCAGCACTTCATAGTTCATTCACACTTAGACATCCATTTACAAAGTTCGATATCTCTAACTCTCACCTCAGTACAGCCATCTCTTTAAATCAAGACTTATCCATGATCAATGAATGGGGACAAAATAGCCTTGTCTCATTTAATGCTAGTAAAACTAAATATATACAATTTACTAATAGACAGGTATTGCCAGAATCGTATATTACCTTCAATGCTACATATATTCCCATTTCCAAAAGTATTGAAATTCTCGGTGTCTCACTTAACAGTGCCCTCAGCTGGACCTCTCATGTTAGATCACTTGCTAAAACCGCCTCAAAGAAACTTGGATTATTGTACAGAGTCCGTAACTTCTTCACTGACGAACAGTTAGTTATAATTCATAAGAGTCATGTGCGCTCTCAGCTTGAATACTGCTCACCCTTGTGGAGTGGATGTGGAGAGGTTGCATTAAAACAAGTAGACAAAATTTAGAACAAAGCTGTTAGAATTATTAATAACCCTGCTATTACCAACAAACTACCTCCCCTACAAGTAAAAAGAAATGATGCCTCCCTTGCGTTATTTTACAGATATTTCTATAGCAAATGCTCAGACGAAGTTGCGTACATGGTGCCACCTCTCCATGCTTTCCCTCGTGCTACACGGGCAGCTGGCAGCGCTCATGACTGGAATGTAACTCAGCCATACTGCAGAACTTCTGCCTATGAATTCTTTCATTCCACGAAATGCATCTCTCTGGAACTCGCTTCCCCAGAGTTGTTTCCCTCTATACTTCAACCTACTGCTGTTCAAGTCTAACTGTTACAGATATTTATGAACAGAGGACACCAGTAACCTGGTGCATGGATTTGTGTGTGTGTTTTTTTTTATTCATTTGGTTTTCCTTCATCTGTTCTGTCATTTAAAAAAAAAAATGAAATTATTTTTAGTATAGCGAACAAACATAAAGGAGACAGAATTCAGGGGTGGCATGGCATTAGTACCACTTCTAGGCCTCCTTGTTGTGCATAGCATTAGAACAAACTTGTTGAAAGCAAGGCTTCTTTGCAATTTCAGATGGTAAGAAAAAAGACTGTATGCTACCAAGCCCGAAAGAATAACCTCAATAATACACACAACACATTAATATGGTTCTTGGCCAAGGAAGCAGTAACTTCCAGGGAAAATCAAGTCAAGTATTACCTACGAATCTCCCAATCAGCAGCTCCAAAGTGCCACAGCAGCTGCTTCTTGGCCTGGTCCACAGGCCTTACCGGAGCTCTGGGACAGGTTTAGGGGATAAAGTCGTGGTCGAAGGAGCCCAACGGAGAGAACAGATTAACAGTGTTACCAGAAGGATTAGTTGTACGGAAAAGTTCAAGAATGATGGAGCTTTCTTCAAGATTGTCAGGGATAGGAGTAGGGTGTTGCACAAACTGTTCTAGGTCATTAAGGATATATAAGATGTAGGCCTATTCACCGGGTGGATCAGTGAATGGAGACGAGAACCAAAGGACATGGTGAAAATTGAAATAATCCGGAATGGAGATACCACAGACAGGAGAAATAGAAACAATATCTTCCAGCTTAGTAGTAAGAGAGTCAGATGTTTCCATGGTTGGTAGAATCAGGGGATCAATACACAGCGCAGATATATTTAGTCTGAAAATGACAGGATAACTAAAGCCAGAGTGTGGAGAATTCAGAGGATTCAAGTTCTGGAACACGAGAGGAATATATAATTTATAATGTTGCGTACATATACACAACAACCACCTCTGGCTTTGAAATGAGCATAGAGAAAGTAGGAAGATATGAAGAATGGTTTGTTGTCAGCTGCCTCAGACAGCTGGGTCTCAGTAAAGAAGAGAAAGTGAGTTTAGAGGAAGAGAGGTGGTATTCAACATACAGAAAATTAAAGGAATGTCCAAGAAAGCTGCAGAATTAATAGAGGGAGTCTTAGACAATGATCCAATAGATCTCGCTGGTTGTCACCATGTGATGAGCGGATTGTGAGGGCATTTACTGTCCCCCTCCCCTGACTCAAAGGTTGGGTGTTGTAACACTATTTTTTTCTTTAAATACTGAAACATTAAGTGTGGTGTGTAACGAACATATTTTTTTTTGTCGCAAGTTAGAGGTAAATGTATAGAAGAGTGTGCTGGCCTACTCTCTTTGTTACTGAAATACTGAAAAAAGTTCAGGGATGGTCAAAAGTCAGTCCTGAGGGCTGGTAAAACGGGAACTGCAGCTCTGCATCTACCTCTAGACTACTCCCCTGTTCGACTGGTGTTACAGTCTACTCCCGCTTGCCGCCAGAATGTATCATTCGATTTCATATAACTCCTGAAGGGTGACAGCAAACGGAGGATTTTGCTAAGTTTACCAATGAAAGGGGCAGATTTGCATCTGGCAAATGGAAAAGTAAATCTCTAACATGTGCGGTGATAAGTCCCTCTATCCCAAGGCTCTGTAGGGTATTGTGAGAATACAGACTGACCTAAGTAGTTTTCTGTGCATCTTGATCGGCATGTATGTTGCCTTACTGTGCCTTGCTATTGTAATATGAAGAATTACACATAATAAATAAAAGATATAGTATCATAAAGTCCTTACATTGGTTTTGTTATAGTATGTATGTATGTATGCATGTATAATAATGGATCTGCTTGCCTTTCCAGTTGTCATATCATAACCTGTATTTGTCGATCCTTGGGAATATTAGTCATGTAGAATCAAAGACAAAAGTAGCATCCTTCAATTTAGTGAAAACTTTTGCTGTAAGGCTCAAGTTTTGGTGTGTTCTTCTTTGTATCATACGAAAGGTTGGTAGCACTGATATGAGTTGCCGTTTGCTGAAGGTGGAGCCTGTGGATGCGAGCATGTTTTTGTCAGCTTGAAATCTCAGTCTTTCTCTCTCTCATATATATATATATATATATATATATATATATATATATATATATATATATATATATATATATATATATATATATATATTGTTACAAAGCCTATGATTTCATCATCGTTTGTATAATTCTAACGAACAGTATGCTGCATGTTTGATCACGATTCGCCTCGTGGCTTCCATAGTGACCAGGCTTGCGTGTTCTTCCTCACTCCCCCCTTCTCCCCTCATAGTAGAGTAAGTCGTTCTTTCTGTTGTTCAGAGCAGGATTGTCAACTCTTTGTCCCCTATGGCTTCATTTGCGCGTCCTTCTTGCAAGTTGAATCAAGCTCTGCCGGCCCCTATATAATGAGCTCAGTCTCTGCATTATTGCCACTTAGATCTACTCCTCATTTTGTTCACATCTCTGTCCTCCCCTGTATAGTGTATTATTATTTTTGTGAGTGCTCAGGAAGTCTCCAGCCATCTAGCTGCTGTATAATTTGAGTATAAGTGTTGTTACAATTTTTCTTGTACTGTATGGCCTAAGGCGTTAATTCGTAGGCCTGGTGGGGTTTTTGTGATTCGTTTGGAGTTTTTGATGTCAGCCATTATTAATAATATTTTGTATCTGTAATAATATATCTTGATTTAACTGAGCATTATCCGGTTCTCTCATTTATCAGGGCTGACTTAGATAAATTTGTTCTTGCTAAATTCGTGTTAATAGAGGCTATTGCAGTTAACCATATATGTAACGTGTTTTGCAATTATATTATCCATACGGGTCCTGAAAGTTTAGTTGTTAGTTTGAGCATTAAACTTTAATGTGTAATTTTACCTAACTCTTTTTTATTTTGAACCTGGACATTTGCGGGATAGTAGTGATTTTAGTATTTTCACTTGAAGTGTTCATTATCTCTCTCTGTTCCGTAACATAAATTTGGCGACCTCTTATCAGGATATTCAGGATATTATCATAAGGATATTGCTTGATATTTTGTGACTGTGATTTATTCACAGTCCTGTGAGCAGGAGAAGGGAGGTTAAGAGACTGGTGAAGGAGAGTAAGAAGAAAGTGGATGAAGAGTTTGGGAGGAATCTGAGTGTGAAATGGAGGGAGAGTAAGAAATTGTTTTGGAAGGAGGTAAAGAAAGTAAGGCAGGGTGAAAGGGGAAATAGTAGGGGAGTGAAAGATAGGAATAATAGATTGTTGGTGGAGAAGAGAGTGAAATTGAGGAGATGGAAGGAGCACTTTGAGGATTTGTTGAATGTAGAGAGTGAGAGCAGTGTGAGTATAAGTGGTTGGGGAATGGCTGGGAGAAGAAGAGATGAGAGGAGGGAGGAAGAGATCAGTAGGTCGGAAGTAGTGGAAGCGATGAAGAAGATTAAGCTGGGAAAGGCCCCAGGAATTGATGGAGTGTGTGGTGAAATGCTTAGGTATGGGGGTGAGATTGTTGTGGAGTGGATATGGAAGTTGTGTAGATTGGCTTGGGAAGAGGGAAGGGTTCCAGAGGACTGGAATTCAGGTATAATTGTTCCTCTGTACAAAGGAAAAGGGGAGAGAGAAGTATGTGGTAACCATAGGGGTATTTGCCTTCTTAGTGTGACTGGAAAAATATATGGTAGAATACTCATTGATAGGGTTAGGCATATAACAGAGGAGCTAGTTGGAGAAGAACAAGGGGGATTTAGGAAGGGAAAAGGGTGTGTAGATCAGATATTTGTTCTAAGATGTTTAGTGGAGAAGTATCTAGAGAAGGGAAGGAAAGTGTATGCTGCCTTCATGGACTTGGAGAAAGCTTATGACAGAATAGATAGGCAAGGTATGTGGAAGGTATTAAGAATATATGGAGTGGAGGGGAAATTGTTGAGTGCTGTGAAGAGTATGTACGAGGGAGCTAGGGCTACGGTGTGAGTGGATGGTGAGCTGAGTGAGTTCTTTGATCTCAATGTGGGACTGAAACAGGGGTGTGTGATGTCTCCATGGCTGTTTAATATATATATGGATGGGGTTGTAAAGGAGGTGCAAGGTAGGGCAGTGGATGTGGGGGTGGCCCTAATGAATGAGGGTGAGATTTGGAAGCTTCCGGTGTTGCTGTTTGCTGATGATACAGTATTGTTGAGTGAAGATGAATGGGAGTTGCAAGGTTTGGTGAATGAATTTGGGACAATGTGTAGGAGGAGGAAGCTGAAAGTTAATGTAAACAAAAGTAAAGTTATGGTGTTTGAGAGGAATGAAGTCACAGAGTGTGCAGTGAGGTTGGATGGTGAGGTTATGGAGAATGTGAGTGCATTCAAGTACTTGGGTAGTGTGATGAGTAAGGATGGAACTTTGGGGGATGAAGTACGTGAAAGGGTACAGCGGGGAAGAAAGGTTGTGGGTACACTGAAAGCAGTGATGAGAAATAGGGAGGTGAGTATGGAAGTTAAGAAGTCACTGCATGATAGTATTGTGATCCCTACCCTGACGTATGGAAGCGAGGCGTGGACCTTGCAAGAGGGGAACAAGTCAAGAGTGAGAGCAGTGGAAATGAGTTACTTAAGAGGAGCATGTGGAGTGACGTGGAGGGACAGGTTGACGAATGAAGAAGTGAAGGAACGTTGTGGGGTAGATGTGGATGTGGTTGAAAAGATTAGGAGAAATACACGGAGGTGGTTTGGACATGTGGAGAGATTGGAGAATGAAAGACTGACTAAGAGGGTGTATGTAGGTGAGGTGGAGGGAGGGAGAGGGAGGGGTAGACCGAGGATGAGGTGGAGGGATGGAGTTGAGAGGTATATGAGGGAGGGGGGGTGAGTTGGGGGGAGGGGAGTCAAATGGTGGGTGACAGAGTGACTTGGAGGCGTTTTGTCTGCGGCCACCCTTTGCGGGATTAGGGCGTCGGGCTATAGATAGATAGATAGATAGATAGATTTATTCATGATGTCTAGTATTACTACTCTTGATGAAGCCAAAGATTTTTTTGTCAAATGTGCAAACAGTGTGTGATGTTGAAAACAGAAAAAAGAATGAACTTAAGCTTGTTGCTCAACAATTGGGAATTGCTGTTCGCTCTCATCAGTCTAAAGATCAAATTGTTGACATGATTAATAAAAGCTTGTTTAATGTAACTCCTCCAGATGAGCAAACGCAGATTGAAAGAGCTAAGTTACAGCTAGCCCTGCAGGAGGCTCGTGTTAAGGAGGCTGAGTCTCAGGCTCGAATTCAAGAGGCACAGGCACAAATTGAAATTGCTAGGATTCAGGCAGACCATGAGTATCGCATGAAACAAAGTGGAACTGGATCATCTAGCTCTGATGATTTTGATGTGGCTAAAAATGTTAAACTTGTCCCTCCTTTTAATGAATCTGATTTAACAAAGTGTTTTCAGTTGTTTGAGAGGGTAGCTACAGGTTTTAATTGGCCCAAAAAGTATTGGCCAGTACTCCTACAGAGTGGTCTCACCGGTAAAGCTTAAGTAACTTATGCATCTTTGCCTCAGGATCAATGTGATAATTATGATGTAGTTAAGAGCTTGATTCTTAAGGCCTATGAGCTTGTTCCTGAAGCCTATAGAGTAAAATTTAGGACAACTTATAAGCAAGATAAGCAATCCCATGTTGAGTATGCAAAAATCAAAGAAGATCTGTTGGAGCAGTGGTTAAATTCTAAGAATGTAAATTCTGATTTTGATAAATTTAAGCAGATGATTTTGCCGGAGGACTTCAAAAGGTGTATTAATAAAGATGTAAGCCTATATCTTGATGAGAAAAGAATAGATAATTTGTCTGATGCTGCAGTTTTAGCTGATGAATATGTTCTCACTCACAAGAGATATTCTAAAGAAAAAAGGAAAGCTGAGAGTAAGTATGTTGCCTCTACTCAGAGTACAGGTAACAGGAAAGAGAATAAAGATGATGTTTCTCAGGAAGTAAATACCAACTCCACCTCTAGATTTCAGAAAAGTAAATGTACTTATTGTAGTAAGCTTGGTCATACTACGGAGAAATGTTTCAGGAGACAGCGTGATGTAGTAAGCTTGGTCATACTACGGAGAAATGTTTCAGGAGACAGCGTGATGTGAACAAAAAGGAATCTTTAAATATTCAGTCAATTGGTCTAGTGTCCACCCTTGAGAGTTCCCAGAATTCTTTAATCGAGTTAACTGAACCTGCTTTGAGGGGTAAATTAAATTCTCATGATGAAGCTCCTCTTTTGAGCAGTAACGTGGGTGACACTCTGAAGAGTTCATGTGCTAATTTCCTGTCTGATGGTTTTGTCAGTCCTCTGGACAATAATGACAGGAAATCAGTTAAAATATATCGTGATACAGGTGCTTGCCAATCCCTTATGCTGACCAGTGTTCTAGGCTCTAATGTTAATTCCTCTGATGAAACTGTAATCTTACAAGGTGTAGGGAATAATTACTTCTCTGTCCCTCTGTGCAGAGTGAATTTAGAGTCTGGTTTTGTTAATGGTTCCGTTATGGTTGGGTTGGTTGAGACACTCCCAATGTCAGGTGTAACTTTCTTACTTGGAAATGATATTGGTGGAAGTCAAGTGTGTCCAGCTCCTCAGTTGTAGTGAACCAGTGACTGCGACCCAGGATTGTGATGTCCCTGATGTGTTCTCTGCATGTGCTGTCACTAGGGCTAAGTCTAAGGCTACTGGTGACTTAGAAGATAATGATGATGATAATGTTATCCTAGCTGACACCTTTCTTGCTAATTTGGACCACTCACCAGATGAGGCAGTACCCTGTAGTGTTGATACTTTGTCTCGTCAAGAGTTGGTTGAGTTGCAGGTTGCTGACCCTGAGTTGAAAGGTCTAGCTAACTCTGCTTGCAGTGAGGAAGAGTCAGCTGGTGCTTCTACTTGTTATTATATAAAGTCAGGAGTACTTATGAGAAAGTGGAGACCCCCATCAGCATCAGCCGACTTTGAATGGGAGGTTGTACATCAAGTTGTCATCCCTCGTGTTTGTAGGCAGGATATCATTAGAGTGGCTCATGATTCCAGTTTGGCAGGACACCTTGGAGTGAGGAAGACTGTGGCATGCATTTTGAAACACTTCTACTGGCCAGGTATCTTCAGAGATGTTTCCTGGTATTGTAAGTCTTGTCACACCTGTCAAGTTGTGGGGAAGTGTAATCAGACCGAAAGGGTTGCACCTCTAGTTCCCATTCCTCCTTTTGAGGCGCCTTTCACCCGTGTGTTGGTGGATATTGTGGGCCCTCTTCCTAAGACTTCTTCAGGATTTTCTTATGTGTTGACCCTGATTGATATGGCTACTCGTTATCCTGAAGCCATTCCACTTAGAAATATCTCAGCAAAGAACGTGGTTAAGGAAATGCTGGGGTTCTTCATCAAGTTTGGTCTGCCCAAGGAGGTACAGTCAGACCGGTGAAGTAATTTCATGTCAAATGTTTTCAAGCAGTCTCTGAAAGAGTTGGGCATCACCCAGATCACATCTTCAGCTTACCATCCCCAGACCCAAGGAGCGTTGGAGAGATATCATCAAACACTCAAACCGATGCTCAGGAAATACTGTTTGGGACATCAGAAAGACTGGGATAAAGGTCTTCCATTCGTTGTATTTGCCGCAAGAGAATCTCCAAATGAATCACTGGGCTTCTCACCCTTTGAACTACTGTTTGGCCATGAAGTAAGAGGACCCCTTAAGCTACTCAAGGAATGTTGGCTGTCGAAGGAAGATGACGTCAACCTGCTGGAGTATGTGATGAAGTTCAAAGAACAGCTGTCCACTGCTTTACAGCTGGCGAGAGAGATTTAGGAGCTGCTCAGGAGAAGATGAAGACTTGGTATGATAAGACGTCCAGGTTACGCCACTTTCAGCCAGGAGATCAGGTTTTGATTCTGCTACCGGTGCATGGGCAACGTCTTCAAGCCAGGTTTAGTGGTCCTTATTTCATGGAGAAGAAACTCAGTGATGTCAACTATGTCATCGCCACACCAGATCGTAGAAAGAACAAGCATCTTTGTCACATCAACATGCTAAAGTTATATCACAGGTGAGACGAAAATAACCCAGTCTGCACTGTAGCTGTTCCACCCGAGTCTGCAAGTGAAGTTCCCCCATGCAGTATGAGCCTGACAGATAGTTTGGGGAAGAATCCTGATATCATGAATGATCTCCAGACTAAGCTTTCTCATCTAGCTCCCGAGGAAAGGCAGGAGTTTTCGACATTACTGCAGGAGTACCCGCAAGTGTTCCGTGCCACTCCAGGAAGAACCACTGTGTTGATGCATGATGTCGATGATGGAGACGCAAAGCCAATTAAACTGCCTCCTTACCGTGTGAACCCAGTGAAAGTTCCTCTCATCCAGAAGGAGCTTGGCTACCTGTTGGACCACAAGATGATTGAGCCCTGTCAGAGCGAGTGGAGTTCTCCTTTCACTCTAGTCCCTAAGCCAGGTGGGTCACAGTGGCTTTGCATCGACTACAGACGTGTTAATCAGATAACCAAAACAGACACTTACCCTCTCCCTCGCGTGGAAGATTGCATAGACAAGATCGGAAAGGCTAGGTACATAAGTAAGTTTGATTTGTTAAAGGGATACTGGCAAGTACCTATGACTGAACGTGCTAGGGAGATCTCATGTTTTGTAACACTAGGAAAGACTTTTGCATGTTCTGTAATGCCATATGGTATGAAGAATGCACAAGCCACTTCTCAGAAGCTCATGAATGTTGTAACAGAGGGTTTGGCAGAGTGTGTTGTTTATGTTGATGATGTATTAATCTTCAGTGAAAACTGGAAAGATCACCTATGCCATGTCAGTAAATTTCTTGAACGTTTGGTTCAGGCTAATCTTTTAGCTAATTTATTAAAGTGTGAGTTTGGTCAAGCTAAAGTTCAGTACCTCGGGTATGTGATTGGTGATGGACACGTTGTACCACCAGGAGCTAAGGTTCAGGTTATAAGTGATCTTCCCAGACCTAAAAGTAGGAAAAAGCTACAAAGATTTTTGGGAATGGTAGGTTATTACAGGAGATTTGTTCTTAACTTTTCAATTCTTGTATCACCACTTACAAACCTACTGAAAAAGGGAGTTAAATTTGTCTGGACCGATAACTGTGAATCCTCTTTCAGTAAACTTAAAGCTATCCTATTAAGTCAGCCAGTGCTCGCTACTCCAAATTTTGCTAAGCCTTTCAAGATGGCTGTTGACGCAAGTGATACAGGAGCTGGGCTGTTTTGCTGCAAGAGGATGATCAGGGTATTGAACACCCTGTATCTTATTACAGTAAGAAGTTCACTCCACCTCAAAAGAACTACTCCACTATTGAGAAAGAGCTTTTGGCCTTGATTTTGGGTTTACAGCATTTTTCATTTTATTTGTGTTCTGGTTTTGACCCCATAGTCATTTATACCGATCATAACCCACTGAAATTCCTTAGTAAGTTTAAAGATAAAAATCAGAGATTGACAAGATGGAGTCTACTTCTTCAGGAGTATTCATTAGACATACAACATGTCAAGGGGAAAGAAAATGTTATTGCAGATTGCTTATCTAGACTTTAGACAGATTGTTTTAGAGTAATAAGAAATTTCCTTTGTAAATTTCTTTTTCTTTGTGGGGAGGTGTTACATAGCCTATGATTTCATCATCGTTTGTATAATTCTAACGTACAGTATGCTGCATGTTTGATCACGATTCGCCTCTTGGCTTCCATAGTGACCAGGCTTGCGTGTTCTACCTCACTCCCCCCTTCTCCCCTCATAGTAGAGTAAGTCGTTCTTTCTGTTATTCAGAGCAGGATTCTCAACTCTTTGTCCCCTATGGCTTCATTTGCGCGTCCTTCTTGCAAGTTGAATCAAGCTCTGCCGGCCCCTATATAATGAGCTCAGTCTCTGCATTAATGCCACTTAGATATACTCCTCATTTTGTTCACATCTCTGTCCTCCCCTGTATAGTGTATTATTATTTTTGTGAGTGCTCAGGAAGTCTCCAGCCATCTACCTGCTGTATAATTTGAGTATAAGTGTTGTTACCATTTTTCTAGTACTGTATGGCCTAAGGCGTTAATTCGTAGGCCTGGTGGGGTTTTTGTGATTCGTGGGGAGTTTTTGCTGTCAGCCATTATTAATAATATTTTGTATCTGTAATAATATATCTTGATTTAACTGAGCATTATCCGGTTCTCTCATTTATCAGGGCTGACTTAGATAAATTTGTTCTTGCTAAATTCGTGTTAATAGAGGCTATTGCAGTTAACCATATATGTAATCTGGTTTGCCATTACATTATCCTTATGAGTCCTGAATGTTTTGTTGTTAGTTTGAGCATTAAACTTTAACTTGTAATTTTACCTAAGTCTTGTGTTTTGAACCTGGAACTTTGCGAGACAGTAGTGATTTTAGTATTCTCATTTGAAGTGTTCATTATCTCTCTCTGTTTCGTAACACAATATATATATATATATATATATATATATATATATATATATATATATATATATATATATATATATATATATATATATATATATATATATATATATATATATATATTGATTGATTGATTGATTGGTAGATAGATAAGTAGATAGATGATGTTTTTCTGACCGCTAATTTTACTTCATACATACACTGTATAATTATATGTGAATGGTTCCTCACCTATTCTCTTAACGCTGCTCAGGTAGACTTGGGTCTGTGAGACCCCCCCTACCTGTCCTTTTGTCTGGTTCACTAACTTCTAAATACCCGGGAGCCCTGTTCTCAGTAGCTTCCCAACTTTGTGTCTCCATGCAAGGGGTGAGGGAGCTACTTCAAGCTGTCTCTCCGTTTCCCCAGTATAAGGGTGGTTTTATATGTTATGGTCTGTGACACCCATGTCTACCTGAAGTGTGGGGTCTTTGTTCTCAATGATTGCATATAAAATTGGAGAGTCTGGCATCCCCTCTTCATACAATGAAGCACCATCCCATACCATGCTATGGGGCCACTCAAGCAACCATTCAGATTTTTTTTAATTTTCTATAGATGGTCAAAATTTATATACTGTTTTTTCTTTTCTTTTTTCAAATTTTGTTAAAAATATAAAAAGACAAGAACAGTTCATTTTTTTACATGTTTGTGTTGCGGAAATATTAAGTATGTTACTCGGTTTTCGGTATTGGAATAAACGAAACATAAACAATTAAACATTTTTCCCAACTTTTTATATTTGTGGGTCTGAGAGACTCACGTCTACCCGCTATGCAGCACGGGCCGATCTCTACCTGAGGAGGGTTAATACCATGCTAGTAACACTGCTGTTCAGTTAGCTGAAGACAGGTCCGGATTTTGGTTCTGCTTCTTGATTAACTTCTGCTTAGCTTAAGTTGGTAATTATAAGCTGTGATTGTCATTATCTGCCATCAAACAACCCTATTACATATGAGCATAGAGTTACCCTATAATGATAATCGAATGTTTTGCTATGAATGACGAAATGCATCGACAGGCTGGAGTTCGAATCCATAACCTAGAAGACCGAAATCTACGCACAACTATTCGTGTGCTACAATCAGGGTTCAATTTGTCTCTTACGGAATAAGCATTGTTTACAGGTGCTACCTTCCATCGCTGTGATTATTTCCTGGTCCTGTAGTGTTGGTAACACGAGGGCGACCTGAACGATGACCGTTCTTCCTTGTGCCTTCCACCCAAAATCTCCTAATCCACCTATCCATGGTTCTGCTTGCAGCGAATGTTTGCACTGTCTACAGTATTCGGGATTCTTTACTCATGAATAAATGTATATCATGTTTTCTCTCATCTTCCTAGTAGTCGGACGCACACTGTCTGCCCTTTCCATACTGAGATATTTACTAGGTCTGCCTGACGTTTTGTGGTAAAATGTGAGATGTAACGGACTGACAGTCATCGCCGACCGAAATGAACGTTAAGGCTTCGGAATTTCCGGGGTTCATTTGTACCGTCATCTCATCAACAGATATGAAGCTTGAGGATAGTCAGGCCAGCCAGCCACGATTATGTAGCTGTGGTAGATATTTCATAATGTTTCACATATTACACTTAATCTTCTTACTAAACCGTGACACGACTTTTGTCTCTGACTGTACATGCCATGGAATTCCTATAGTATATCACCTATTCGGAACTTATAGCCTACCCACCTTCCACCTATATTGAAAACATGCTAGAAGAATTTGTGTGATATCAAAAGGGATGTTTTTATGGCGAGTCCTTGGACTGTATTTTTTTAAAGCCAGAATTCTTACATCAAATTGATCCCTGCTTCTAAGTGGGATCGAAGTCGCCCTTTTTCGAACGGCAGCCAATTTCTTTAACCATCTGACCAGCACCACGTTACAAGATATTCTCTGACGCTCCTCACTGCAATGCAGTACAGCCTGAACTTCTGCAGTACATTCGCTGATATTTCCATCTATAACATATGTAAATTGAGGGTGTTCCATATTTTCACCTCTCGTGGCAACTCAGCTCAGAAGTTCAAATGTGTTACGGGTACTGCTCGGTCAGCGTTACTAGTGTCTACCCTGCATAATTTTCTGATTCCCATGGCTTATGTTATGCTTTGCGGGGTTTACTTTATTACTACTATTGGCTGCAGGGTCATCTCTACAGGCAAATCAGATCTGCTCCTACGCTCACACCAGCAGACTGAGACGTCACCACAACACACAAGATATCTGTAGACTATTTTCAAGCTTCTCCTGAAAGCAATGTCCCCTTCCGATTTTATTTGCCCTTGCTGGTAGTTTAGTGAATATCTGGTGTATATAATTATCAAACCTTATCAAACCTCTCATGCTCGGGATAACAATACGAGTATAATTCTATTCCAGGTAACACCAGACGATTGTATTCAGCTACGAGTGAGTATACAAGCCGGAGAGTTTCATTACTTTTACCATTGTCGCTATGCAGTTTGGACCTCCAATGTACTCTTTTCACTCTAACTTGGCCTAATTTTGCATCTGTCCATCTTGGATACTGATGTGTGTGTGTGTGTGTGTGTGTGTGTGTGTGTGTGTGTGTGTGTGTGTGTGTGTGTGTGTGCTGGAATACGAAGGTAGTAAAGAAGAGGTGCTACGGAAAGGATGTTGAACCGAAGAACTGCCCTATTACGGTACTTAGCTGAGGGAAATAAGCTGCAAAAGGACGACAATCTGGACCAAGTTAGGATGAAAGGACTATAGTGTTCTAGTTCAGCAGCCGGACGATTTTACTCACGGGAAAGCAGTGACTCATACACTGAGCAGCCACCTGTGTTATTAGAGAATAGTAATAGCAAATGCATGGAAAATGACAGTGTAGACGTAATAAACTGAAGCAACATCCCCGTTTCTGCTACACTGTTTATATTTTGTTCCATCGCCACGTTTTGAGACTGATGAGCAGCGTAATCGGGAAATAAAAAAAAAAACTGGTGCACACTGATCACGTAAACGAGCCCAAAGTCATTGAATCCTGACAGTGTCGTTAATAGTTTGCTGAATAATACCTTTATTTCATACACTGTTTGAAAATGTAAAGAGGAAAAATGCAAGGACTTCTTTTGTAGTCGCGACACTATACTGTACATCCTCCATTTTCATTTCCTGCTCCTCTCCTCTCCACATCTCATTACCTGCGGCTTACTTTCCTCTTCATTTTTATCATTTCCCCTCTCGCCTTCCCTACTCTCCCTTCCTCAACAGTGTTAGTGACCAGGAGGAGGAAGTGTGTGTGTGTGTGTGTATGTGTGTGTGTGTGTGTGTGTGTGTGTGTGTGTGTCTTCTGTCATTAAACCCATCTAATTCTTCACAATCTGTAATTAGAGACTAGCGGACGTACCATTAAAGCTGAGATTGCTAACAGGAGGTAATTTCTTTATCCACATCACTATCAAAACAAGAGGGAATAATATAAGAGGTTTGACCCCTGTTCTTCGTTGCCAATCTTATTATACAAAATGGAGTGCAGTCTGATTATTGTCTATCCTTACGTGTATTTTAAAACTCATTATTATAAACAGGTTTGTCTACATGTAGTACTGATCAGTTTTATTAATTATGCTTATATATATATATATATATATATATATATATATATATATATATATATATATATATATATATATATATATATATATATATATATATCTTTCTATTGAGGCCGAATCATGAATTGAGGATAGTAAGGTGTGTTTGATCTGCAGCTCCCTGTAACCTCTAATCTCTCTCTCTCTCTCTCTCTCTCTCTCTCTCTCTCTCAATCAATCAATCAACAGCCATCCTCATTCTTTTTACCTACCACATATGTTCCAATCAGTGTAAAATTTATATCATCGCTACTTGTGTTTTTCATCTCAGTCCTCTAATGGTCAGGGCAACTCTAGTGTTTTATACCAGTTAACGATAGGGGATTTGTTTCATCTAAGTATGAATTAAGAGTCTGAATTCTACTTTTCTCTTACCATTAACCCTTTTATATATTAATATAAATTACATATAATTAGAGTGTTCTGTTTCTGTTAATGCCATACTATTTTATTCAGCTCATAGAAGGAACAAGTAAATAAAGTAATCTCTTTAACATGTCCTAAAATTGACATCTCTCCGTCTTCGTTCCCTGAGTTGTAACAATAAATTATCACTAGAGCATGTGACTTGTCGAGCAGAAATGCTATGGAAAGGATATAGAGCCGTAGTGTTGTGTTATTCTGCCACTGAGTTATGGGGAATAAGTTGCAAAGGGACGAGAATCTGGGCCAGGTTAAAGTAAAAATGGTATGTTATTCGATTCTACCCAACATCATGCGATATAATTCATCTACGTGTGCTATAGGACCCTGAATGGTATTACTGCCTTCATTAAATCTCCCATAGACAAGGTAGTTCTAGAGTTTGTTCAATTTAATTGCATAGTTTGTTCAATTTAATTCAGCTGAGAGTGAGTCATATGATCCTGTGTTAACCCCTTCAGCCAGAGGACGAGTTTCTTTTTCATCTTGCTATCCACAGATGATTATATAGAGCTTGGGATATACTTTCGAGATGGAGAATTTACCGACAAACTTCCTTAACAATTTGACCTCCAGTTTGTTGAGAAAAATAAATCTTCCGGCAATAACACGATTAAAGTTCAAAACTAAGTGATCACATTGAAGAGAATTACCATGGCATATTCATCAGTCCTTCTTCCTTTTGTCATCATCTTTTTGTTCTGATTTTTCCCTTTCCCCTTCCCTCCTCCAGTTTCCCTCACCCTCCTTCTCCTCCTGCTCCTCCTCCTCCTCCTGCTCCTGCTCCTCCTCCTCCTCCTCCTCCTCGACTTTCAGAAAGCATTTGACACTGTCCCTCACAAGCGTCTCATGAGAAAAATAGAAGCACATGGAATAAAAGGAAATACGCAAAAATGGTTACAAGACTGACTTTCAGACTGAAAACAGCGAGTTGTGATAAACGGAAAGGAATCCAAATGGCATAATGTGATCAGCGGCGTTCCCCAAGGCTAAGTACTTGGACCGATACTTTTTATTATCTATATAAATGATATTGATGAGGGTCTAAATTGTAAAGTATCCAAATTTGCAGATGATACTAAAATAACCAGTGAAGTCACTTCAAAATTACAGTGGCAGCAGTTACAAAATGACCTTAATACTTTAACAAGCTGGGCAGAAAAATGGCAAATGAAATTCAACACAGAAAAATGTAAAGTACTTCATATTGGAAGTAACAATGTCCATGCAAATTACAAAATGAACAATATTCAGTTATCAAGCACAGACAGTGAAAAGGATCTTGGTGTGATAATATCAAATGACCTAAAACCAAGCAAGCAGTGTACCGATGCGGATAAAATTGCAAACAAGCTAGTGGGTTTTATTGGAAGAACTTTCGAGTTTAAATCGGAAAAAGTCATACTTGCCTTGTACAACTTGCTAGTGTGCCCCCATCTTGAGTATTGTGTGCAGTTCTGGTCTCCGTTCTACAGAAAGGACATTGAAAAATTAGAGAAAATTCAGTGAAGAATCACAAAAATGATACCACGACTTAGAAACAAACCATATGAGGAACGCCTTGAAGAACTTAAATTATTTAGCCTAACGAAGCACAGGTTAAGAGGGGACCTTATTGAAGTTTTCAAAATCATGAAGGGATATGACAACTTAGACATGAATAAATATTTTGATATAGACCGGTCGAGTCAAACCAGAAGTAATGGCTGCAAAATTATGGGAAAGCGATTCCAATCCCACGAAGCAAAATACTTCTTCTTTAACAGAGTTGTAAATATCTGGAACAGATTACCCTCAGATACCGTGAACAGGATCTCAATTGAGACATTCAAAAACAAATTAGACAAGTATTTGCACGAGAATCCTCAGCTGACTCTTTTTCTGTCCGAATAACTTGCTTTTATAGCTACGGTACATGTAAGTTCATGCCCCTTTTGTCTACAAGACACCCCGCAAACAACGTACCCGTACATAGTGTTGCGTCACGTTATTATACATTTTCAATTTATTCAGTGCAAACAAAGCAATATAAGCACAGATTAGGATCTGCACAGATAACCCTGAGTTAACGGTCACTACTCTTACTTTCGACCTGTGATGGGCTGTGGATCACTGAGGGTCCCTGTTAGTCAAGCGACCACCATCGGGATTTTTTTAATGTACCAGAGGTCACTGCTTCAGGATGAAACTTGTGTACTTGTCCCATATGGGAGAGTTCCCTGTCTCAGTGGAGTGAACGGAGCTAGGGCCTGATTGACTGCTGCCTACCTTAAAAGCACCAGGCAAGGCTGCCGCATCACCCCTAAACATCCACACTGTGCAGTTCCCTCGTGTCTACAGGACACCCCGTAAACTTAACATAGCGTCACGTCACGTCATTATACGTTTTTCGATTTACCCAAAGCAAATGAGGTAATATACAGTAAGCACAGATTAGGATCTGCACAGATAACCCTGAGTTAATGGTCACTATTACTTTCGACCTATGATGGGCTGTGGATCACTGAAGGTCCCTGTTAGTCAAGTGACCACCATCGGGATTTTTTTAATGTGCCAGGGGTCACTGCTTCAGGATGAAACTTGTGTACTTGTCCCACATGGGAGAGTTCCTTGTCTCAGTGGAGTGAACGGAGCTATTGCCTGATTGACTGCTGCCTACCTAAAAAGCGCCAGGGAAGGTTGCTGCACCACCCCTAAACATCCACTCTGTGCACTGCACATCCACACTGTGCACTGTGCAGTCCCCTTTTATCTAAGACACCCGTCTTATATATTTTTCAATCTCCCCAATGCAAAGAAAGCAATATAAGCACAGATTAGGATCTGCACAGATAACCCTGAGTTAATGGTCACTACTCTTACTTTCGACCTGTGATGAGCTGTGGATCACTGAGGGTCCCTGTTAGCCAAGTGACCACCATCGGGATTTTTTTAATGTACCAGGGGTCACTGCTTCAGGATGAAACTTGTGTACTTGCCCCACATGGGAGAGTTCCTTGTCTCAGTGGAGTGAACGGAGCTATTGCCTGATTGACTGCTGCCTACCTAAAAAGCGCCAGGGAAGGTTGCCGCACCACCCCTAAACATCCACTCTGTGCATTGCACATCCACACTGTGCACTGTGCAGTCCCCTTTTATCTAAGACACCCGTCTTATATATTTTTCAATCTCCCCAATGCAAAGAAAGCAATGTAAGCACAGATTAGGATCTGCACAGATAACCCTGAGTTAATGGTCACTACTCTTACTTTCGACCTGTGATGGGCTGTGGATCACTGAGGCTCCCTGTTAGTCAAGTGACCACCATCGGGATTTTTTTAATGTACCAGGGGTCACTGCTTCAGGATGAAACTTGTGTACTTGTCCCACATGGGAGAGTTCCTTGTCTCAGTGGAGCGAACGGAGCTAGGGCCTGATTGACTGCTGCCTACCTTAAAAGCGCCAGGCAAGGCTGCCGCACCACCCCTAAACATCAACACTGTGCAGTGTGTAGCTTCCACGTTATGTCCACAGACTTCCCATTAACTCAATGTACCGGTTTATAATGTCATACCGTAACTATTATTTTATTTGTTTACTTTCTCTTTCAGGTTACTCAATCGGGTAGCTTATAGATAAAGTATTATAGAATGTGACTTTTCCTTTCCAGTGTTTCCTATAAAATTTCCATGTCAGTTTTTCCATGCTGCATGGTGGTTTTTCTCACTTTTTCCTGGAGGGTTTGGTGGTGGGGGGAGCCTTCTTGCTTTAATATCCTTATCCTTCAGCATGTAGAGTTAGATCTTGTAGTCATAGTTTTCTCTAACAAGCAGCCTCGAAAGGACCATAAGGTCTGTTGCTGTTTGCTTTCCTGTGCAATCCTGTGTAATCCTCCTCTTCCTCTTCCTCTTCTTCTTCTCTTTAATTGTGTTTTTTCACAACCTTCTCTACACTCTCACTCTACGTTATTAACTTTCATTCCTGATCCACCCCCACCTTTCCATACGAGTCGTTTCAGTAACTAGTTTCTGAACTCACATCCACCCTGCCTCACCCTCACCATCCTTCACTTTTCCCTACCACCCTCCCATTTCATCATGTCTCATTTCACCCTGACTCACTTCCACCTTACTTCATCCCTACCCTCCCTAATTCCCACCCTAGTTCGCCCCCACCCTACCTCAACCCCAACCTGCCTCACCCCCGTCTTGTCTCATCCCCACCCGGCCTCACCCACACCCTGGTTAAACCACATTCTCCTAATATTCACCCTTCCCCACCCACACCTTACCTCACCTCCCCCTGCCTCACGCTCACCCCACCTCAACCACCTTTCCTCACACCAACCTTGCCTCAGTTCTACCCTGCTTTACCTTCACTCTGCCGCACCTCCACCTTCTTCACCCCCAACCTACCTCAACCACATCCTGTCTTATCCCCACGTTTTCTCACCCCCAGTCCTTCACCCCCTCTGCCTATCCTCACCTTGACTCACCCCCACGTTGCCCACCTTCACTCTTCCTTCCCTCCCACTCTGACTCACCTCTAACCAACATCACCCCTTAGACTTACCCCCACCTTGGCTCACCCCCACCCAGTTTTATCCCACCCTGACTCGCCCCACCCTGCCTCCCCTCAACCCTGCCTCCCCTTGTTTGCCTCCCTCTCCCACCTTGTCTCCCCCTCACCCTGCCTCTCCTTCTCCTGGCATCAGCATTAATCACCGTCGTTGTTACCGTTCTTCTTATCGCTCCCTCAACGAGTTTTAACCTCCTCTTTTTTTATGCATTTTAATTTGCCCATTATTAATATGCCTTTTCTCGTGTTAGCGGTGTTTGTATACAATTACGCTCGCATACACGCTCGTTCTCGATAGTGTTTGAACCCTCACACCACACACACACACACACACACACACACACACACACACACACACACACACACACACACACACACACACACACACACACACACACACACTTGCACATACACATTGTACACACAAACTGAAGCACCACTGGAACTAGGGGGTATTCCCAAGGTGTATGGCAAGCAGGTGACAGGAAGAGCTCTAGCTCCCTTTTCACTAGCCCTACGGACTTCTTCACGATTGTCTCTGCTGAATTTCCCAGTGCTTTAGTAACACAGAGTATGCCAGCATATTCTCACTAACATTTGCCTTTAACTGTCTAAACCAAACTACATGCATGTGGCACATCACATTTCCTATTTCAGAATTATGAAAGTCATGTATTATCACCAAGTGTCGGAGTCTGTGGGGAGAGAGGCAGGACCACAAATTCCCTCACAATCTACCTCTCTCCAGTTGACAACAAGAGATGTGTGCTGAACCACTGTATGACACTATTTGTATTAATTTCAACAACATTCACTCTTTTTTTTTTTTTTTTTTTTTTTCCTCTGTTGAACACCACTTCTCTTGCTGTAAGCCTCACTTCCAGTTCCTCACTAGGACTCAGCTGTCTGAGGAGATAGAAAATCCTTCTCTGCATTTTCAACTTTCTGTATACTCATACCAAAGCCAAGTATGGCTGTTGTGTACTGTATATGTACGCAGCAATATATCTCTCTTGGTCTCATGTTCTTCACCTTGAAGTCGCAGAATTCTCTACAGTCTGGCTTCTGCTATTCTGTCATTCTTCGACTGAATATAAGTATACTGCTTACATGTCTCCTAATTTTACCAACTATGCAGAATTCTTTGACTATCTTACATTTATAATAGAACACATACTTTCTCTTTCTCTGAAGTCTCCATCTTCTCCAGTCACTGATCCAGCTGGTGAACAAGCCCACATCATTTCTATCCGTAATGAACTAGAACTGCTGATACAGCACCCTACCCATATCCCTGGTTGCCTTGGAAAGAGCAGCAACATACTTGACCTCTTTCTTACAACTAATCCTTCTGCTTACCCTGCCGTTTTTTCTCTGTTGGTTTCTTTCGCTCACAATCTTATTACCTTAACTTGTCCTCTCGCTCCTTTTAAACCTGTGAACCCTCCCAAGAAGAGTCTTCTGTGACAATTTGGAGCTGCAGGTCGAGAGGCAATCAGACAGTACTTCTTCACCCTTCCCTGGAACGATTATTTTGCTTCCTTGACCAAGAACCATCTGAATGTGCTTCGTGCATTATGGTTAGTTCCTAGAGCATAAAAGCATATCAGTACATTCCCTTTTCTTACAGTTTGACAAATGCAATAAACAAATCATAAATAAAACAAAGGTCTTGGTTTAACCAAACCTGCTCTAATGCTGTCCACCGCAAGGAGGAAGGTTGCAACAGTTACTGACACCAACCCATTTCTGAATATAGTCGTTATCATGTATTTGCCCGGATCGTGCTAAGTTTGTTCTTCAATGTTCTAAGAATAATTTTATTCTTACTACATGCTCAAAACTCTCTGACCCAAATTCTTCCTGCTCTGTATGGCTCCTTGTCAAAAGCCTTTCTAATAACTTCGCTTCTTCTTCCCTCCCTCCCTCTTTTCCTTTCTGATGGTTCCATAGCTGTTTCTTTGACTGACAAAGTAGATCTCTTAGCCTTGATTTTCTCCTCCTCTTCCTCTTTCAACCATTCTGCTGCTCTTCCTCCAACTCCTCCCCTCTCTGACTTCTTCATGCCTGACATTAAAACTTCTTCAAGTGAAGTAGTTCTTGCTTTCACTGGCCTCAGTGCATAATTATACCCGCCACCAGGCAACACACACACACACACACACACACACACACACACACACACACACACACACACACACACACACACACACACACACACACATTTATATAAAAGCCTGCACACAAGCACAGGCAGGACACGCATATATGAACGACAGAACGCAATGCATGGACACTTGGGAACAAATGAATAGATATATAGAGATACTAGTTTTATACTGATATGCGAAACTTTTTCCTGGAAACATACAAATTTCTACAATAAAACTTATACATACAAATATACATACATACACACTGTACACTTCTGATGAGATAATCATGAGTAGACGATGAAGGGATGGGTATGGAAACAAACATACATTCATACATACATACATAAAGACAGACAGACAGACAGACAGACACAAAATTGACAGCAAAATCCCTGTCGCCTCTCCTGCATCTCTCTGTATTGTCTTTGTATATCCACAGGAATGAGCATCAATGACTATTCGGCCACAGATCAGTGTCATCAGTGTTATTTGCTGTAGATTCAACGTACGGAGTTTCAACGTTCGTGGAGAGAGATGCGCAACAGGTAAAAGGATTTTTTACACAATTATTCAGCTGCTGGTATAAACATCAATTCACTTCAAACTATAGATATCGAGATGCTAAGCACGCATTTTCGAAACCCCTATAAGGTCACAAATTATCATCAGAATATAACAGAAGACTTCCATCAGCATTTGACGAAAATGTGGAGCTATAATGATGTTAGCAACTGTAGCTAAAATTCCATGATTAAAAATCGGAGTTTAAGGAGTCTGTGAGTAGAGAGTGTAGAGAGTGATTGCCACAGACAGCAAGGTGATAAGATGCAACAGAGTGAGCAAAACAAAATATGAATAAGACTCAGTGGGGAAGGCATGGAGAGAGCTATGTGGTTTAGGCACTTGGGGATAGACATGAAGTGGATGGAACTCAGATCTGAAATAAATCATGGGATAGGAAAGGGCCTAAAACTATTAGGGTCACTGAAAATTGTGAGCAAGGCCAGATCAGTGTTTCTTCCGGGGAAGGTGGGTATTTATATTGCTCACAGTAATGCCGACAGTGCTGTGTGGATGCAAAACGTGGCTCTTGATTGTTAGAGGCCGAAAGCAGGTAAGAGTGCTGGAAATGAAGACCTGCCTCAAGTCGATATGTGGGGTGAGATGGCAAAATTAGATGAGGAAAGACATTGGTGGAGAGGTTTGGAAGTTGACAAAGTATGATAGAAATAGCTTACCATGGTTTGTTATAAGTGGTATGGCTTTACAGAAGAATGGGTGATAGACTGATAAATGTGCGTGGATCAGAAGTGGAGGGAGTGAGCGAAAAGGGAAGCCTGATAGAACGCGTAAGGGTGCTGTGATAGATTTTTATTTATTTATTTATTTATCTATTTATTTATTTATTAGAGTATCCAGCAGCGGAAGAGGCGTGTATAATATATGAACTGGAATGAGTGATTTCTGGGGAATGACTCTCTACCAGTGATCTATAACCAGCAAAAAGTGAAGAGACTGAGGTTAGCAGTAAATTATGAGGCCCTGCTAATAGAATTAAAACAACTTTGTTTAGACCATCACATATGACACCTGAAAGACTGAATGCAAGTTCCTTAAGATGTTTCTTCCTTTTTTCCGGAGGTCCCATGATGTAGCGGCTTACAGAGACGGTGTGTGAAAAATGCACACACACACATTATATATATATATATATATATATATATATATATATATATATATATATATATATATATATATATATATATATTGTTACGGAACACACTTTAAGTGAGAATACTAAAAATCACTACTGTCCCGTAAAGTTCCAGGTTCAAAACAAAAGAGTTAAAGTTTAATGCACAAACTAACAACTAAACATTCAGGACTCATAAGGATAATGTAATGGCAAAAAACAGGTTAAGTATATGGTTAACTGCAATAGCCTCTATTAACACGAAATTAGCATGAGTAAATTTATCTAAGTCAGCCCTGTTAAAATGAGATACCAGATAATACTCAGTGAATGCCAGATATATTATTACAGATACAAAATATTATTAATGATGGCTGACAATAAGAACCTTACATAAATTACAAAAACCTTACTAGGCCTAAGAATTAACCTTGTGCTACACAGTACAAGAAAAAATGCAACAACAATCATACTCAAATTACACACAGCTGCTAGATGGTTGGAGACTTCCTGAGCACTCACAATAATAACAACTGTACAGGGGAGGACAGAGATGTGAACAAAATGAGGAGCAGATCTAAGTGGCAATGATGCAGAGAGTGAGCTCATTATATAGGGGCCGGCAGAGCTTGATACAACTTGTAAGAAGGACGCGCAAATGAAGCCATGGGGACAAAGAGTTGACAATCCTGCTCTGAACAACAGAAAGAATGACTTACTCTACTATAAGGGTAGAAGGGGGGACTGAGGCAGAACACGCTCGTAATCAAACATGCAGCACACTGCACGTTAGAATTACACAAAGGATGATGAAATCACAGGCCATGTAACACCTCCCCACAAAGAAAAAGAAATTTACAAAGGAAATTTCTTATTACTCTAAAACAATCTGTCTAAAGTCTAGATAAGCAATCTGCAATAACATTTTCTTTCCCCTTGACATGTTGTATGTCTAATGAATACTCCTGAAGAAGTAGACTCCATCTTGTCAATCTCTGATTTTTATCTTTAAACTTACTAAGGAATTTCAGTGGGTTATGATCGGTATAAATGACTATGGGGTCAAAACCAGAACACAAATAAAATGAAAAATGCTGTAAACCCAAAATCAAGGCCAAAAGCTCTTTCTCAATAGTGGAGTAGTTCTTTTGAGGTGGAGTGAACTTCTTACTGTAATAAGATACAGGAAGTTCAATACCCTGATCATCCTCTTGTAGCAAAACAGCCCCAGCTCCTGTATCACTTGCATCAACAGCCATCTTAAAAGGCTTAGCAAAATTTGGAGTAGCGAGCACTGGCTGACTTAATAGAATAGCTTTAAGTTTGTTGAAAGAGGATTCACAGTTATCGGTCCAGACAAATTTAACTCCCTTTTTCAGTAGGTCTGTAAGTGGTGATACAAGAATTGAAAAGTTAAGAACAAATCTCCTGTAATAACCTACCATTCCCAAAAATCTTTGTAGCTGTTTCCTACTTTTAGGTCTAGGAAGATCACTTATAACCTGAATCTTAGCTGCTGGTGGTGCAACATGTCCATCCCCAATTACGTACCCAAGGTACTGAACTTTAGCTTGACCAAACTCACACTTTGATAAATTAGCTACAAGATTAGCCTGAACCAAACGGTCAAGAAATTTACTGACATGGCATAGGTGATCTTTCCAGTTGTCACTGAAGATTAAACATCATCAATATAAACAACACACCCTGCCAAACCCTCTCTTACAACATTCATGAGCTTCTGAAATGTGGCTGGTGCATTCTTCATACCATATGGCATTACAGAACATGCAAAAGTCTTTCCTAGTGTTACAAAACATGAGATATCCCTAGCACGTTCAGTCATAGGTACTTGCCAGTATCCCTTTAACAAATCAAACTTACTTATGTACCTAGCCTTTCCGATCTGGTCTATGCAATCTTCCACACGAGGGAGAGGGTAAGTGTCTGTTTTGGTTATCTGATTAACACGTCTGTAGTCAATGCAAAGCCGCTGTGACCCACCTGGCTTAGGGACTAGAGTGAAAGGAGAACCTCACTCGCTTTGACAGGGCTCAATCATCTTGTGGTCCAACAGGTAGCCAAGCTCCTTCTGGATGAGAGGAACTTTCACTGGGTTCACACGGTAAGGAGGCAGTTTAATTGGCTTTGCGTCTCCAACATCGACATCATGCATCAACACAGTGGTTCTTCCTGGAGTGGCACGGAACACTTGCGGGTACTCCTGCAGTAATGCCGAAAACTCCTGCCTTTCCTCGGGTGGTAGATGAGAAAGCTTAGTCTGGAGATCATTCATGATATCAGGATTCTTTCCCAAACTATCACTCAGGCTCATGCTGCATGGGAGAGCTTCACTTGCAGACTCGGGTGGAACAGCTACAGTGCAGACTGGATTATTTTCGTCCCGCCTGTGATATAACTTTAGCATGTTGATATGACATAGTTGCTTGTTCTTTCTACGATCTGGTGTGGCGATGACATAGTTGACATCACTGAGTTTCTTCTCCACGAAATAAGGACCACTAAACTTGGCTTGAAGAGGTTGCCCATGCACCGGTAGCAGAATCAAAACCTGATCTCCTGGCTGAAAGTGGCGTAACCTGGAATTCTTATCATACCAAGTCTTCATCTTCTCCTGAGCTGCTCCTAAATTCTCTCTCGCCAGCTGTAAAGCAGTGGACAGCCGTTCTTTGAACTTCATCACATACTCCAGCAGGTTGACGTCATCTTCCTCCGACAACCAGCATTCCTTGAGTAACTTAAGGGGTCCTCTTACTTCATGGCCAAACAGTAGTTCAAAAGGTGAGAAGCCCAGTGATTCATTTGGAGATTCTCTTGCGGCAAATACAACGAATGGAAGACCTTTATCCCAGTCTTTCTGATGTTCCAAACAGTATTTCTTGAGCATCGATTTGAGTGTCTGATGATATCTCTCCAACGCTCCTTGGGTCTCGGGATGGTAAGCTGAAGACGTGATCTGGGTGATGCCCAACTCTTTCAGAGACTGCTTGAAAACATTTGACATGAAATTACTTACCCGGTCTGACTGTACCTCCTTGGGCAGACCAAACTTTGTGAAGAACCCTAGCATTTCCTTAACCACGTTCTTTGCTGAGATATTTCTAAGTGGAATGGCTTCAGGATAACGAGAAGCCATATCAATCAGGGTCAACACATAAGAAAATCCTGAAGAAGTCTAAGGAAGAGGGCCCACAATATCCACCAACACACGGGTGAATGGCGCCTCAAAAGGAGGAATGGGAACTAGAGGTGCAACCTTTTCGGTCTGATTACACTTCCCCACAACTTGACAGGTGTGACAAGACTTACAATACCAGGAAACATCCCTGAAGATACCTGGCCAGTAGAAGTGTTTCAAAATGCGTGCCACAGTCTTCCTAACTCCAAGGTGTCCTGCCAAACTGGAATCATGAGCCACTCTAATGATATCCTGCCTACAAACACGAGGGATGACAACTTGATGTACAACCTCCCATTCACAGTCGGCTGATGCTGTTGGGGGTCTCCACTTCCTCATAAGTACTCCTGACTTTATATAACAAGTAGAAGCACCGTCTGACTCTTCCTCACTGCAAGCAGAGTTAGCTAGACCTTTCAACTCAGGGTCAGCAACCTGCAACTCAACCAACTCTTGACGAGACAAATTATCAACACTACGGGGTACTGCCTCATCTGGTGAGTGGTCCAAATTAGCAAGAAAATTGTCAGCTAGGATAACATCATCATCATCATTATCCTCTAAATCACCAGTAACTTTAGACTTAGCCCTAGTGACAGCACATGCAGGGAAAACATCAGGGACATCACAATCCTGGGTCGCAGCCACTGGCTCACTAGACAACTGAGGAGCTGGACACATTTTACTTCCACCAATATCATTTCCAAGTAAGAAAGTTACACCTGACATTGGGAGTGTCTCAACCAACCCAACCAAAACAGAACCATTAACAAAACCAGACTCTAAATTCACTCTGCACAGAGGGACAGAGAAGTAATTATTCCCTACACCTTGTAAGATTACAGTTTCATCAGAGGAATTAACATTAGAGCCTAGAACACTGGTCAGCATAAGGGATTGGCAAGCACCTGTATCGCGATATATTTTAACTGATTTCCTGTCATTACTGTCCAGAGGACTGACAAAACCATCAGACAGGAAATTAGCACATGAACTCTTGAGAGTGTCACCCACGTTACTGCTCAAAAGAGGAGCTCCATCATGAGAATTTAAGTTACCCCTCAAAGCAGGTTCAGTTAACTCAGTCAAAGAATTCTGGGAACTCTCAAGAGTGGACACTAGACCAATTGACTGAATATTTAAAGATTCCTTTTTGTTCACATCACGCTGTCTCCTGAAACATTTCTCCGTAGTATGACCAAGCTTACTACAATAAGTACATTTACTTTTCTGAAATCTAGAGGTGAAGCTGGTATTTACTTCCTGAGAAACATCATCTTTATTCTCTTTCCGGTTACCTGTACTCTGAGTAGAGGGAACGTACTTACTCTCAGCTTTCCTTTTTTCTCTAGAATATCTCTTGTGAGTGAGAACATATTTATCAGCTAAGACTGCAGCATCAGACAAATTATCCATTCTTCTCTCATCAAGATATAGGCTTACATCTTTATAAATACACCTTTTGAAGTCCTCCAGCAAAATCATCTGCTTAAATTTGTCAAAATCAGAATCCACATTCTTAGAATTTAACCACTGCTCCAACAGATCTTCTTTGATTTTTGCATACTCAACATGGGATTGCTTATCTTGCTTATAAGTTGTCCTAAATTTTACTCTATAGGCTTCAGGAACAAGCTCATAGGCCTTAAGAATCAAGCTCTTAACTACATCATAATTATCACATTGATCCTGAGGCAAAGATCATAAGTTACTTGAGCTTTACCGGTGAGAACAGTTTGAAGGAGTACTGGCCAATACTTTTTTGGCCAATTAAAACCTGTAGCTACCCTCCCAAACAACTGAAAATACTTTGTTAAATCAGATTCATTAAAAGGAGGGACAAGTTTAACATTTTTAGCCACATCAAAATCATCAGAGCTAGATGATCCAGTTCCACCTTGTTTCATGCGATACACATGGTCTGCCTGAATCCTAGCAATTTCAATTTGTGCCTCCTGAATACGAGCCTGAGACTCAGCCTCCTTAGCATTTGCCTGAAATTCAGCCTCCTTAACACGAGCCTCTTGCAGGGCTAGCTGTAACTTAGCTAATTCAATCTGCGTTTGCTCATTTGGAGGAGTTACATTAAACAAGCTTTCATTAATCATGCCAACAATTTGATCTTTAGAATAATGAGAGTGAACTGCAATTCCCAATTGTTGAGCAACAAGCTTTAGTTCATTCTTTGTTCTGTTTTCTACATCACACACTGTTTGCACATTTGACAAAAAATCTTTGGCTTCATCAAGTGTAATAATAGTAGACATCATGAATAAATCACAGTCACAAATATCAAGCAATATCCTTATGATAATATCCTGAATATCCTGATAAGAGGTCGCCAAATTTATGTTACGGAACAGAGAAAGATAATGTACACTTTAAGTGAGAATACAAAAAATCACTACCGTCCCGTAAAGTTCCAGGTTCAAAACAAAAGAGTTAGGTAAAAGTACAAGTTAAAATTTAATGCACAAACTAACAACTAAACATTTAGGACTCATAAGGATAATGTAATGGCAAAAAACAGGTTAAATATATGGTTAACTGCAATAGCCTCTATTAACACGAAATTAGCATGAGTAAATTTATCTAAGTCAGCCCTGTTAAAATGAGATACCAGATAATACTCAGTGAATGCCAGATATATTATTACAGATACAAAATATTATTAATGATGGCTGACAATAGGAACCTTACATAAATTACAAAAACCTTACTAGGCCTAAGAATTAACCTTATGCTACACAGTACAAAAAAAAAAAAAAAAAAATGCAACAACGGTTATACTCAAATTACACACAGCTGCTAGATGGTTGGAGACTTCCTGAGCACTCACAATAATAACAACTGTACAGGGGAGGACAGAGATGTGAACAAAATGAGGAGCAGATCTAAGTGGCAATGATGCAGAGAGTGAGCTCATTATATAGGGGCCGGCAGAGCTTGATACAACTTGTAAGAAGGACGCGCAAATGAAGCCATGGGGACAAAGAGTTGACAATCCTGCTCTGAACAACAGAAAGGACGACTTACTCTACTATAAGGGTAGAAGGGGGGACTGAGGCAGAACACGCTCGTGATCAAACATGCAGCACACTGCACGTTAGAATTACACAAAGGATGATGAAATCACAGGCCATGTAACAATATATATATATATATATATATATATATATGGAAATAGACATGTTCAAACACATTGTATTTCCTAAAAAAAAAAAGTAAATAAATAAATAAATAAAGCATTAACCTCATCAGTAATGTTACGTTATTTTAAAATCTACAGCGGCTATTGTTAGACGATTTTATCAAGATTTCTCTAGTACTGTAGGGGTTAATTAAAGATGCATAACACCTTCAGTATGAAAAATCTCAAAGCTGAATAACGCTGCTTAGAGATAGGGAGAATAGAGTAAAAAGAAAGGCCTTTGATAGAACTCATACTATCTATCTATCTATCTATATACCTAGGCTGCTTCCCCCAAGGAAAGGGAGGTAGCCGAGACAGGACGACTCACTCTCCATTTACTCATCCATTCAAACACATTCATTCGCATCTTTGCCCCAAAGGGGAGAACGGACAGATCCTCACCGCACCACACCGCACAAGGGTCAACTGGGCAAAGCAATCAGTGACATCCGCAGCAGGGCCCGACAGCAGAACTGGTTTACCCCTGCCACATCATAACAGACCCATCCCCTTACCCGCACCTGACCTGACTAGCTGATCAGACCAAATGCGGGAGAATATCCCCTCAGGGCTGCGTCATCACTTATTCATTCACAATTTCTCTCCATTTATTTCTGTCACGCACAGCCACTCTTCCTTGCTCAACAGACATCCCTCTCACATCCAGCGCTCTCTTCACACTGTCCATCCATCCTATTCGTGGTCTTCCTCTCAGCCTTACACCTCTCACATCAGATCTAGTTATCTTTTTCACCAATCGCTCATTATCCATTCTCTCCATATGCCCAAACCATTGCAACACCCTCTGCTCAACTCTGCCAGCCATCTCCCGAACAACTCCAGTTCTCCTTCGCACTTCATCATTTCGCACCCGATCCATACGCGTCACTCCACACATACTCCTCAGACATCTCATCTCCATTACATTCAAACTTTTCCTCTCTGCTACACCCATATTCCATGTTTCAGCCCCATATAATGCAGTCGGTACCACAACACCCTCATACAGCCTTCTCTTTACATCCATTCTAAGCGAACGACATTTAAACACTTTTTTCATTCCTCCCAGCACCTTTCCTACTTCATTTATTCTCAACTTCACTTCTGCATCTATTCTTCCATCCACAGCAACATGTGACCCTAGATATTTAAAACAATCTACCTCCTCAAGCAACTCACCATTCAAAACTATATTCATCCCCCTACCATCTATCAACCTCGTACACTTCATCACTTTACTCTTATTCTCATTTACTTTCAATTTCCTCCTTTCACACACCCTTCCAAACTCCTCTACCAACTGTCTCAATCTCTCCTCTGAATCAGTCACCAGTGCAGTATCATCTGCAAACAGCAGCTGCTTCAGATTCCACTCTCCTCCATCAACATTTACCAGACTCAGACCACCTAAAACTCTTGCATTCACCTCCCTTACAACACCATCCATGTAAATATTAAACAACCAAGGCGACATCACACATCCCTGTCGCAGCCCCACTCTCACGGGAAACCAATCACTCACAGCATTTCCCACTCTTACACACGCTCTACTATTTACATAAAAACTTTTCACCCCTTTTAGTAACCTACCATCAAGTCCATACAATCTTAAAACAGTCCACAAAGCCTCCCTATCAATTCTATCATACGCTTTCTCTAAATCCATAAATGCCCAAAACACATCCTTGCCTTTCGCTAAATACTTTTCACACACTTGTCTCACAGCAAACACCTGATCAACGCATCCCCTCCCTCTCCTAAAGCCACACTGCTCATCACTAATCACTCCCTCTGTACCCTCTCTAACTCTCATAATTAACACTCTACCATACACCTTACCTACAACACTCAACAGACTTATACCCCTAAAGCTAGTACATTCATACTTATCACCCTTGCCTTTATACAACGGGACCACACAAGCACTTGCCCAGTCAATTGGCACCATACCTTTCTCAAAGCACACATTCAACAATCTTACTAACCAGTCAACAATAGTCACTCCACCACCCTTCAGGCATTCCACAGCACACCCATCCATACCTGCAGCTTTCCCTGTTTTCATCTCCTTTACTGCCTTCTCCACTTCCTCCTTCGTGATCAAAGAATCATTCAACTCTCCCAACACATTTATTCCTTGCACCCTTCCATCCGCCACAATCTCAGCCACCCTTTCCTCCTCTACATTTAACAATCTTTCAAAATACTCTGCCCATCTCTTCCTTACTGCATCCATCTCAATTAACATCCTTCCATCCTCTGCTTTTACTCGTTCTTCCTTCCCAGACTCTCCCTTTCGCACCCTTTTCACCTCCTTCCAAAACATTTTCTTATTCTGCTGAAAATTCTCTGTCAGCCGCCTACCCCACCTCTCATCTGCTGCCACTTTAGCATCACGCACAGCCCTTCTCGCTCTATTCCTCTTCTCCTTATACCTTCCATATGACATCTCATCCTTCCTCTGCAGCCACACTTCATATGCACGTCTCTTCTCAGCCACAGCCATACTTACTTCCTCGCACCACCATTCACTTCCTTTTCTTACACCACCACCCACACGTCTCACACCACACACCTCTTCTGCATGCCCCACCACAGCACTCTTAAACAACTGCCATTCCTCCTCCACGCTGCCATTTTCCCGATCTTTCACTGCGTTCCACTCATCTTTCAATTTCTCCTGATACTCTATCTTTTTCTCTCTTTTATCCAACTCACTCACTTTCAAAACCTCCCTGCCACACCTAACCCTCCTAGCTCTCATCCATCTCTTACCTACTCTTAACTTTCCCTCCACCAGGTAGTGGTCAGACATACCTCCACCCTCCCCTCTCAGAACTCTCACATCCAACAATCTTCCTATTACATTCCTAGACACAACCACATAGTCCATCAAGGCTCTATCAACAACCCTTCCACCCTCCTGTCTCACCCATGTATACTTATAAATATCTTTCTTCTCAAACAGCGTATTCCCAATCACCATCTCTCGCTCAACACACATCGCTATCATTCGTTCCCCATTTTCATTTCTTCCAGGCACACCATGCATACCAACTACACCTTCAACTGCTACATTTCCCACTCTAGCATTCAGATCTCCCATCATTACCACATTCACATTCGCTTCAAAACTCTGCAGACACTCATCAACATCATTCCAGAAAGACTCCCTCTCTTCTTCATCCCTTTCACTACCAGGCCCATATGCACTCACAAACACCCACAACTCACGTTCAAATTTCGCTTTCACCCACATCAGTCTCGATGACACCTCCTTCCATTCAATCACACATTGCTGAACTTCCGGACTCACTAACAAGGCCACACCTTCTCTTGCCCTTCCTCTATCAACACCTGACAATCTTCCATTCACACTTCCAAACATAGATTCCCCCTTCCCTTTCATCTTCGTTTCACTCAAAGCTAACACATCCAACTTTCTTCTCACAAACATTCTCCCAATCTCCTCCCTTTTAACCTCAATCGTACTACATCCACGCACATTCATAGACCCAATCTTCAGGGTACGAGGATAACTCCATCCCCCATCCCTTTCTCTGGCCTGTCTCTTTTTAGGAACTACAAATCAGAGGAGGGGGTCCCTAGTCCCCTCACCCCGCCCCTTTTAGTCGCCTTTTACGACACGCAGGGAAAAAAAAAAAAAAAAAAACAGGAAAACATTTATACTTGTTTTTCCCGTTCTCTCCCCTGACAACATTACTGAAGGGTGAACTCTCGTAATGAAGGGGCTATGAAAGCTACATCAAACAAGTTCAAAACTTCTCTCTGAAAAAAAAGAAAAAGAAAAGTCAGGAGATTACACGATTTAAAAAGATGATGCGCTCGGGGTAGGGGAGACAATGTAACAAGCAGGCACCATAGTTCGAAATGTCTTTCCCAAGCTATATAAAAAAAACGTCAGTCCATAACATGATTACCAAAAAGATGACGTACACAGACTGAGGGAGACAATAGTAGCAGTCAAACCCACTGTACTCTCTTCAGACAGTAGGGGCCTTAGGCTTGGCTAGTGCAGTTTAACTCATTTAATGACAAAGAACCGATCTAAGTCCCTCGAAGGTTTTTACATGACAAAATAACATCCGGTCATTTCCAGGAATTTAAAACCGACATGCGTAATATCATTTCTACATGATGGATGGATAACTTTGGTGGCCGGAACTGTAAAAAAATTCCATATTATCAAATAAATTAGGATAAATACCAACTATTTTCAACAACACATAATTATTGTAATGTATCAGGCTCTAATTTTTCAGTGACCTGGACTTCATGAATCCGGTTGAATAATATTACAACCAAAAATGACTTTAGCTTTTTTCTTTTTTTAAATGAAACTTACTCAGTCAGATACATTTCACTTTTTCTTATTCAACTGAATAATAACTCGTGGTTCGTGTTATTCACGCAGCTTTAATCGATGCAGCAAGTAGCATCTTTAGACGTCTCGGAGAACATGTCTGACACCAAGGGCATAGTAAGGAGAACACTGAGTAAAAAAGGGTCCATGCACACTAAATCAGCTAGCCAAACACTTCGGCTTCTCCAGTTCCTCACTCCATCCACTTAAACACATTCTCCTTCAGTGTTTTTCCTTTTTTGTGTCCCGCATGAACTGCGCGTTTTTTTTTTTTTTTTTTTCAACCTGTTTCCCTGAGAGAGACAGTTGTTCTTTAATGCTTCTTTCAGGCACTCCTTAATCAAGTGACCTTACTGATGGTAGCAGTTCTTACGGAGATTACTGGATTGCTGTTAAGGAAGTATCATGGTAAGTCAGATTGGCGTGGGAAGTGTATTGTGGAAGGTGGTGTGGGAGTTGGATGGTGAGGTGTGTGGTGTGAGTGGGGTGGTGTATTGTACTGTGGAAGGTGTGGTGGAATATCTGTGAGGTGGTGTGATGTGTGAGCTGGGCTAGGGATGAGGTGGTGTAGTGTGGTGTGGCGTTATGTAGACTGTAGTAGGTGTGGTCTGGTATGGTATGGTGTGGTGTAATGTGGGAGGTGGAGTTGAGTGGTGTGGTGTAGGGGTAGTGTCGTTTGGTGTGCAATGGAAGGAGCGGTGTGGGGTGGGTGTGGTAGGTTGTAATGTAATATGGTATGAGGGTAGGGTGGTGTGATGTGGTGTGGTGTGATGTTCAGATGGGGTGGTGTGGCGTGCAGATGAGGTGGTGTGCAGTGCAGATGGTGTGGTGTGTGGTGTATAGATTAAGTGGCGTGGTGTGAGGAAGGGATGGTGTGGTGTGGTGTGCAGGTGGTGTGATGTAGTGTGGTGTGGTGTGGTGTGGTGTGTGGTGTGAAGTAGTGTGGTGTGGTTTGTAGGTTGTGTGGTGTGGAGAATGGAATGGAATTGTGTGGTGTGGGGGTGATATGAAGTAATGTAGTGTGGTTTGCTGCAAGTGTAGTGTGGTGTGATGTGGAAAATGGATGCGGTGGTGTGCTGTACGGGTGAAACAGAGTGGTGTGGTGTGGGATGGGAGGTGGAGTGGAGTTGTGTGGCGTGGGTAGTGTGCTGTGCTGTAGTGCAATGTCGTGTGTGGAGTAAGGTGGTGTAATGTGAAGATAGAATACGATGATGTAGTTTAGTGGGTGCGATGAATTGGTGTGATTATGTAGTGTGAGGGGCGATGTGGGGTGGGATGGTGCCGGGGAGGGGTAGTGTGGTGTAGTGTAATTCACCGGGTCGGTCAGGATCACTTGATGGTCGTGATCGTCAGCATTTTACCCTCCCGGAAGGGAGCTGAGAGCTCATATAGTCCGATCTAAGGGCAAGGCTGTGACCTTCACACACCCACACACCCGTCCCCTTGCTCAAGGGGGACAGTAACCACCCACTTCGTCAGTGAAACTTTTCGCAACCTGAGCGAGGCGCGAACTCCAGTCTACCAGATGGCAAGCGAGAACGTTACCACTGCGCCAGCGTGCGGTGTGGGGAAGGGATGGTGTATGGCGATACAGGGGAGAGACAGAGTCTAAACTGAGCGTCCCAACCAATACGTGACGTCCCCTGCGCGAACTTGCTTGTGTGGGCGACCAGATGTATACAGATCTTGAAACAAATAATGATACAGGACGCGACTAATGCTTGATTGGCAGCTATTACCCACTAAAAGACAAGCCCAACCCATCGTTCTCTGATGTCCTTTATTTCAAACGCTATCATCAACCTGTCATAATAAGCACCTTTGTTTTTTCATAACGGGTAAAAAGGGGGCTTTCAGTTAGCAAGGAGTGGCCAGAGGATGTGGGAGTTTTGTATAATAATAGTCTCACCGGCTCCAGCTAAGCCCTGTATTACAACAACCGCTTTAGTCAGGTGGCGCACTTTTTATTGTACTATAAAAAAAAAAATATGTTTACCTTAGGAGACACTATTCTAAATAACGGAGTTAAATACAGCATTAATTAACCTCGTCCGTACAAGTGATCATTCCTTAGTTGAGTATCAACTACTGAGCGAAACAAAGAAGCTAATACAAAATTGCCAACATTCCTAAGGGAATACAAGATGGTCTCCACACAGCTGCAGGACACTAACATGATTCTGTCAAATTGCCGTATTGATTAACGAACATACAAAAACACCACATCTCAAAATTTGTATATTTATATGGTTTGACGTTTCATCCTATTAATTCCCTTTAAAAACTCAAAAATAAATAAATAATTTTTAAAAAGTCTGTTGCTATTGGTTCAAAGAAATATTATGCCAAGTTTGAAGTGAACTGGCGAAGTGATAGAGGAATAACTTGAAAGTTGTTGTTGTTAAGGAACCTCAGTCTGTCTGGAAGAGCAGACCCATCAACCACAGGCAAGCAGTGGCCCTGCAGGGCCATCCCGTTCAGAGAACCGACCATCCCTTACGGTAGACAAAGCCTTGCCACAGCAAGTTGCGGATAATTGTGTGGAGGATTGGTTACCAGATGGACACCGCATTTGCGACACTCCACCCATCTAACAGAGGCACCATAGTAGGTTCCATATCACGCAGTTATTTGGTAATATGGTTACCATCCAATGTTGTACACAGTTTCTTGGGTTACAGGAAACCATTAGGCTTGTCATCTGAAGGGGAAGGTCAAATAAAAAGAAACAAGAAGAATGAGAGATTATGCTTGTTTCCTTCCAATTTAAATCTCTGGCTCTGATGGCATTATTATTTATTTATTTATTTCTCTACCCCGATACAACAGATTATTGTAAACTTCACGAAATCGTTTGTAGTGATGGGGTTAAAAATAATCTATCTGTATTCACCCCGTCACAGCTTAATACCTTTCCCTAGACTGCATAAAATCGTCTGAAAATAGTAAGAACAAAACATAGAATGCGTCATGGGCCTGAAGGAGCTAAAACAATCATGCGTTTCAAATCGGTTTCGAGGAGACAATGCAAACTGAAGGGATTAAATATTGCCTTCATTAACCCTTCTACCACCAAATATCTTTTCGTAGTTAAAGGAAAAATTATTGCGTTGGTAGAATAAGTAGACTACATTATGCTAAAGACAACAGGAGAAAACTGCGACAGTGCAATGCAAAACATATACTTTTTATTTTTTTTTTTTTTTGTCGATTGTTGTGAGTTAGCTTAGAATTTTCTTATTGAACAAAATCGTCTGGTTTCAGGCTTATCAATGTAAATAAATGCTAGAAATTCTGTAAGTAAATGAGAAGTGTTGCAGTATCACATGAGGCCTTCTCTAGCCGTGACGCAATGATTTACTCATCCACGTCTCAGTTAACTGCCTTACAGAGTCTGAATGATATCTTGCATCACGCGGAGGTGAAGTGAGTGGTTACAGAAATGATATTATTATTATTATTATTATTATTATTATTATTATTATTATTACTTAGGTCTTCAGCTCTCATATTTTCCAATAGGTGTGATTTAAGTTCCATAATTTCTCAAAGGTGACCACACATCCTCTAATTTTAACCTTAATAATATAGTCAATATCAAAGAGATATTATAGTCGTCCATCACACAGTGCATATTGCTGCACCGCTTCTCATGTTCTTCTCTCCATTTTCTTCTCTCGGCTCTCCTCTTACTCCGTTATTACTTCCTGCTTAAACAGCACCTCTCTTGCAAAAAAGATTAAGAGCGATATCTTAACTTTTTAAAATCCTTCTTCTGTAGATGGCAGGAGCTCAGTACTTGTAGCAATGAGGAAAAGTTAAGTAACAGTCCTTCGTTAGCACTGTTTGTTGTCTTCTATATTTCTCGTTCATCCCCAATCAGTGGTGATTATCCTTCCCTATCAAGCTTTCTCGTTGCATACTTCATACTGCACTCACAAAAATAGTTTATGTAAGACCTTTCATTGCCACAGCCAGGTGTGTGTGTGTGTGTGTGTGTGTGTGTGTGTGTGTGTGTGTGTGTGTGTGTTTCAGCTGAGGGTATTTCTTTGGTCCAACAGATGGAATTGTGTGTGGCGTAGCAACGTGTGTTGGCATCAGTCACTATGTGTTTGTCTTGGTGGGGTGGAGTGTGTGTGTGTGTGTGTGTGTGTGTGTGTGTGTGTGTGTGTGTGTGTGTGTGTGTGTGTGTGTGTGTGTATGTGTGTGTGTGTGTGTGTGTGTGTGGACAAATAATAATGGCTTGCAGTGAGGAAAAAGATTTCGCAATATCTCTTTTATACAAAATGAGGAAGCTCTGTTTATTTAACGACACAAGGGGAACAGCATTACTATATCACACACACACACACACACACACACACACACACACACACTAATTCCATTCACACAAATTAACTCATCTTCACAACAATTCCTGCCCGAACAGGCAGGAATGGAATAATTTCGATAGGAGGTAAAACCATAATAATGAAGAGTTCCCCACATACACGGTATAATTATAGTCATGTATATTATGTTTTACAATAAAACTAAAGTGGCAAGTGTTCCCGTAGCCTATCACTCGTGGTGTCTACCGTACCAGAGCTGTCATGTTGCCTGTTTTTCTTAAATCAGTATTTTCTTGGTTTGCAATGACCTGCAGTGTTTTAGAATCTGCTTTAACGTGTACCACCAACATGCTAAGCTTTACTGATATTCAAAGTGCGTGGTCTAAGCATTTCGACATCATTTCCTGAGTAAATTATGTATTGAAAAAGCAGTCAAGACAGACACATAAATCGGTTACGTATTTGGGAAAAAAAGTAGGATGTGGAGGGGTAGAGCCTGAGTGTGGACAGCTGGTCATACTTCTGATTTCTCTCTCATTTCGATGAGGTTTCTGCCCAGCTTAACAAATTCTGAAGAATGAATGTTGATAGACTGTTTAGACAACTGCTAAGGTGTCAGTAAGCACAAGCTCTACTGAACGTATCTGTTGAAGTATTTAGGATTTCAAGACCATGTGCACAAGAGGATGCTTCATATCTAGGTATTCATGTCAGGTTATTATTTAGGTATTTAAGAATATTCTGTACTTGTATTTGTAACACCTCACAGATTAATGTGTAGTTTCATGTTTATGGCAGCTGGGTAAACAACATGTTTAAACATGTATATTTGTAACTCTGCTGGTGCTAAATTAATTTCAAACCCAGTATCTCACTAACACAACATTTTGGAAAAAACTGCACAGGCTATGATGTGCTTTTATCTGCATATCCAGCTGATCCTAAAGGCTTGTCTGTGGAGGTCAAGTACACTTTTTCCATGAATAAAGTGTGTGTGTGTGTGTGTGTGTGTGTGTGTGTGTGTGTGTGTGTGTGTGTGTGTGTGTGTTTGAGAGAGAGAGAGAGAGAGAGAGAGAGAGAGAGAGAGAGAGAGAGAGAGAGAGAGAGAGTAATAGAATGTTGAAGTTGTTCTGACCATGCAATGTTGAATTCCAAATAAATTTTTCAATAATTCACCGGAACTAAACATGAGACACAGTGACCACCATCCCAAATATTCAACCACTCTTTCACATCCCCTTTTAGTTTTCGTGTCTTTAGTTAACCTTTTCTTGGTTAGTACCACTCTAGTATTATATTCCAGCTAATGCCAGACGATTTTGTTCAGCTGAGTGTGTATGACAGAAGCCTGAATGTTAATACACCTTTTCACATACTTGTTGGGACATAGTTACATACCTATTTGACATACCTCATAACTGAATGACAGAACACACATCGAGTGACACGTATCTGTTCGACCAACCTAACAGAAATGGCTGACATACGTTTAGACTGAAAGACTCGAACAACTAACCGAGAGTCTGCATAATGTTTGAGCTTGTACCAGCTGGAAATTGACACATTACATGCTATCCAATCTATTATTGTCACTGTCAATTTACTCACTGCTTCGTCAATTATTATGTGATCAAATCATCTGTCAAACCATTTTGTTACATCGTCAGTTCATTACAGGGGAATGTCAAAAGATGGAATAACGTGTCAAAACCATAGGTGAACTGTCTTTGAATTTCGTTGAACTGTCTGAACTGTTATGTCACATGGTGCATCTCCATCATTAACATCGTCTTAGAACAGCTTTAATATTCAATTCAGCTAACGCCATGACGATTTTATTCGTCAGAGAGTGAGTTACAGAAGCCCAAGTGGGACAGATGCCAATTATATTTCGTGTTGAAGGACACAAATCTCTGTCAAGATATTAATCCGATGACAGTACTATCATCATACTACTTAATTTTTCTTATCTTCTTTAGCCATAGATCTTTTATGTTATCCTCAGACGGTATCATTACCCTGTGCTGAGATTTTCTCGAATGGGACAGGTTGGATATAGAGATCATTAATCCCCCCCCCCTTCCTCATCTGAAGAATCTCTCCAAACTCAACTGGAATCGCCTGTTTCGTAGCCAGAAATAAATCAATATTATAGTATCATCTGAGTGAATACGTTGGTCCCGTAAGTATGATGCATTTATTATTACTTTCTGGTTAATACAAAGAAAAACATTTGCTTTCGAGACACCTCGTGTTATAAAAAGACAAAACGAAAACCGTATGATTTCCCTAGTCCAGAGTATCGCTTCCAGAGGAGTACAGACGATAAGTCAGCTTAGTGAAAGGGTTACATTTTTGTGCAGTGTAATTTAATCTCCATTTCCTTGCTTTGAACAAATATGTATGTATTTTATTGTCATGTTCTTCCGCTCACCTGTACTCAACTTATATGTTTTCTGTACCTTTCACTGACCCCATGTTAGAGAGGTTTTACATACTTCCTTAATCATCACCCATTTTCCTTATCTCTTGCGGGTTTCTTTCAGTTCGCACATCATACCCTTTACTCTTCCTGTATATATATATATATATATATATATATATATATATATATATATATATATATATATATATATATATATATATATATATATATATATATATATATATTGTTGCGGAACAGAGAGAGATAATGAACACTTCAAGTGAGAATATTAAAATCACTATTGTCCCGCAAAGTTCCAGGTTCAAAACAAAAGAGTAAGGTTAAATTACAAGTTAAAGTTTAATGCTCAAACTAACAACTAAACATTCAGGACTCATAAGGATAATGTAATGGCAAAAAACAGGTTGAATATATGGTTAACTGCAATAGCCTCTATTAACACGAAATTAGCAAGAGTAAATTTGTCTAAGTCAGCCCTGATAAAATGAGAAAACCGAATAATGCTCAGTTAATGCAAGACATATTATTACAGATACAAAATATTATTACTACTGGCTGACAGTAAAAACTTTACATTAATCACAGAAACCTCACCAGGCCCACGAACCAACACCTTATGCTATACAGTACAAGAAAAAATGTAATAACACTTATACTCAAATTACACAGCAGCTAGATGGTTGGAATCTTCCTGAGCACTCACAAAAATAATAACAACTGTACAGGGGAGGACAGAGATGTGAACAAAATGAGGAGTAGATCTAAGTGGCAATTAATGCAGAGACTGAGCTCATTATATAGGGGCCGGCAGAGCTTGATACAACTTGTAAGAAGGACGCGGAAATGAAGCCATAGGGTACAAAGAGTTGACACTCCTGCTCTGAACAACAGAAAGAACGACTTACTCCACTATAAGGGAGGTGAAGGGGGAAGTGAGGTAGAACACGGAAGCTTGGTCACTATGGACGCCACGAGGCGAATCGTGATCAAACATGCAGCATACTATACGTTAGAATTATACAAAGGATAATGAAATCATAGGCTATGTAACACCTCCCCACAAAGAAAAAGAAATTTACAAAGGAAATTTCTTATTACTCTAAAACAATCTGTCTAAAGTCTAGATAAGCAATCTGCAATAACATTTTCTTTCCCCTTGATATGTTGTATGTCTAATGAATACTCCTGAATAAGTAGACTCCATCTTGTCAATCTCTGATTATTACCTTTAAACTTACTAAGGAATTTCAGTGGGTTATGATCGGTATAAATGACTATGGGGTCAAAAGCAGAACACAAATAAAATGAAAAATGCTGTAAACCCAAAATCAAGGCCAAAAGCTCTTTCTCAATAGTGGAGTAGTTCTTTTGAGGTGGAGTGAACTTCTTACTGTAATAAGATACAGGGTGTTCAATACCCTGATCATCCTCTTGCAGCAAAACAGCCCCAGCTCCTGTATCACTTGCGTCAACAGCCATCTTAAAAGGCTTAGCAAAATTTGGAGTAGCGAGCACTGGCTGACTTAATAGGATAGCTTTAAGTTCACTGAAAGAGGAGTCACAGTTATCGGTCCAGACAAATTTAACTCCCTTTTTCAGTAGGTCTGTAAGTGATGATACAAGAATTGAAAAGTTAAGAACAAATATCCTGTAATAACCTACCATTCCCAAAAATCTTTGTAGCTCTTTCCTACTTTTAGATCTGGGAAGATCACTTATAACCTGAACCTTAGCTCCTGGTGGTACAACGTGTCCATCACCAATTACGTACTCAAGGTACTGAACTTTAGCTTGACCAAACTCACATTTCGATAAATTAGCTACAAGATTAGCCTGAACCAAACGCTCAAGAAATTTACTGACATGGCATAGGTGATCTTTCCAGTTGTCACTGAAGATTAATACATCATCAATATAAACAACACACCCTGCCAAACCCTCTGTTACAACATTCTTGAGCTTCTGAAAAGTGGTTGATGCATTCTTCATACCATATGGAATTACAGAACATGCAAAAGTCTTTCCTAGTGTTATAAAACATGAGATCTCCGTAGCACGTTCAGTCATAGGTACTTGCCAGTATCCCTTTAACAAATCAAACTTACTTATGTACCTAGCCTTTCCGATCTTGTCTATGCAATCTTCCACGCAAGGGAGAGGGTAAGTGTCTGTTTTGGTTATCTGATTAACACGTCTGTAGTCGATGCAAAGCCGCTGTGACCCACCTTGCTTAGGGACTAGAGTGACAGGAGAACTCCACTCGCTCTGACAGGACTCAATCATCTTGTGGTCCAACAGGTAGCCAAGCTCCTTCTGGATGAGAGGAACTTTCACTGGGTTCACACGGTAAGGAGGCAGTTTAATTGGCTTTGCGTCTCCAACATCGACATCGTGCATCAACACAGTGGTTCTTCCTGGAGTGTCACGGAACACTTGCGGGTACTCCTGCAGTAATGCCGAAAACTCCTGCCTTTCCTCGGGAGCTAGATGAGAAAGCTTAGTCTGGAGATCATTCATGATATCAGGATCCTTCCCCAAACTATCACTCAGGCTCATGCTGCATGGGAGAACTTCACTTGCAGACTCGGGTGGAACAGCTACAGTGCAGACTGGGTTATTTTCGTCCCGCCTGTGATATAACTTCAGCATGTTGATGTGACAAAGTTGCTTGTTCTTTCTACGATCTGGTGTGGGGATGACATAGTTGACATCACTGAGTTTCTTCTCCACGAAATAAGGACCACTAAACTTGGCTTGAAGAGGTTGCCCATGCACCGGTAGCAGAATCAAAACCTGATCTCCTGACTGAAAGTGGCGTAACCTGGACTTCTTATCATACCAAGTCTTCATCTTCTCCTGAGCAGCTCCTAAATTCTCTCTCGCCAGCTATAAAGCAGTGGACAGCCGTTCTTTGAACTTCATCACATACTCCAGCAGGTTGACGTCATCTTCCTCCGACAGCCAGCATTCCTTGAGTAGCTTAAGGGGTCCTCTTACTCCATGGCCAAACAGTAGTTCAAAGGGTGAGAAGCCCAGTGATTCATTTGGAGATTCTCTTGCGGCAAATACAACGAATGGAAGACCTTTATTCCAGTCTTTCTGATGTTCCAAACAGTATTTCTTGAGCATCGATTTGAGTGTTTGATGATATCTTTCCAACGCTCCTTGGGTCTGGGGATGGTAAGCTGAAGATGTGATCTGGGTGATGCCCAACTCTTTCAGAGACTGCTTGAAAACATTTGACATGAAATTACTTCCCCGGTCTGACTGTACCTCCTTGGGCAGACCAAACTTTGTGAAGAACCCTAGCATTTCCTTAACCACGTTCTTTGCTGAGATATTCCTAAGTGGAATGGCTTCAGGAAAACGAGTAGCCATATCAATCAGGGTCAACACATAAGAAAATCCTGAAGAAGTCTTAGGAAGAGGGCCCACAATATCCACCAACACACGGGTGGATGGCGCCTCCAAAGGAGGAATGGGAACTAGAGGTGCAACCTTTTAGGTCTGATTACACTTCCCCACAACTTGACAGGTGTGACAAGACTTACAATACCAGGAAACATCTCTGAAGATACCTGGCCAGTAGAAGTGTTTCAAAATGCGTGCCACAGTCTTCCTCACTCCAAGGTGTCCTGCCAAACTGGAATCATGAGCCACTCTAATGATATCCTGCCTACAAACACGAGGGATGACAACTTGATGTACAACCTCCCATTCACAGTCGGCTGATGCTGTTGTGGGTCTCCACTTCCTCATAAGTACTCCTGACTTTATATAATAACAAGTAGAAGCACCAGCTGACTCTTCCTCACTGCAAGCAGAGTTAGCTAGACCTTTCAACTCAGGGTCAGCAACCTGCAACTCAACCAACTCTTGACGAGACAAATTATCAACACTACGGGGTACTGCCTCATCTGGTGAGTGGTCCAAATTAGCAAGAAAAGTGTCAGTTAGGATAACATCATCATCATCATTATCCTCTAAGTCACCAGTAACTTTAGACTTAGCCCTAGTGACAGCACATGCAGAGAACACATCAGGGACACCACAATCCTGGGTCGCAGTCACTGGTTCACTTGACAACTGAGGGGCTGGACACACTTGACATCCACCAATATCATTTCCAAGTAAGAAAGTTACACCTGACATTGGGAGTGTCTCAACCAACCCAACCAAAACGGAACCATTAACAAAACCAGACTCTAAATTCACTCTGCACAGAGGGACAGAGAAGTAATTATTCCCTACACCTTGTAAGATTACAGTTTTATCAGAGGAATTAACATTAGAGCCTAGAACACTGGTCAGCATAAGGGATTGGCAAGCACCTGTATCACGATATATTTTAACTGATTTCCTGTCATTATTGTCCAGAGGACTGACAAAACCATCAGACAGGAAATTAGCACATGAACTCTTCAGAGTGTCACCCAAGTTACTGCTCAAAAGAGGAGCTTCATCATGAGAATTTAATTTACCCCTCAAAGCAGGTTCAGTTAACTCAGTTAAAGAATTCTGGGAACTCTCAAGGGTGGACACTAGACCAATTGGCTGAATATTTAAAGACTCCTTTTTGTTCACATCACGCTGTCTCCTGAAACATTTCTCCGTAGTATGACCAAGCTTACTACAATAAGTACACTTACTTTTCTGAAATCTAGAGGTGGAGCTGGTATTTACTTCCTGGGAAACATCATCTTTATTCTCTTTCCTGTTACCTGTACTCTGAGTAGAGGCAACGTACTTACTCTCAGCTTTCCTTTTTTCTTTAGAATATCTCTTGTGAGTGAGAACATATTCATCAGCTAAAACTGCAGCATCAGACAAATTATCTATTCTTTTCTCATCAAGATATAGGCTTACATCTTTATTAATACACCTTTTGAAGTCCTCCGGCAAAATCATCTGCTTAAATTTATCAAAATCAGAATTTACATTCTTAGAATTTAACCACTGCTATAACAGATCTTCTTTGATTTTTGCATACTCAACATGGGATTGCTTATCTTGCTTATAAGTTGTCCTAAATTTTACTCTATAGGCTTCAGGAACAAGCTCATAGGCCTTAAGAATCAAGCTCTTAACTACATCATAAATATCAGATTGATCCTGAGGCAAAGATGCATAAGTTAATTGAGCTTTACCGGTGAGAACAGTCTGAAGGAGTACTGGCCAATACTTTTTTGGCCAATTAAAACCTGTAGCTACCCTCTCAAACAACTGAAAATACTTTGTTAAATCAGATTCATTAAAAGGAGGGACAAATTTAACATTTTTAGCCACATCAAAATCATCAGAGCTAGATGATCCAGTTCCACTTTGTTTCATGCGATACTCATGGTCTGCCTGAATCCTAGCAATTTCAATTTGTGCCTGTTGCTCATCTGGAGGAGTTACATTAAACAAGCTTTCATTAATCATGTCAACAATTTGATCTTTAGACTGATGAGAGCGAACAGCAATTCCCAATTGTTGAGCAACAAGCTTAAGTTCATTCTTTGTTCTGTTTTCTACATCGCACACTGTTTGCACATTTGACAAAAAATCTTTGGCTTCATCAAGAGTAGTAATAGTAGACATCATGAATAAATCACAGTCACAAAATATCAAGCAATATCCTTATGATAATATCCTGAATATCCTGATAAGAGGTCGCCAAATTTATGTTACGGAACAGAGAGAGATAATGAACACTTCAAGTGAGAATACTAAAATCACTATTGTCCCGCAAAGTTCCAGGTTCAAAACAAAAGAGTTAGGTTAAATTACAAGTTAAAGTTTAATGCTCAAACTAACAACTAAACATTCAGGACTCATAAGGATAATGTAATGGCAAAACACAGGTTAAATATATGGTTAACTGCAATAGCCTCTACTAACACGAAATTTGCAAGAGTAAATTTATCTAAGTCAGCCCTGATAAAATGAGAAAACCGGATAATGCTCAGTTAATGCAAGATATATTATTACAGATACAAAATATTATTACTACTGGCTGACAGTAAAAACTTTACATTAATCACAGAAACCTCACCAGGCCCACGAACCAACACCTTATGCTATACAGTACAAGAAAAAATGTAATAACACTTATACTCAAATTACACAGCAGCTAGATGGTTGGATTCTTCCTGAGCACTCACAAAAATAATAACAACTGTACAGGGGAGGACAGAGATGTGAACAAAATGAGCAGTAGATCTAAGTGGCAATTAATGCAGAGACTGAGCTCATTATATAGGGGCCGGCAGAGCTTGATACAACTTGTAAGAAGGACGAACAAATGAAGCCATAGGGGACAAAGAGTTGACACTCCTGCTCTGAACAACAGAAAGAACGACTTACTCTACTATAAGGGAGGAGAAGGGGGGAGTGAGGTAGAACATGGAAGCTTGGTCACTAAGGAAGCCACGAGGCGAATCGTGATCAAACATGCAGCGTACTGTACGTTAGAATTATACAAAGGATGATGAAATCATAGGCTATGTAACGATATATATATATATATATATATATATATATATATATATATATATATATATATATATATATATATATATCCATCATCCAATCCTACGTTGCCCCATGAGGAGCGTAGAAGCCCGAGGCTAGGCAATTTGGTCCTGACATTTAAGATGAGAGTGACTAGCTTCACTCATCCATGAGTGGCATTACGTGAGAAATAAATCCCAACCATCCCTTGGATATAAACCTTCACTGGCTCAATCCGATTGGAACGCTGTAATTACCCTCTAAACCACCAGGCGCTATAATTTGGTTAGGCTACATGGTTACCACCCAGCATACTAAATGGTTTCCTGGTGTACAGGAAACCAGTAGGCTTGTCACTCAGCGGAGAGTCACCCATAGGCAGAAGGAAGAGGAAAGAATGAAGGAAAGAAAGACAACAGAGGGAGTGTTAAGTCAGCCGTAGGCAGAAGGATGAGGAAAGAATGAAGTAAAGAAAGACAGAAGAAGAAGGAAGGAATGGAGGGAGGAGAGGAATGGGCAGACACCCGAGAGCGCACTACATCAAGTTACATATATATATAAATATATAAATATATATATATATATATATATATATATATATATATATATATATATATATATATATATATATATATATATATATGTATATATATATTGGTGGTAGGTGGTGGTGACCATCATCCACTCACTTGATGTAGTGCTGCCTACTTCTTCTTTAGCCTTTATCATTCTTTTCCTGTGTCTGTCCTTCTCTCTTCCTATTTCTTCCACCTTTCCTGTCACTTCTTATTGCTTTTCTTATTTTTACAGGTAGCTTTACATTAAGTGACAAGCCAAATGGTTTCCTGTAACCTAAGAAACCATTTACAACGCTGGGTGGTAACCATATAACCAAACCATACTTGCTCCGTACGTGTCAACAAGTGGGTTGGTGGAGGGTTAGTGCCCCTCCCTGTAAAACAAATAACTCAAAGTCAAATGGCCACCCTTTACGGAATTATGGCGTCTGGCAATATATATATATACAGTATATATATATATATATATATATATATATATATATATATATATATATATATATATATATATATATATATATATATACCTATTTCCTTATCCTAATCCGAGAGCACTGTATATATCTGGATCTGATGGATCATGTAATAGAAGTTATGAGATGAAAAATTAGCAGGTAAATAACTTGGGCGATGTAGTTCGGTTTCACGCTAGGACAAGGGATCATAGGTACAATATTTATTGTTAAGCAACTGCAGAAGTATAAGGCGAAAAATAAGAAATTTAACTTTTTGTGGATCATCCTCCCATTGGATTCTCGTCTCTCCCATTCCACTCTTTCCCACACTTCTGAATAGTTGTTCATGGCCAGGTTGTGTAGTAGAATTTTCATCAGATATGATACAATTTATTGGTAAACCATGATCTACTTCAGTAAGAGAAGGCTGTGCAATGTTACAAATTAATGAACGTCAAGCTGGACAAAAAATAATCGAGTGCAGTGAGGTGAAAGTTTTCGCAATATTCCTTTTACAGAATATGAGGAAGCTCTGTTTATTTAACGACACAAAAACAGCATTATTATTACACACACACACACACACACACACACACACACACACACACTCACCAATTCCATTCACACAAATTAACTCATCTTCACAGCAATTACGAGTACTGCCCGAACACGAAGGAATGGAATAATTTCGATAGGAGGTAAAAACCATAATAATGAAGAGTTCCCCATATATATAATCATAGTCATGTACACTATGTTTTGCATTAAAAATAAAGTATCAAGTGCTCCCTTAGCCTATCGTTCGTGGCGTCTAGCGTACCAGAGCTGTCATGTTGCCTATTGTTCTTAAATCAATATTTTCTTGGCTCCCGATGACTTGCCGAGTTTTAGAATCTATTTGAACGTGTATCACCAGCATGCTCTGCTTTACTAATATTCAGAGTGCGTGGTCTAAGCATTTCTACATCATTTCCTGAGTAAATTATTTACTAAAAAAGCAGTCAAGACAGAAACATACACTCGGTTACGTATTTGGGAAAAAAGTAGTATGTGGAGGGGTAGAGCCTGAGTGTGGACAGCTGGTCATACTTCTGATTTCTCTCTCATTTTGATAAGGTTTCTGCCCAGCTTTACAAATTCTGAAGACTGAATGTTGATAAACTGTTTAGAAAACTGCTAAGATGTCGGTAAGCACATGATTTACTGAACTTATCTGTTTAAGTTGTTAGGATTTCAAGACTACGAGTATATGCACAGAATGATGCTTCATTTCTAGGTATTTATGGCAGGTTATCATTCAGGTATTTAAGGGTATACTTGTATGTGTAACGCCTCACAGATTAATGTGTAGTTTTTTGTTGTTTATGGCAGGTGGTTAAACAACACAATAACGGTATATTTGTAACTCGGCTGGTGTTACATTAATTACAAATCCCGTATCTCACTAATACAACATTTTGGAGAAAACTGCATAGAATATAATGTGCTTTTATCTGCATATCCAGTTGATCCTAAAGGCCTGCCTGTGGGGGTCAAATACACTTTATCTATAAAATAAAGTGTGTGTGTGTGTGTGTGTGTGTGTGTGTGTGTGTGTGTGTACTATACATCTCTCATCTATCGTTTTAGGTCTCATCAAGTGTACTTCAACGGTTATTATTTTCTCTTATCTTCTCTCTTTTTATATTTTCTCTTCTCATTTCTAACGTTTTTCCTCTGTTTCTCCTACGTTGGTTCTTCCTTCTCAGGCTTTTTTTTTTCTTCATCCCTCCTCCAGTCTCTCTTTCTCTTTCTCCTTGTCCTCCTTGTCCTCCCTTTTTTTTTTTTTTTTCGCTTCCTCCCTCCCCTCTTCATCACACACTCTGGCGTTTGTCCAGAAAAAATCAGAAGAAAGAATATCCAATATCTTCGAGGGAAAAACGATGAGAGTGAGAATAGATGTAGGACGGGTGTGAGAGATAGGTGTGGAGGTGTGAGGGATGGGATGGGATGGGATAGGATGGAATAAACGGGTGAAGTGTGGGTAAGTGATGGGGTGATGTGAGTGGGACAGTGAAGTGCAATGAAAAAGGATAGAAGAATTAGGTAAGGAAAAGGGTGTGGAAGTGTTTGGGATATGTGTGGGGGATATGTGTGAGGGATAGGTGAGGTGTGAGAAATGAGGTGGAATAAGGTGAGAGTTAGGGATGAAGTAACGTGAGGGTGAAGGATATGGTGTTAGTATGAGATGTAGGATAGGGTGATGGCATGTATGGTGGAATCGAGAAGAAGTGTGAGGTAAAGAATAGGTTATCGAGGTGCTAGGAGAGGGATGGGATGGGACAGTGGAAGGAGGGAACTGGGATGATGTAAGGAGAAAGAATGGGGTACTGAAGTGACGGGGACAATGGGTGAGGTGAAGCTTAAGAGACAGAATAAGGAGGTGTGTGGAAGTGAATGAAATAGAGGGATGAGGTGAGAAAGGAATGTGGGAAGAATGGGCTGTGAGTATAATGGGATAGAGGGATAAGGTGACGTGTATATGTGGGGGACAGGGTGAGCTGGTGTGAGATGTAAGGGGGAGATACATGGGGTGAGGGAGAAAGGAGTAAAGTGAGGAGGGTGTGAAGAATGGGATGAAGGGTTAAGGGTGCTAAGAGTAAGTGTGAATGCAAAGGATTGCGTTAATGCGTGAGGTTTAAGGTGAAGGAATGGGTATGATGGATGGAATGAAAATGTGAGGGAAAGTGAAGATGTGAGAGAAGGTTGAACTGGGTTGCATAGGTGAGACATTAGGTGCGAGGGAGAAGGATGGAGGGAAGAAGTGGGTGTAGGTATGTTGTAAGGGATATGAATGTAAGTGATAGGATGTTGAATGATGTGTTGGAGAGGAGAATGAGATGCAAGAGTGAGATACAGATGGAAGGAATTCTTTTTGTTGTTAAGGGAAGTGTGGGATAAAGAGTACAACGTTCGGGAGAGGTATGTGGAATATGGTTCCAGGATAACTGAAAGAGGTGAGCTGTGGGAGGAAGGGATGATGTGTGGGAATGAGGGATATGATGTGGATATAAGAGTTGAGTGGTGTGGAGGAGATAATCTTAAGGGTGAGAAAATGTGTTAAGGACAGGAGCGTTGAGTGGAGTGTGAGAAAAAGTGAGACAGCATGTTGTGTGAAAATGAGGGACAGCATATAGACGTGAGAGATAAGTAATGCCGATGAGTGTTGTCCAGGGTTAGAGACAAGATGTTTGGGGATAGGAGCGTGGAGTGAAGTGTGAGGATAGGTGTGAAAGGAGAGATGGGAAGAGCATGGTATGTTGGAGTGAAGGCTAAGATGTGGAAATGAGAGATAAGTGGTGTGGATGAGGAGAGGAGTGTGAGGATAAATATGTCAGAAATGTAGAGTGGGGTGTGAGGAGGAGGGTGAGACGTGGAATGTGGGCGCAAGGGAAACAGGTGAGTTGTGAGGCTGTGAAGTGTGTGGGTAAGAGGCAAGATGACAGGGATAGGAGTGTGAAATGTAGTGTGAGGATAAGGATGAGAGGTGAGGTGAGGGAGGAAGGAATGGTTTGTAGGTACGAGAGATAGAGTGTTGATGTGAGAGATGAAAGGTATGGATAAATGAAGTGTGAATAGTTGAAACAGGAAGCTAGGGATTAGTGTGTAGTGTGAAAACAAAGGTGAAACGGGGTGTGGGAGCAAGGTATGAGTATGAAAGTGTCAGGAGTGAGGATGAAATTATGTTAAATATAAGAATGTAGACTGTAGTGTGAGGATAAGGTTGAGAGGTGGGGTCTGGAGGCAAGGAAGGAAGGTGTGAGGAGGCACAGGGAGAGGCATTAGGGTAAGAGCTAGCATGTTAAGGGCAGTGTTGAAATGTGAAATTTTGCAACACTCAAGGACGACTGATGGGCCTTAAGGAACGGACAATGACATCTATCCTCAGCCAGACACACAAGAGAAACGAGTGCAGAGCGTAATGTCAAGAAGATAATAAAAAGAAAAAATGGAGTGTACCGTAGTTGATGAATGGACTGGAGTACAAAAGGAAAGATTTATCCTTCTTGATACTGCCTGCAAGGGAGGTGAAGGCTGAGATGACACTGACGAAGCGGAAGTAAGAATGAAGACGGAGCTGGAAATTTAGGTGGCCACACTTCGTCGGGAGAAGTGAGGTCGTTACTGACAAGGTCGAAAAATGTCTGGAGGTGTTTTCGTCGACACCAAACTTCACAAAATGTCCTTTAGTGCCATACAATAAGATATACGATAAGAAAAGAAGCCTACGATACAGAAACTCCTCCAAGGCTTATAAACTGGATGTCTGGAGAAGAAGTTATATTATGTTTTAAGAAGGTCTTAATGTTTGCTCTTCTTGTCGAGGTCTGTCTTTATAGTATGTGGCTTAGAAGCAGTATATTAAAAAGAAATTTCTTCTCTCTTCCAAGACTTATAAACTGGATGTCTGAAGAAGTACAGCTATGCTTTTAAAATGTCTTAATGTTTGCAAGTCTATTTATTCCAGCTTACTACAGGCGATTTTATTTAGCAAACTGAAATTCATCACAGTCAGAGAATTAAGCGCAGGTGACCAACTTAAGCTCCTGCTAAAATAACGTAATCGATACCTCCAGCCGCTTCTTGCATGCTCGAACATATGTGTATAAGACACGTGATGGATAAGGAAGAATTATACCCACCATCATCATCATCATCATACCGGCCTCTTTTTCCTCACTTAGGAACGAGGTGCTGTTGGCTCCAGAAAGCAATCTCTGAGAAGAGCACCAGAGAGAGAGAGAGAGAGAGAGAGAGAGAGAGAGAGAGAGAGAGAGAGATTGAGAGAAAGAGAGAGAGAGATTAAGAGAGAGAGAGAGAGAGAGAGAGAGAGAGAGAGAAAGAGAGATTAAGAGAGAGAGAGAGAGAGAGAGAGAGAGAGAGAGAGAGAGAGTCGGTAAGGTGAATTGTGAGCGAGAGGGGTAATCTGTTTAAGAAATGAGTGCTTACAAGGTCAAGACAGCTAACAGGAGTAAGAAGTGCTAGTGGGGGAGGAAATGTAAGTAAGAAGTGTGGGGAGTGAGAAGAGGGTGAGGAAAGGAATGTAAGAGAGAGAGAGAGAGAGAGAGAGAGAGATGAGTAAGGAAAGGAGAGAGGGAAAGGAAAGATTGCCAGCATGATATCTCGCTTTACGATTCCAGTTTCTCATATTTTTCCGAGTTGTCCGGATTATTGAAGCGGCCCCCCCTCGAAATACACCACATCACCGATAATCCGGGGCTGGAGACGGAAAAGATTCTGTTTCCTTTTCCAACAATTTTCTGTCATACTTTCCTCCATGATGTCAACCACTAATATTTTCGAGGCACAAGTATGTTTGAAAGTCGTGCATAACCCCTGCTGCCCAAAGACGTTTTTTTTTTTTTTTTTATACAGTTCTTAATACCGAATGTTTTTATTCCTTCCTGACAAACGTTTTTATTCACTTTAAGACACAGTTCTCTCAGTGGTGGGGTACGATACAGCCTTCTTTATTGTAGTTTTATTTATCTATTTTTCTTCTGGAGGCTTCTGCTGAACTGAATGATTTTTCCTGGATATATGGGAGCAAAAAATAAGATACAAACTACGTTATGGGGATTAAAATGGTTAACTTATTCACCCTGCAGATGTATTTATCACAGTATTCTTGCTACTACCAAGTGAATTTACCCAAGGTAGGATCAAGCCCTAGTAGTGAGTAGGTTAGGCAGGGAGAGGCTAAACCTTACTACTCAAGTCCAAAAACTGTCAATGAGGCTGAATAAAATCGTCTGGAAAAAGGCTGACTGAAACGAAAAGAAAAATCGTCTGTTAATGGTGGGAGCAACTCATGTATTGTATTGCAGGTAACGTCAATTGATGTTATTTAAAGGAGACTGAGTCTTTGGTGCCTGAGTTTTCTTAAATTTCATACATATTTTCATACCAGGAAGAAGGGCGTTTTCCAGCGTAAAGTGCGCGAGCGAGAGCACTTTTTCATAATAGAACAGGAACCCTTTTTTTAATTATAGAGCGAGAACACTTTTTGTTATGGAGCGAGAACACTATAATGGAGCGAGAATACTTTATTATGGAGCGAGAACATTTATTATGCAGCGAGAACACTTTAATGTGGAGCGAGAACAGTTTTTTATTAGAGCGAGAACACTTTATTATAGAGCGAGAACACTTGTTTATTATAGAGCGAGAACACTTTATTATTATAGAGCGAGAACACTTTTTTATTATAGAACGAGAACATTATTATTACAGAGCGAGAACACTTTTTTATTACAGAGCGAAAACACTTTTTTATTACAGAGCGAAAACACTTTTTTATTACAGAGCGAGAACACCTTTTTAATATTCAGTGTTCGGGTGCGATAAAGGATTTGTGAATCATGAGGGAAAATAAGTGATTGACCTAGCATCTAGAGAAAAAAAATCACTCCTTTATCTTTATTAGTTAAAACGTTATTCTATCTATCTATCTATCTATATACCTAGGCTGCTTCCCCCAAGGAAAGGGAGGTAGCCGAGACAAGACGACACACTCCCCATTTACTCATCCATTCAAACACATTCATTCGCATCTTAGCCCCAAGGGGAGAACGGACAGATCCTCACCGCACCACACCGCACAAGGGTCAACTGCGCAATGCAATCAGTGACATCCGCAGCAGGGCCCGACAGCAGAACTGGTTTACCCCTGCCACATCATAACAGACCCATCCCCTTACCCGCACCTGACCTGACTAGCTGATCAGACCAAATGCGGAAGAATATTCCCTCAGGGCTGTGTCATCACCTATTCATTCACAATTTCTCTCCATTTATTTCTGTCACGCACAGCCACTCTTCCTTGCTCAACAGACATCCCTCTCGCATCCAGTGCTCTCTTCACATTGTCCATCCATCCTATTCGTGGTCTTCCTCTCAGCCTTACACCTCTCACATCAGATCTAGTTATCTTTTTCACCAATCGCTCATTATCCATTCTCTCCATATGCCCAAACCATCGCAACACCCTCTGCTCAACTCTACCAGCCATCTCCCGAACAACTCCAGTTCTCCTTCGCACTTCATCAATTCGCACTCGATCCATACGCGTCACTCCACACATACTCCTCAGACACCTCATCTCCATTACATTCAAACTTTTCCTCTCTGCTACACCCATATTCCATGTTTCAGCCCCATATAATGCAGCCGGTACCACAACACCATCATACAGCCTTCTCTTTACATCCATTCTAAGCGAATGACATCTAAACACTTTTTTCATTCCTCCCAGCACCTTTCCTACTTCATTTATTCTAAACTTCACTTCTGCATCTATTCTTCCATCCACAGCAACATGTGACCCTAGATATTTAAAACACTCTACCTCCTCAAGCAACTCGCCATTCAAAGCTATATTCATCCCCCTACCATCTACCAACCTCGTACACTTCATCACTTTACTCTTATTCTCATTTACTTTCAATTGAAAACGTTATTAGCCACCGAAAAGCATGACAGTCAGGTCGGGCCGGGCCACTCCTTGTAATTTTCCACTCATGGATCGACAATAAACTTCACTCACTCTCTCATAATAGTACCCGTTCTTATCTTTTTAAGCGCTTTATCATATCTTATGCTTCAATTATATTTTAAGCACTTCATTAAGATTTTCAAATTTTTTCTAGCATGATTTCTATTATACCAGCCATCTGTTCATTTTTTTTTTTTTTTAAGCAGAATTTCATACAATACCTAACCTGGTTTTAATATTTGTCCTGGCATAATGGCACTTTACAGTAGCCGTGTGTAACAATTTCCAAGGATAACTGCACATATTAGTCTCTCGTTCTCCTCCTGTTATTTTGCTTTTCTTCAGCATAATTTCGCATAGGGTAGGGTGGGGTATAAAGCCCCCCTTAAGGCAAAAGGCCTGCTGCATTTAAGCTATTTGAGCTATTCATCTGACACCGGTTTTGCTAGAAACCTTAGTTAATGGACTACCATTGCTGAGATTTTTATTCATCTATTACTATTTTGTAGGGGTGAAATTGTGTATTACAATGGAAAAAAGAAAAAGGCCTTTTACCCCAGGCCAGGGGTAAAAGGCCCAGGGGGTGGGCTTTTTACCCTATACTAGGAATTATATTAGGTATCAATAAAACAATACTTTTTATACTGAATTTCTATATCTATTTTGTTGTGAGACGTAGAAGATAATATTTAGTGCCCAAACAATTAGAAAATCATTCAATTTGAAATAAAATTAAAGCTCTTAGTTTCTTCTAAACAGTATGAAAGCAAAAACCTTCTCTATGTGAAAGAAAATGATTTTTTATGAGCCTTGGAGAAACATTCTTTGTTGCATCCGAACTGATCCTTACTCTCTACACAAATTTTTCAAATACTGAGCTTACTTAATAACAAATAAATGGCCTTCTCTTAAAATATTTTTCAATTACTGATACCAAATAAATGAGCAAACTGAATTGTAGTTTCCGTTTTATAAAAACCATGTAATTAAGGAAAATTGTATTTCTAAATCTCTGCTAGGACTTTACATAATCAACATAATAACTTAACATTATCAATCTTCGTCAGATTCACAGTTGTGACAAACATACCAATCAAAGCCAGGTGTGCAGTCTTCATGTGACCACTTTTTGCATGAATTACACCGCACCCACTTTTCAGAGGGTCTGCTGCTACCATAAGGTGCTCCATATACTAAGCAAGGCCATTCTTCATCAGAAGAAGAAGCTGGGCTTGGAATTTTCTTCCTTTTCTTTGGTGCTTTTCCTTTAGCTGAGGTTTTAGAAGTTGCATTCTTATCAAGCAGTTGTTTTTTGTAAGGTGATGATGTTATGACCTCAGAATTCTGTATTTTCCTTTTCCTAGCTCGCTTCTCACTTGGTTTGGGGGGGCTACAAAGACTTGTAAGTAACCTCCTGGCTTCACCGTCTTTGGACATTCCAGCTTGAGGCTCTTGTATGTTGGAATCGCAGGGATCATTAAGCGATACATCATCAATGTTACTGCTAGTAGGAATGTCTTCCACATCTTGATTCTCATTTGGAGGATCATTGTTGTTATTCTTGTCTTTGCTAGCAGCAGTGGTTGGTGGTTCTTCTGTTAACTGTGCTGCTAAGAAGTCCTCATCTGTAAACACATCATCATTAAATGGCCAGATGCCTGTTGCTCAAAAACCATTAATGGCCTTGTCAATAGTGGCTGTCTTCATGTATGCAGTGCCAAATATTTCTGCCACATTAAATTGGGAAATGCGCTTGCCAGCATTTGCAAGCATCCAGTTGTCTGCTGCTCTGTTGTAGGCAGCCTTTAATGACTTGAAATATGATACATCAAGAGGCTGCATCTTGTGAGTACAGTGAGGCGGCAGAGTTATCAAACCTATGCCATTTTCTCTTGCAAAGTCAATGGCAGCTAGAGTTTTGTGACTGTGGTGCCCATCTAGAATTATAATGTGCCTGTCATCTTGAGTTGGTTTTGCATGGGTAACAAAATGTTGCAGCCATTGTAAGAAACAATCATCATCAGACCATCCATTAGCAGTGCATCTTGAAATAGATCCAGGTGGGCAACCAGTCATTAAAAGTGGTGTCATCCTTTTACGGGCAAATACAAACATTGGGGGAATATATGCTCCAGCTGCATTAACTGCACAAAGAACGGATGTTGTCTGTCCACGTTCAGCACTAGTTATACGTCCAATTGATTTTGCTCCTTTTGTTGCCACAATGTTACATGGATTCTGCACATTCTTTATATCTGTCTCATCCATATTCCACACCTGTCTTGGACTGTAGTTACCCTTCGATAATTCATCACGATAAACTTTGAAGAATTGGTGAACCTGAGGACGATTAAATCCTACCACTCGTGCCATACTAGTAGCCTCTGGTTTCCTGATTGATAGTGTTGGATTTCTTTGGAGAAATCCTGCTAGCCAATCTTTTCCTGCCATCTTTGAAGTCTTACAAAATCGATGGTCGATCTTCATTTTTTCAGCAAAATCAAAAGCAAGCCGCCGTACATCAATAGGTGTGAGGCCAAACAGAGCCTTTTCCATTGCAAGGATATGAGAAACTAACATAGCCTCAAGATTTTCATCAAAGTCTGGTCTGAAACGACCTAGCAGTGCTGCCCCAGGATTCTTGACTTTCCCATCCCGATGTCGTCTAAGAGTTTTGCAAGGGATGCCATAATTTTTGGAAACAGTTTTTAGTGGTGTTCCATCCCGAATTGCTTGCAACGCATCCTGTAGAACTCTGGTCCCATACGAAGCACGGTTTGTCTTCCTTTGGTATACACGTGGCATCTCTTACCTGAAGCACAAAAAAAAAAAAAAAAAAAAAAAAATATATATATAGTTTAATTAAGCTGAAGAAAATAGACAACAAGCATATAAGTTATCATACAATAATCTGTAATACGGAACATAGTATAGTCAAACCAATAAAGCAAGTAATTATAAACACCCAATACTAATGAGGGTTAAAAAGCCCCCACGTGGGGTAAAAAGCCCCCTAGTGGGCTTCTTCACCCACAACACAGTAGGCCTTTTACCCCAAACGCCATATTGGTGTAAACGAAACACCACAACTAAACAGCACTATATTCAATTGTGAATTGCACTGCAAAGCAATCTTACGTTCCTAACCTCTCTATCTATACCCACAATGTTATTATTGCATGCAAAGCATATGCACAAGATATCACAAACATATCCCTATACTTACATGAAATGTGGTCAAAGGAGAAAAACACGTGCTGCTTCCTTCCCCGGTCATCTGGTACTGATTTGTTAGTGTAGGGAAATGCCACCAGATGGTGTTGATCCCTTGATCAGCTGACTAGGATGAATAAGTAGATAATAGAGGAGGAACAAGGGGGGGGCCTTTTACCTCACATGGGCCTTTTACCCCACTCTACCCTACTTTCCATTTTTGGTATTGAAAAATAATTATATAATATCTTTTCTACGTATCAGGCTTAATTAAGATGACTAGAGTCCCGCTTTTAGGCGGGACAGTCCAGCTTTTTTTACGTCTGTCCCGCTTATTTAATTGCGACTAAAATGTCCCGCTTTTTAAGAAATTTTATCTTACGTGTCCCGCTTTTAGAAAATTACTGTTACATTGGATATAAGGTGACCTTCTTTTATGAAACTATGATGAATTATTAAAATTATGCATAATCCAAACCAATTGAAATACAGATCTATTAATATAGAATCTGTTATACTCACTGACTGACGACTTTGGTCGGCCATTCACTGTACCATACGGTATATACGGAGTTTGTCTAAGACGTTAGTGTTTGATTGGCAGCCTCTGAGTGAGGTGTAGCGCTATATATCATCATCATCATCATCATCAGCAGCAGCAATTTGAGTGTTCACTGCAGGACCGGCCTATCCCTACAGAAGTGGGGACGATACAGTCAATGTATCTGTACCAAGTGACTTAGGCTGTCTAGTAAATTAAATATATATATATATATATATATATATATATATATATATATATATATATATATATATATATATATATATATATATATATATATATATATCACAATATCCCGCTTTTAGCTCCAGTAAATCTGGTCACTTTAGGCTTAAGCAACATTTCTTACGTCTATCTATCTACCTGTCTATTTTTCTATCTATCCGTCAAACTCTTTCACTATTATTGCCTCACTGAAAGCGCAGATGCCCGTGGCTAGGCTTATCACTCACGTCATTATGTTCACATGAATAGTGTCTCGCTCCTGAGTGTCATTATATGAGTAGTAAGCCTCAACCACTTCCTGTATAAAAATTCTTATGGGCTACATCCACCTGACGCGCCTTAACCCACTAGACCACCAGACATGTTATATGGTTACCACCCAACGTAATATTTATGGATTTCTTGGTTGTTACTTGAAAGCCACCCGAAAGTAATTCTACATGAAGTGAGTGAATGGTGGGTGACCCCTGTGACAACTTCTTTACTTTTTTCTATAATTTTCAGAATGATTACTTTATGATGATGATGATGATGATGATGATGATGATGATGATGATGATGATGATGATGATGGTGATGATTATTATTATTATTAAACAACCAACTTGAGGTTTTATCTGAATCTTGACAGGTCCTTTCGCTGAAGAAGTGAGGAACGACACACAGTAACCTTTGCAATATAGTGACGTCTTACTATATTCTTCTTGCTATCATACGATTTTATTCAGCTTTGAAAAGACTTTTTTTTTTTTTTCGAACTGTAGGAGTAAGATAGAGTCCTCATTAACTCCTTCGCTAATAGATGGGTCTTACGTTGAATTAAGTCGCGTTTGGAAGCACATTAAGATTAACATTCTTATACGTCACTGGACTGAGAAGGTAAAGACAGATTCTAGGCAATGGAGGGATAAAACATTCTCCATTTATCCCTTGTATCGTAAAACTTTCTTTTTCTGCACATTTTTCCTACGACGAAACTATTTTCTAACACCCCCCCCCCTTTTTTCCAGTGACATTTTTCACCCTATTCTTGCAACCATCAGATGAAATTGGCCATCTTAGGTTAGAATTTCGTACTGCAAGGGTTGGATGAAGTATTGATAAACCTCTTCAGTACGAAGGGTAATTTTTACTTTAATAAAAACTTATGGGGGTAACATCAATAAACCAAATAACACCGTCACCCTGGCTGAAGGACTTAAATTTGGGAGGGATTTTTGGTCGTTAAAGGAAGATCTACATATACCACCATCAGGCACAAATAAAGAAATAAGTAAATAACAAATTAAAATTCCCCCTTAGACTACATAAAATAATCTGCAATCGTCAATAGATGCAAATGACGTTTCAAACTGATGTGCTTAACTGTTCAATTTCAATAACGTCATATTTATACTTTTTTTTTTTTCGTCATCGCCAGACGACTATTTTCTTCTAGGGAGCAACTTCTCGGGGTGGTAGGGTTAATTCTTTAGCTTGTGAACGTTATTGTTCTTTACTCTTACCCGGCAGATCTGATTCAAGCCAAGATGGCGCACTTTTGTTGGAATGAGTTAATAAAGGGTGGATCTTACCTCTCCTGTCCTTGAAGTTTCTCTTAAACTTGATAAAATCTAGTGATAACAATAATAAACTAATTTATAATAAACTAACTCATAATAGAATAGGTCTTTACTAGTGTAATACGCCTGTGTGATGGAAGCAAGGAAAATAATCTAGAACGTGTTTGTGGCGAAAGGGTGAAGAGGTGAAAAATATTTATTCATGTGCGGAAAAGCTACATATCTAAAGGATCAAGCTTTTCCCAAGAGGACACACTTAAGTTCTATAGTCCAGAAGATTTTAGGGTCATTTGTCCACTTACGTCAAACTATGTTAAGGTCTTTTGCCCACTAACTTCAAACGAGTTTAAGGTCTTCTGTCCGCTAACTTCAGACGATGTTAAGGTCGTCTGTCCATTAACTTCAGACGATTTTAATGTCTTCTGTCCACTAACTTCAGACGATTATAGGGTCTTTTGTCCACTAACTTCTGACTAACTTAAAATCTTGTCTACTAACCTCAGACGATTTTAAGGCATTTTGCCTACTAACTTCAGACGATTTTTAGGTCTTTTGTTAACCAACTTCAGATCACTTAATTCACTCTAAGTTAATCCACTTCATTAAAAGGTTACATTAAGTATCCATTTTCCCTGTCAACAGCACAGATCCTAAATTTTTTTCTTTCAAAAGAAAGACTCGTATTTTCAGCGTAGGAAATACCTATACCATCCAAACGGTGAAGGCTAACAGATAAGCTAGCATTACATTCTATCAACCTCACTCACATTCTTAAAACCTCACAGTACACATATTTTCAAATATTCACCTAACATTCACATTTCTAAATGCTCACTTAACACACATTCTCAGACAAGCCCTCACCTGTCACTCCTGTTCTCAAACGACATAACACCGACACTCTCGAACACCCCAACACTCACATTCTCAAGCGGTAACATATCACCCACATTCTCATATATTTGCTTAGCATTATTCGCTTACACTCTTAAGCACACACTTACCAGCCCCCTTAAACACTTTTCTTCTCACCCACACTTAGTCACATTCAAATTCTTAAGTTCTCTCATATACTCCCTTTCGCACTTTCACGTGCTCTTACACACACTCTCACTTTCTAGAACACACACACTAAATCACATTCACGCTCTCAGTCTCACACGCGCACTCTCAAACTCACATTCACACTCACACGCACACTCACACTCCTATACACTCACTCACAATCACATTCTAAAACACACACTAACACTCACTCACACACCCACATTTGCACTCAGTCTCAAACGTACATTCATTCCTATATATTTTCCATTCACACTCACGTTTTCAGTATCGGACGCACACTTCACTCTCACTCACTCTTCAGACTCAGGTGCACAAACTCACATTCACTCATAGCCACATTCAGTCACTTCAGTCACACTAATAATCATAATTTCACTGATACACACACACACACACACACACACACACACAAACACACACACACACACACATTCTTTCACTCTCGCACCCGCACTCAGACTCACACTTATCCTGACACACACACACACACACACACACACACAGCCAGGAACGCTTATATGTAAATCATTTAGAGTCCAGAATAGTCGTACTCATAATATAGCCACAGCTCGCTCTCTCTCTCTCTCTCTCTCTCTCTCTCTCTCTCTCTCTCTCTCTCTCTCTCTCTCTCTCTCTCTCTCTCATTAACAAGTTTCTTCTCATTCTGAGTTTTTGCCACGCAGGGACGGAGTCTGCGAGGTAATGTTTTTGGTTGAGTTTATTTGTTTCTTTGTGTGTTAGCAACATAACGGAAAAACGGCTGAATTAAATTACATGAAATTTTCAGGATATGTGGGCACTGGTCCCAACATAAAGTGTCTAAATTTTGGAGGTAATCGAGTGACCCTGAAAGGTCACGGATTTTCAGGGGCTATAACTTGAAAACGGTGGAAGATAGAGATACTTACTATTATGAACATATAGGAAATTGAAATATTGGTTTTCATTTGGCACCAAGATCTTTAACCTAAAATGACCTTGAAAGGTCAAATTCAAGATCACAGATATTCAGGGGGCTATAACTCGACAGTGGTTGAAGATAGATATTTACTATTATCAACATACTGGAAATCCCATATGGGTTTCTAATTAGTACCTTGACCTTTGACCGTCAGTGACCATGAAAGGTCAACCTCAAGGTCACGGATTATCAAGGGGTTATAACTAGAAACTCGAAGATAGAGATATTTACTAAGATATAGGAAGTCTCATATGGGTTTTCATTTCTCTGCATGACCTCTGACCTTGAGTGACCTTGAAAGGTCAAACGCAAGATCACGGATTTTCAGTGGTCTTAACTTGAAAATATTTGCGCCATTACCTTAGACTTAAGCTGTGTACCGTACTAACACTAAATGGCAGAAACGAGGCAGTACATAACAGCAATAACATAACTGTTGTCGGACGAGGTTTGTTACGCCTGGCACCAGTTGTTAGTAGTTTGCTTGATTTCAAGATTTTTATTTTTTTTCAAGTTTCGCATTAATACTGATTTTGATGTATTTCAGCTTTCAATTTGTTTACATATGTCATTTCTGCTGATGATATAATTCTTGAAAATGTCCTTGGTTTTCATATTTTCATATTTTAACATCTCATTTGATTTCAACAAGTTTGTATTTATCTTCTTTCTTAAATCTTAGTATTTCAGCATTTTCAAAGTTTTTTAACACATTTTTTTTTTGGGGGGGGGCTAAAAAATTCAAAATCTCTAATTATCATTTTCACGTGACAAATTCGATTTTTAAAACATCATTTGATTTCTACACATTTGATACCTTCCTTCTGATTTATAAACATCATATTTCTCCTTATTGCAACAGTTTGTAAAAAGAAAGACAGTTTATTTCATCATCTCCCATTTATTTTACAATCATTTAATAAAATTCTTCTCATTTCAACAATACTCATATATATCTTCTAATGCAGACACTTCTCATTATTCATAATTTCAGCATTTGTCTATAGTTAAAGTTTATAAAATTTATCTTGCACTCAGTATTTTGAACTTTTTTGCTAAATTCATTTTCACAGTTCTCTTGGTTTAAAAAATCTTGCATCTCTTATATATATGAAAACTTTTCACGTTTTTCTTTAGCTTCAGAATGTTTGTATCTTTTAAAAATACAATAATTTGTTATAAAATACAACGTGTCAAATTGTACCCTCTCACATTCTACTGATTCCAACTTTCCGGATGTTCCTTTGGTTTCACCTTCCATCATGGCCTAATTTGTTTTATGTGTTGAATTTAACATTATCACAGGTCTTTTAGTCTAGATATTTTGACTCGCCTTTGATATCAACATTTTCCTTACGACGTTATGTTAATAGATTTTGGGGTGGGAAGGGAGGCTGACAATCAGCTTTTTCGTGATGGCAGTTTCCTTATCAGTTAAACTGGTAGAAGATTAATTATCCCGACCATTGCGAGGAATCTCTCCTAAACCAAATATAACCCTCGGGTGGCAAGAACAATGAAACAAATACATAATCGTACTGGAAGGTCATAGAGATGGGTCCGAACTCCGTCACAGAACTGGTCACTCCTAAGCTGATGACTCCGCCCTGATAATATTATCCTCTTCATTTTGGTGACGTATTTCACATTTTGTTCCTTTTACACTCAAACAAGTATTATTCGGCTTTGGGCGGAATTTTCGAACTGGAGGGATTACCTTTAGCACTGATTAGCCCCTTGAGAGACAGAGAGAGAGAGAGAGAGAGAGAGAGAGAGAGAGAATACGTTACTGAACTGAACAAAACAAGGTGTCTGTTTCTCATCTCATCACCTGGGTTAGCTTTCCTAAAATAAATCAGTCTGTCTGACGGACGGAAAAGTAAGAACGAAATTAAGCACCAGGAGCCTAAAAATGTTAACAAAAATTGTATTTAACCTGCTGACAAGAACGATCCCTCTAACCTAGAAAAAAATTGCCTCTCAAACAAGACTAAAATTTGCTTAATGTTGATAAGAAATTAAACACTCCCTGCAATGGTTCAAAAGGACTGCTTAAAAATTTTCATCGATTAGAGAATGAAATAAAGATCAGTCATTAAAAGGAACGCTGATACTGAGCATACAAATTCCAACTTACGAACTTAGTTATTCAGAAAATCATTCGGCCTCTTCACGAGAATAACGTCTGCTGCATTCTTTTCTTTGCAACCTTTAGACGATATTATACAACAGTAAAGAGTTAATGGACACTATAATTGTATATGTCCCTCCGATACTTAAAACTGTGTGGAGATAACGAGAATAATAGATGACGATAATTTAATGTGAAGTGAACTATTTAATCCCTCTGGTACGAACCGACCCTTCTATAGTTCTTAAGATCGTCTGGAGGGAGCAAGAATGAAAGAAAATTTATAAAACAAGAAGGAAAGAAAAGTTACTATACGTCTTCGAACCGAGAGGCATTAAAACCATAAAGTGAAGAATGGCCTGGAAATGGGAAGTCTTTTTCGGAGTCAGGGCCAAGTCGTAAAAAATAAGTTTGCTAATTTTGCTCACTAAGAGACGGCTTGCACGATTCAGCAGTCCTGGCCCTCCCTGCACTGTTTGGCTTCGCTCCCTTCCCTCTGTTTTAGTCGATTTGATGCTTGAGAAAGAATTTCTTTTGCGTAGAAGAAGGGGCCCAATAATTATGTTTTGGTTGTGTGATCGCCGTGTTCCCGTCCCTGTCTATTTATCCATCTGTTCAGAAGCTTTAGATCCGTTCTATTGACCATACCTAAGTCAGGTTTGAGTATGAAGACTATGCTTTAAAGGCCAAGGTCAGTGGAGTGAAGAGAAACCTTCCTCAAGCGAACGATTGTCCCACCTTTCAGAGGCATTCTGGTTGTAAAGTTGCGATTTTCGTTTTTCCTCTGAACAGTTATAAGATAATACGTGTAGCATATTGCTGCCGGACTGATAATATCTAAATGAGGTATGTGAAGCGCATCAATAAGGAATGATAATAAAATTTATGCAGATGGTTATACTGTTGAGGTGGAGCCAGGATTCCCACGGCTTGAATAATAATGTGTGAATGACTATTTAGCCTTGTTCAATGGGCATACTATTGACAATTTTCCCTCCTTCGTGCTGTCGCTTTCCTTGTTTTCAGGACCCTGCTTCAACCTATGCGAAGGTGGGGAATAGATGATGATGATGGCGATGATGATGATGATGAAGACTGAATGAGAAGATTCCAGTGTTACCGCTTAAGTCGCATTTTCCTCTTTACACACGCATGTTTTTTATAGTTACAAATTGCTGTTTCCAGATCTAGAACCTTGTACATGTATTTCCTTCATTACACACACACACACACACACACACACACACACACATCTTTCCCCCTTCACACACTCGTATTTTCCCCTTTCTATATTGCCTTTCCTCTTGCCTGACTTCCCTCCTCTCTCCCTGCGCCCTTTGTCAGTGTTCCTATAGCCCTTCAGAGGGTAGTAATTTTTTCCCCTCTTCCTAGATATATCCTGAAACTTGGCCAGCTCCATCCGTTTCCATTGCTTCCACTTTCCGTCCGTCATTATTATCACCTTCCCCTCACTTCCCCTCTCGGCTATGACTTTCTCCTGTCCCCTTCTGTCTGTGTCTTTACTCTCCACATATTTCCACCTCCTTACTCTTCCTTTATATATTTTTTTCTTCTTACTTTATTCCTAGATATTTTTTTAATACTTTAGGTCACTTTCACTACAGTGTCACTTTCTGATATTCTTTTCTCTCGTCTCTGTGTAACCTATACTGTTGTCTGTCAGTTACTTATTTTTTTTTTTTTACCTGTCGCTCACTTTCCCTCACTTCATTTTTTATCCGTTTCTCTTCTCCCGTTTCTGCCTTTACTGTTTCCTCTCGATTTTTTTTTACACATCTGCCTGACCTCCGTTTCAATATTCACTTTTTCTTTCTCAGGGATTCTTATTTGTTTTATAGACTCTGAACGTAATATAATTTTTTACTTTCTTTTTTTTTTAAGTCATCTCACTTCCATAACAAATATTCTGTCTCTTTATAGCCAGTCCAAACTCCCTTGCTATGGACTAACGTCTTTTGTTCCTTTGATTTCCTCATATCTTAGTTACGGGAAAATAAGAGTAAAAGTAGATGATGTTTATTCCAATTTCCACTCAATTAACGCCGGCGTGCTGTAGGGATCAGTTCTGGTGCCAAACCTATTCCTGGTTCATTTTAATGAACTCTTATCTGTCACCCACAATCCCATCCACTCATATGCAAATGACTCAACACTACATAATTCATTCACACTCAGACACCCATTTACAAAGCCTAATATCTCTACCTCTCAACTCAGTACAGCCGTTTCCATAAATCAAGACCTATCTACGATCAGTGAATGGGGACAAAACAACCTTGTCTCATTTAATGCTAGTAAAACTAAATATAACCAGTTTGCTAATAGACAGATATTGTCAGATTCGTACATTACCTTCAGTGCTACTAATATTCCCATCTCCAATAGTATTGAAATTCTCGGGGTCTCACTTAACAATACCTTCAGCTGGACCTCTCATGTTAGATCACTTACAAAAACCGCCTCAAAGAAACTTGGATTATTGTACGGAGTCCGTAACTTCTTCACTGACGAGCAGTTAACTATAATTTATAAGAGTCATGTACTCTCAGCTTGAATATTACTCACCCTTGTGGAATGTATGTGGAGAGGCTGCATGAAAACAACTTGACAAAATTCAGAACAAAGCTGTTAGAATTATTAACATCCCTGCCATTACAAATAAACTACCTCCATTACAAGTAAGAAGGAATGTTGCCTCCCTTGCATTATTTTACAGATATTTTTATGGCAAATGCTCAGACGAAGTTGCGTCCATGGTGCCACCTCTCCATGCCTTCCCTCGTGCTACACGGGCATCTGGTAGTGCTCATGACTGGAATGTCACTCAGCCATATTGCAGAACTTCTGCCTATCAGAATTCTTGCATTCCCCGAACTGCATCTCTCTGGAACTCGCTTCCCCAGAGTTGTTTCCCTCCAAACTTCAACCCACAACTGTTCAAGTCTAACTGTTACAGGTATTTTATGAACAGAGGACACCAGTAATCTTGTGTATGGATTATTTTTTTTATTCATTTGTTTTTCCTTTCTCTGTTCTGTTATTTAAAAAAGAAAAACTCAGAGGGGTCGGTCACACGCGAGCTACCTTCTCGTCATTCTGTCCTGGCAGTTCTTCTCTCCAACTCACATACGCTTTAATCACCACATCCCTCCATCTCATCTTTGGTCTACTCCTTTCCCTTCGTCTACTCCATGGCGATTTTTTTTTTTTTTTCATTTCTATCATGAGAGATCTTGCTGCTCAGAAAATTCATGTCATAATAAAGGACTTAATATTTTTTCCCATTCATTCTCCCCAGTATTAGTTTAAATACCATCGCTTTCTCTATTTTACTCCATTCAGTATTTTCACGCCAACTTTCATGTCGTGAATGCACCAGATATACAAGAAAGCAAGTCCTGATTCACCTTCCCCTACCCCTCTCCCTCCTAATCCTCTTCCTCCTCCTCCTCCCCCTCCCCCTCCCCCTCCCCCTCCTAATTCTCTTCCTTCTCCTCCTCCTCCTCCTCCTCCTTCTAAGAAAAAGATTTCAATTAACCCAGCGCCAAGCACACTGTGGCAAACTCACTACTCCCATATTCTCAGTCCGTCTTATGCCCATTCTGCTCGACCGTCATCCCCTGCCATCGCTGTCCTCCTAGTCTAACCATTTTCTAGATTAGAGCTTTGAACTTTTGAGAGAAATTTGTTCCCCCTTCCATATTGCGTCCCACACAATACCTATCGTTACTGTTGTGGTCTTCCTCCTTTACCACACCACACACTGGCATTTTTTTCCATCCCATCCACCTTAAACAATCCTCAGTGCTTACTCCATACACTTTTCCTTAGCCCCTCCATTGATTTGCACCTTATCAAATCGCCTTCAACATTTATCATCATACGAGTAGAATAGAGGTCTGTGGCTTCCTTGGCATACCCCACTACCCACCCCCATTCCAGCAAATCCTGCCCACTCACACCCTCCTATTCATCTCTCTCTCTCTCTCTCTCTCTCTCTCTCTCTCTCTCTCTCTCTCTCTCTCTCTCTCTCTCTCTCATTTTGTGATTTTCATAACCTAGGGTGCCTCAACTACTTTTCAACCCATAATGCTTATATTCTTACAGTGGAACTCCCCATCATGCACTACCAACCATCAACATCCCAGACTTTATCTTCTAATGCTTTAATGTTTACATTTCCAATGAGACGACTGTCACGGGGGATGTGAAATTATGAATAAATAATGCTTAGATCTTGCTTGAAAATAGAGACAAGGAAATGACTTGTGAAAATCAAGCAGTAAGTCTTACTTTATGCCGGCTTACTTCGCCGATTCTCTAAGGATGAGAATTTATAAACTTTCCCAACAGTACACAGCAGAAACTAATTACTCACGCATGCTGCTTGTTAGTACTGTTAGCCTCTCGAGAAAGTGACTCCACCCCTGACAATCAGTAACTAATGCTAATAATAATAAATTGGTTCTTGCCGATGCATTAACTCCTGGCTGGCACAACGGATTTAAGCTTGATAAAAAAGAACTGGCCTAAGTACCAATTATGAATAATGTAAAGGGCTTGGCAAACTAGGAGCAGCAACTAAAATAAGCTTAATGTGGAGAAATAAAACACGAGTTTAACTACATTAAACTCAAAGAAAAAGAACTGTAAATTTATTAATTACAATGAAATAAATTTACGTTACATGAGTCTCAAAAATGAATTCAAAATAACAAGGAGAATACACTCACTTGCTCATTCAAACGCTAACACTTAAACCTAGAAAAAACGAAAAGAAATACTGGTCAGTGGAGGGGAGCTGAGCGAAATGATCTGGGCATTTGTGCAGGACATCAGATGCTGCAATTCGCTAAACCCTCTTCGTCAATTCACTGTCTAGGTGGAGATTTCAGGAACTTGCTGTACAACGGCTGTGCTGCCTTACACTGGACACAAATGATCCTACTCTTGCAACGACTCAAAGCTGACTAACTTCAAACTATGAAAGAGAGCGAGGGATGGATGTGTTCGAACTTCAACGGCCAACGGAAAGAAACTGAGCAATATACGCTCACAATAAATCACTCAGTGAAGGCACTAATGTCGTGCATAAGAATAATCACTTGTGAAACAGTGAGAAATGTTCTGAAAACCATCCGATCGGAGTAAATACGATGACGGTTGAACTGATTGATGCTCAGTGGGAATTCCAGTAGAGTTCGTGGTTTTCCCACTTAGGTACTATGTCACGAATTTATAAATACGCTCACGCGAATTCGTGACAACGACGGTCTTTTTTTTTTTTTTTTATCTTTTCGAAGTGAAATATATTTTCGAAGTGAAATATATTTTTGGGATAGGTAGAGCCTCCAATGACTCATTCAATGCTGGAGACCATTCTAAAATTGAAGAAACTGCAGTACTTGTACCAATAAGAACACAAACATGAAGGAGTGTTCAGAAAGTACAACATCTGACCCTACATATGATAAACACATATTTGTCCTGTGACCTTTAACTTGGACCGATTGTTCTCAAAATCAGACAACTTCATCATTCCATAATCCTCAACCGTTTCATTAAGCTTGTCCAAACCAGGAGGGGACTGTTTGAGTTGACCTTGCCCTGTGACTTAGACCTTTGACATAATGTGAAATTCTTTCATCTTTGATTGACTGCCAGTACCCCTACATGATACTGATTTAGATCAGATCACACCTCCTCGAGCAATGTCGTCGAATATTTTTTTCCTTTCCCTATGGCCCCCCTTGAACCCTTCCACAAAGTTTCTCAGTCGGATCAAAACTATGTAATATAACTCGGCCATATGGTTTTGGCTTTTGGCATCTCAAAAACAAGGGATAAACTCCATGGTTAACTCTCAACCCTTCCACCAAGACTGGTTCAGATAAAATCAAAACGTTTCATTATTTTTAAAGAAGTTGACTCAAATGCATACAGTTTCGACCGTACCTTATTGTCTTGACCTTAGAGAGAGTGTTCTTAGAATCCTTTCGTTTATGCCTTACCCTCAGTCCTTCCGCTACGTTTAATCTAACAAAGATCAAAACTATTCAGGCTATTCATGTAGCCATAATATTTGCTCTCTCCCTACAACAAAAGCCTTCTCTAAATCAGGAAAAAAAAAATGTTTAATTACATTTCCATTATGGTCTACTGTTTAGAAAATATTTGTTCAATCCCTGGTTTAGCTTCAATTATCCCACAAAATTTATGTAGCCCATAACGTATCAAAACTGTTTTAGGTATACTGGTCACACACAGAAGCACATGGGATGAACTTTGACCTTACTCTGTGTCCTTGACTTTCATCTGATTGATTTTAAAACAGAATTCATGTGCTCATAGCGTGCCCTCAACCATGCCACCAAATTTATCAAAAGCGAATGAGAGCTGTTTAAATTGTCCTTGCCATGCGACCTTGGAAGTTGATCTTCCATTTTCAAGAAAAGCAATAGACCACCTCTTGTACACAATCTGGTGAAGAATAGGGTCATGAATATTTTAGCTTTTTGCTCATTTAAGACATACATAAACACACAGACAGACGGTCACATTCTGAGCGAAATATTACACCCTTTAGGCTATCGCCAGTGTGGGTGTAACAGTAACTATAAGACCTTCATCGTACTGAAGAGGTTAATGCAAAATTAATAATCATATATACCAGACTGATACTAACATCGCCTATTACTCTGAAGGGAGAGACTGCAGAGTAAAATCGACATTATAAATTAAGCATAGGCAGTGCAACGCTGTTGCAACTCTCCATCTGACCAAACACATATCTCCACCTTCCTGCACACCTAACCAAGCTCATAATGGTCCTCACCCCCACTCCCCCTCTGTATAGTATAACACAGAGGCATAAGAACTTAAAATTTGGAGTAGTTTATTTATGGTAATAATGAAGTTATGAGCAGATCTGATGAAATTATGACTACTTTTTTTTTTCATTTAGGCAGCCATTTTTATTAGTACATAATAGGTACAGTCATGAAACTTCATACATAATTAGATATTCATATTATCATTTTATCATGTAAAAATTCTCATTCCTAGATGTAATAGTTGCAAAGTCGTAATAGAAAAATGTATTGGGCCTTTGAAATTTGTTGCACAGGCCTCATTGAAATGTGCATTTTTTTGTTTTTACTTTTCCATTGTTTTAAAAAAAGCTACTTAAAATACAGCATAATATATATGAAAAGGCACCAGTTCACCATGAAACACATAACTATGTGAAATTTTATAACTCTATGGCGAATACATTCTGAGTTCTGGCCCAGAAACGAAATCTCTACAGCACCTTTTGTTGTTGATCCCAGTGATAACAATACCCTCCTCTGTCTTCGACAGGTGAAGAGTAAAAATAGAAACAAGAAGGACCATTCAAAGTGTGGAACAACCGCGCCCTAACAATCCCTAATATTTTACTTTGTCTGGTGACTTTGACTTTTGGTCATCTGGTTTCAGTATGTACATTCAATCACGCTTAACTTTCAATCCTTTCAACAAGATTGACTCCAATTGGATCAAAATTGTTTAAGCTGATATTGCCCTTTGACCTTGACCTTTGACCTATTGTATTCAAAATCATATGTTTTCTTATTAGCCCGTGCCTTATAACCTTGATCTTTGCCAGATTGTTCTATTTGAATTCCTTCATCCCTGGTTTTCCCCCAACCCCCCAGCAACTAAACTCACTTGAGGCAAACACCACGGAGCACATAGACTTACTTACCCCCGACTCACCACATGGAAGGGTCTCTCAGTGCAGGCCACCATGCAGCGGCTCTTTCCCCTTCGGTATCTCACGGAATGAAAGACTGACCTACTTCAGTCATGAGCTTTGCGACCTAAACCTTGCTCCCCACCACCCCAGGCTGACTCTTTCCAATATCACCTTGTAAGCAGGATCAGCCATAGATAACCTAGCCAAGCATCCATATAACTGGAGTTGGTCTTCATGTATAATACAGATAATTGGCCGGGCCAGTCTCATGGAAAAATTGCTTGCATTAAGTACCCAGTAGTACCAGATGCCTCATGATAATTGAAACCACTCAGTAAAAAATAGTGAGTCATTTCAAAGTACTCTTTACTATCCATTCAGTATTCTTATCGGTTAAAGGAGCTCCCTAACACATTTTGCCAAGCGATTTATTTTTTTTAATGCACCTTACTGTCGTCTTCTGTGTTATATAAATCCTTCTAATATCTCAATACTCTAAATAAATAACGTATAAAACAATATTAACTAGTCATATCCATAAATAAATCGTTAAGGAAGAGGTGCTAGGGAGCTTCCTGACCAGACGAGAGTACGAACCCATGTCCCACAGCTTCAAATAAAGACAGGCAGCACCAGCGCCTTGAAGATGCACCTTTATCTCACGAACGCCTCACCCTATATGCATGAAACGTGCTATTTTGAGTTATGTGTGGGAATGACGAGAGAGAGAGAGAGAGAGAGAGAGAGAGAGAGAGAGAGAGAGAGACAGACAGACAGACAGACAGACAGACAGACAGCGGAGAGAGAGAGAGAGAGAGAGAGAGAGAAGACAGACAGACAGACAGACAGACAGACAAACAGACAGACAGACAAACAGACAGACAGACAGAGGAGAGAGAGAGAGAGAGAATCAATTTCGAAGTAAATCAATTAAAGGTCACAGGTCAACGTTAAGTTCTTTGGAGTTGCGTCATTGTGCTCTGGAAACATATTCTTTATTTTTTTTATCTGTTTCCCCTTCACTTTTTTCTCCTCTCCTTCCTCTTTTCTCACTATTTTTTCATCGTTTTCTCTCTTTGGTCACTCTTAACTATATAAAAGCCATCTTTCATGCTGATGTTTAAAAGATAAGAACAACACACAAGATACCGATAAGGGGTAGTATGGAAAGTAGATTGCTAAGGAAAAGGTATTAGCGAGCTTCCTTGAACTGATGGGAATATGGATCTTCGGCTCTTGTAACTCTCTCCCAGCTGAATAAAATCGTCTGGAGTTAGCTGGAATAGAAAGCCAGATGTCAAGACCATTGGAATTGATTGTGCAGGTATTACTACTTTTATTTATGCTTGGCCTAAAATTGTCATCTCTCCGTCCTGAATGCTGAGTTGTAGCAATAGATTAACACCAGAATTCGATGCTAGTCAGGATGAGGTGCCATGGAAAGAGGTAGGTCCGTAGCACTGGCGCTTGTCACTGAGTTACGTGAAATAAACTTCAACAGGACGAAAATCTTAGCCAGGTTAATGTAAAAGGAGGCTCCTATGACTCACTTTCGGCCATTGTAAGGGATTACGGTCAGTATTCTCGCCGGTTAAGAAAGCTCCCGAACACCTCCTCCTTTGCAATTAATGATGTCTGTTTAATATAATTTTGTACTTTTTATGCTGAGTATGGTTTTATGAGAAGGAGTAATACAAGACAGAAGAGGATAGTAAGGTGTAATAAAATAAATCGCTTAGGAAAAGGCGTTACGGAAGGTTAAACCGTCGAGAATACTGGCTCAGGGGTATAAACCTCACAGACAGCAATACAAAACTGTCTGCGGCCAGCTGGAAGAAAATAACAGAGTTTCTTAGACCATGAAAGAGTTAATTCATTCATCTTGCCAGCCTGAAATAAAAAAAAAAAAAGTCTTCTCCCTTCTTCTCGTATATATTATCTCTCTCTCTCTCTCTCTCTCTCTCTCTCTCTCTCTCTCTCTCTCTCTCTCTATATATATATATATATATATATATATATATATATATATATCATATCTTTATAGTTAGGCATTTGATGCAGCAAGTTAATGAAATGAGAGTACCGTTAAGTCTTTGTTTTGTTGATTTTGAAAAGGCTTTTGATAGCGTTTCGAGAGAGACTATGGGGAAGATCATGAGACATTATGGAATACCAGAGGAGTTTGTGAGGGTCATTATGAACATGCATGAGGACACATTTTGTAAAGTGATGGTTGATGGTTGTCTGAGTGATTCGTTTGAAGTCAAGTCCGGAGTAATTCAAGGTGGTGTTCTATCGCCTTTACTATTTATATTGGTCATTGATTACATTATGAAACGCGTTGGAACAGAAACCGGTGCAGGTATACTTTGGGGAGAGAACAGGAAACTTTTGGATTTAGATTATGCAGATGATATAGTTTTGATTTGTGATGGGGCAGAAGAGATGCAGAGAGTGTTGGACTGTTTGGTGAGTGAAGGTCGCAAGGTGGGTTTGGTTATTAATTGTGGAAAAACTGAAATAATCAATATGAATATGGAAAATGCGCAGGAATGTGTAATTGGAGGTATGGTTGTAAAGCAAGTTGATAGGTTTAAATATTTAGGTATTTATTTAGCCAAGGATGGTTCTTTGAACTTTGAATTCGAGGAAAGGTTAAAGAAGGCTAATCAGGCAATGGGAATGCTTAAAAATATTTGGAATAATAACAATTTTTCTGTGCATACAAAAATCAAACTTTATAAGGTAATGGTTAGGAGTATCTTAATTTATGGACACGAGTCTTGGTACAGCACAGTGACTATGGAAAATAAATTCTTGGTGTTTGAAAATAAAGCACTTAGAAGAATATTAGGAGTTAAGTGGAGGGAAAGGATACCAAATAGTAGAATTAGAGAAATAACGGGAGTGCAGCCGATCGATGAATATGTTAGATTCTCACGATGGAAGTGGCTAGGACATGTGTATAGGAGACAGGGAATAGTACGAGGTACACCAGGGTGGGTGGCACTTGGTAGGAGAGGTAGAGGAAGGCCAAAAGAGACGTGGGTGAGAACAATGAGACGGGAAGCTGGAGATGAGTGTTGGGGAGATCTTGAGGAGTTAGCACAAGATAGGATGTGGTGGTGTGAGTTCATCGAGGCCCTATGCATCCCCGAGGGTGCCACAGGAAATGATTGATGATTGATATATATATATCATCAGCTGTTTGAGTATCCACTGCAGAACCGGCCTTTCCCGACCGAAGTGAAGAAGATACAGCCAATGTATCTCTACCAAGTGGCTTAGGCTGTCTATAGTCGGACTCCCGCCCGTTTGCGGCTGAGGTGTGGCCCGCACCTGTGTACAATGGTGCCACGTTTCCCCAACTTGCGATGTGAAACGGAAGCTATTTATGTACAAGGCATCACAAATTCGATAAATTCAGATGAATAAAACTTACACTTGTGTATTTTGATGGATGAATCAACAGTAATCTTATTATGCATAAAATATTTATACAGTAACACAGAAACATGGCATACATATTGTACAGTGTTGCTAAAAGATATTGTAGTCACTTTTAATGGTTTTTAGCGTAGTTTTAGGGTGGGTAATAATATCACAGTTATGGATATAAGATAATGAGCCTGAAAAAAGAAGAAATATGCCAATATCCAAAGTAAAAGAAATAATTCATGTAATTCTTGTGAGTGGCAATACTTACACACCCATCTGGCCTAAAATAAAGTACGTACCCCTCCGTATACCCAACCATAGCTTGTACAGGTGTTGCTAGGGAAAAATGCTCACATTTACTGGCTTTTACCATAATTTTAAGGGCGAGGAATAATCTCATTTATAATCATAAGCTAATATGTAGGACAAAATAGTAGGCATATGCCAATACCCAAGTAAAAAAAAAAGAATTATTCACTCACGAGCGGCAACACTTCCACACCCAGTCGGTGGCCTTGACAGCATAGCCTCCTGGGGGTGACCTCGTGTCACTTCCTTTATGTCCTTTGCACAGACGGCATGGCAGCTCAATCAGCCCATTCCTCGCCTCTACACAGCCAGGCTAAAGAAATTGTCTTCAATGTAAGGCAGTATTTTCAGGAGGAGAAGGAGAAGGGAGTAGTTCTTCATGGCCTATCAAAGGTCGTCTCTCGTACAGCTGCAGCAACAAAGATTAGCGAGAGATCAGTTGAAAAAATCTCTAAAGATGCAAGAGAGAATGGGGAGATTCAATGTCCCAAGTTTAAGTCCCCCAAGAAAAGGAAACCTGTAGCACCAATGACCGATTTCTTTGATAACTTTAATGAAGGCGTGCTACGAAGAACAGTTCTGAATTTTTATGACAGGAAGGAAATCCCAACACTTGAAAAAATTTATGCAGAAATTAAGATCAATCTTTCGTATCCTGGCAGCCGTGAGACATTAAGAAGAGTTCTGAAGAAAATCGGTTTTCGTTATTCAAATGTTGATGGACGGAGATTCCTAATGGAAAGAGATGACATAATTTATGCACGGTGCATTTTCTTGAAAGAAATGAAGGAGCTTAGAAGTTCAGGCCAAACCATTGTCTACTTAGACGAGACATGGATCAATCAAAATTACTCTGTGTCCAAATGCTGGGTAGACAGCAATGCAAACAAGGCCATGGGAGTGAGGGTGCCCACAGGGAAGGGTTCCCGCTTGATTTTGCTGCACGCAGGAACCAAAGATGGATTTGTTCCTGGAGCAACCCTTGTTTTCCAAGCAAAGAATGTAGGAGACTATCATGAACAGATGAATGCGGACACCTTTGAAAAGTGGTTTAAGAATCAACTGTTACCCAACATTCCATCATCTTCTGTTATAGTGATGGATAATGCATCCTATCACTCCAGAAAAATAAATAAACCACCAACTACTGCAACCAAGAAAGCGGAGATCTGAGAATGGCTGGAGAAGAAGGGTGTTACAGTGCCAGACGGTCTCCTCAAAACGCAACTCCTGCACCTTGTGACTCGCCACATCGCAGCTGCCTATACAAACTACGTAATCGATAAGACGGCCTCAGAACATGGACATAGGGTTGTACGCCTACCCCCTTACCACTGCCAATATAACCCAATCGAGCTAATTTGGGCACAGGTTAAAGGCTACGTGTCAAAGAGAAATACGTTCAGAATTGCAGATCTGAAGCCACTCCATGAGTCACTCAATAACGTCACGGCAGACAACTGGAAGAATGCTGTGAGGCACGCAGAAAAACTGCAAGAGGATGATGAAAAGAGAGATATGGTGATTGACCATTACATCGATTCTTTCACTATCACTCTCACATCTTCTGATGAGGATACATCATAACTCTTCTATCCTCTTTTTCGCACTTTTCTTCCTCATGTTTCTCTCCCTTCTTTTTCTTCTGTTTTTCTGCCTTCTGTGAGAAATAGAGGAATAGGCCTATTGGGGACACCTCTTAAAAAAAAGCGCGCCAAGACAAATACCTCAAGGGTGGTGTGGAAATGATGTCAAATTTACAAGATATACAATATTATGTAAAAGAAAATATCAAAAATGTCTCTTGCAATAAAAGAGAGAGAGAGAGAGAGAGAGGCATGCATTGAATGCATTGTCGGCATCACTAAATATAACAAAACCAAATTAACAAATGAAAGCTCAATTATAAACAACTTATAAAAGAATCAAAAGTACTCAGGGTGGCTCACATTTCCCGCCAGGAGAGAGAGAGAGAGAGAGAGAGAGATAACGGTATAGAAAACGTGGCACCACTGTACACAGGTGCGGACCACACCACAGCCGCAAACGTGCGCGAGGAGGACTATAGTCGAGATTGTATGTTGGGTGAGAATTGCTTCTAAGTGTGACTATAGTGTTGCAGTGGCTTTGGATGTGTGTGTAGTCTTTGAACCAAGCGTAATCGGCCCGCGCAAGACAACTAGGTGCAAGCATACTTCATAGTATGCGACACTGGCTCAATCACAGCACCCCTTATGTCCGCCAAGGTAGTAGGTGTCCGGGTGAACACTCCCAAAGTTTATTACCCTGGCGGGGCGCAAACCCTGGTTCACCCGTGCACAAAAACGCACACTTTACCACTGTAATATATATATATAGATAGATAGATAGATAGATATAGATAGATAGATAGATATAGATGTAGATATAGATAGATAGATACATACATACATAGATGGATAGATAGATAGATAGATAGATATACATATATGGATAGATAGGTAGATAGATAGATATAGATATAGATATATACTCCAACTTTCTTCAAGTCTCTTACCCTTTCTGCTTTCTATTAGTTTTCCCTCCTCTTCTAAATTTCCTTTCTTTAATATGCGGTTTTTCTGGTTTGCTTAGTTAATATTTTCAACTTGCAAGCCTGGGAAGAGAAATCCATTGTCTGTTTTCTCGTACATATTTTCTTTCACGGCTCCAACTTTCTCCATTTACTGTCTCTTGCCTCTTCGTTTCCCATCACTTCTCTTCTAAATTTCCTTTCCTTAATTTAGTTCTGCTTTACTTCCTTATTTTCTCTCTCCTCTAACCTTATTTACTTTCATTCATTATCCCCTCCCATTCTTCCATCCCTCTTCTAAATTTCTCTTTTTTTGCCAATTTCTGCTTCACTTCCTCTTCTTTCTCCTCCGGCCTTCTTTACTTTCCTTTATTTTTCCTTCATATCCTTTCTCTCTCACTTTTTCCTTCTTACTGCCTCATTTCTCTCAAAGTTTGTCGCTTGTCTCATAGTTTTTTTTGTATTCTATTACATACCTTTTTTTTTCTCATTCTCATTCTCCCATCTCCTCGAGGTTTCCCTCATCCCTCTGAGTTTTTTCTCCTTCTCTCCCGGTCGTCTACCCCTTTATCTTCCTTCTTTATTCTGTTCTCCTTGTCCATTTCCTTGTCCCTCTCTCACCCTTTCAACAAACTAAATTTTCTGCCTTTCTCCGACTTTTCTTTTCCTTGTGTGTCTCTTCTCCTTTCTTTTTCTTTTCTTTTCCCTTTTCTCTCTCCTCTTTGTTCTTTTTCCTACCTTTCTTCTGTCTTCGTCGCCTATCCTTGGACCCTGTCTGTCTACGTAATCTCTCTTCTTGATTGATGTCGGTGGTCTCTTTTCATTTTCTTTTTCTATCTCCTGTCTTTTCACCTCTCTCTCTCCTTCTTTGCTTCCGTCATCTTCTTTCTCTTCTCCTCGTCCTTTTCTTCCCTTCCTTCTCTTAACCTCTTTATCCCTCTCCCCTCCTTATGCTTTTTCTCTCCGTTTATCATCGTTTTCTTTCCCCTTTCCGCCTCCTTTACTGCTCCCTTCATATGTTTTTTTCACTTTCTCACTCCTGATCTTTTTTTTCTTTTCTCTTCTCATACTCTTTTCTGTCCTTCCTTTTTTCTTCCCTTCCTTTCCACCTGCTCATAATTTCTAGCCATTTCTCGCATTTTCCAGTGTCTCTTTCCTTCCTTATCTTTTTTACCTCCTCTCTCTTTTCTAGCTTTAATTTGATCTTACATTTTTCATCTTTTCTTCCCATCTACTCTTTCCTCACTTTTCTCTTCCTAGTCTTTTACTTTTACTTTTTGAATCACTTAACGCTTCTTTCTTTTTTCATGTTATTTTAGTCCTTTTTCTTTTGTTCCTCTTTCTTTCTATTGCTTCTCTGTCTTTCCCTTCGTCGACTTTCCCACTTTCTTTTATCACCCCAATCTATTTTTCCTCTCTGTCAGTCTGTCTGTCTGTCTCTCTCTCTCTCTCTCTCTCTCTCTCTCTCTCTCTTTTACATCCCCTCCTCTTTCATATAACTTCCCTTCATCATCCTTATCATTCTCTCCCTGTTTTCCTGATCCCATTTTTTTTCTTCCTCATCCTTTCCATGCATGTTTTTTCCCCTTGCTCTTCCGCATCTCATTTTTCCATCTTCTTAATGTATTTTCCCTTCTGTTTCTATGTGTCTGTCTATCTTTTGCCAGACGCCTTAGTCGGCCACAAACAAATCGCTTCCACGTTGCCCTGTCCCCCGCCATTTCACTGTCCTGCTCCCAGCTCACACCCCCCCCTCTCTCATATGCCTCTCCACTCCATCCCTCCATCTCATCCTTGGCTTCCCCCTCCCTCTTTCCCCCTCCACCTCATTCACGTACACTCTCCTCGTCAGTCTCTCACTCTTCATCTTCAATTTCTGCTTTCTCATCTTTTCTTACTCCTTATCCTTATCCTTTTCACTTCCCCCTCCTCCTCCTTTTCTTTCCCTTCCCTCTCTCTCTTCACTTATCATCCTCTTCTCGTCCTCTCATCTTCTTCTTTTATCCTCTTCATGTCTCTCCTCTCTACATCCCTTTTCTCTCATCTTTCTTCTCCCAGCGTCCACCCAATTTTCTGCTGTCCTCTTCCTGTACTCTTTTCTCAATATCTCCTTTCCTTCGCCTTTCTTTAAGTTTACTGTTTTCTTTTTTTTTTCTTTTCTTTCTTCCTCTCCTCTCTGTCCCCGTCTCTTCAGTTGATTTTCCTATTTCTCTTTCTTTCCTTCTCTTCCTCCTCTCGTTATCTCTTTTTTCTCCCTCATATGTCGCTTCCTCTCCTCCTCATTTACTCTTCCACCTCACTCCATCCTAAATTCACTATCTATCTTTCCCGTACTCAGTTCCTCTTCTTTTCCTTCTTTTCTCCTCATCTTCATTTTTTCCTTTCCTCTGCTTTTCTCTTTATCATCTCCCCTATTTTTCCTCCTCCTCCCTCCACTCCCTTCACTTAGTTCTTTCATCTCTTTCCTTCCTCCCTAGATTTTGTTTTTTTCAGCGACCCGTCCTTTCATCCGACATATCTCACTCTCCCCTGTCCTTCTTCATTCTCTCTTCTCCCTCCTCCTCTTTTTCTCCTCTCTTCTCTTGCTTTTATGTCTCCATGTCCCCTCTGAATTTATCTTTCCTAGCTACTCTTTTTTCCTTCTTCTGTCTCTCCTTTCCCTCTCCCTGTCTGTCTGTCTGTCTGTGTCTCTCTGTCTCTGTCTGTCTATCTATCTGTTTCTCTCTCTCTCTCTCTCTCTCTTTCTCTGTCTCTGTCTGTCTGTCTGTCTGTCTGTCTGTCTCTCTCTCTCTCTCTCTCTCTCTCTCTCTCTCTCTCTCTCTCTCTCTCTCTCTCTCTCTCTCTCTCTCTCTCTCTCTCTCTCTCTCTCTCTCTCTCTCTCTCTCTCTCTCTCTCTCTCTCTCTCTCTCTCCACTCTCTGCACTTATGCCCACTCTTCATTTTTTTCCTTCTTCCTCTCCACCCCCTTACCTCCCGTCCTTCCTTCTTTACATACTATCTTCCCCTTCATTCTATATTTTCATTTTTCTACTTTCCTTCCTTCCTCCCCTCTGCCTGCCCTCCTTCCTGCCTACCACTCCTTCTGTCTGCTCTTCTGCCTCTTTGCTTGTCCTCACTTTTTTCTTACCTCATTCCTGCCTGCCTCTCATTCTCCTGTCTGCCTGTCTGTCTTTTCGTCTGTCTGTATGCCTTGCTTTCCTTTCCTCCTTTCCCCTCTTCCATCCTTCATGTCTGTATTGTCTGTCTTCTCTTCTGCCTACTTCCCTTGTTTTCCTACTTCCCTTCCTTCCTGCCTACCTCCACTTCTTCCTACATACCTACCTTCCTTTCAGCCCACTTTCCCTCCTTCCCTTCCTGCCTACTTCCCCTCCTTCCTGCCTACCTCCCCTCCTTCCTGTCTGCCTCCCCTTCTTCCTACCTCCCTCCCTTCCTGCTCATCTCCCCTCCTTTCAGTCAAACTCTCTTCCTCCACCTCCTTCTTCCCCACCTCACCTTCTTCCTCCTTTCCTTCCCTCATGCCCTCCTACCTTCCTTCCTTCCTACTTCCCTTGGTTGCCTACCTTCCATCCCTCCTGTCTGCGGTCCTTCCTCCTTTTCTCTCTTTTCCCCCATTCCTCTCTTCCTTTCTTCTTGCGAATTTGTTTCCCCTCCCGATCACATACCTCCTTCCTTTCCTTATGTCTTCCTCCCAGTCCTGCCTTCCTTCTTTCCTGCCTGCCTGCTTTCATGTCTGCATGTTTCATTTCCTCTAGGCTTTATTTCTTCCTTGCATTCCTACTATCCTTTCTCAAATGTCTTTTTTTCTCCCTCCGTTTCTCCTTCATTTCACTCTTCTTTCCTTCCTTCTTTCTCCTTCCGTCCCTCATTCTTCCTTGTCCTCTTCCTTTCCACCCCCATTCCTTCCCATCAACCTGCCCGTCTTTTACACGTTCAGAAGGCCTTTTCTTTCTTTCTTTTCTTCTTGCTTCCTTTCCCGCCTGTTTCCCTCCTTTTATGCACCCTCTCTCCCCTTCCCTCCTTTGTTCCGTTTCTCCCTACCTTCCTTTCTTCCCACCCGTGTGCCTACCACCGTTCCTGCCTGCCTACCTGCGTGCCTCATTCGTTATATCGCCAAATCTGCTTAATTCTCACCTTATTCCAATCCAGTTCCAGTCTCCTTCATCCCTCTTTCTCTCTCATTTCTTCTTGTCTCGGTTCCATTCACCCTCTCTCGCTCTCATGTGTTCCTGTCATCTCTTGATGTCTCTCTGTTTTATTAATTTTGTTCCTCTTTCCTCTTCTTTTTTTCTTTTCTTAGCTTTTCCTGTCATCCCCAGTTATATTCTTTTTCTCTTCTCTTCTTGCCTCTCGTCACTCTGTCGTCCACATCTTCCCTCTCGTCTCTTTTTCTCTCTTTCTCTCCCCGTTTTCTCTCTCTTTCTCCTCCCTTCCTTACGTCCCTCCTCCTCTCCTTAACATTTATCTCTCTCTTTTCCTCTCGACTTCCTGTTTTTCTCCCTTTCTTCCCTGTCCCTCCCTCCTCTTAATCCTCCTACTCTCTCTCTCTCTCTCTCTCTCTCTCTCTCTCTCTCTCTCTCTTTCTCTCCTTCCTATGTTATCTTCTCTCCCACAACCCTTTCCCTCCGACTTCCATCACTTCTCTTTCTAACATGTACCTACCTGTCTACCTACATAAATGCAACCATACACATCAATATACTTATCTACCAACAGAGTATATCTTCCTAGCATGTTACATACCTACGAAGCTACCTGCCTAACTTTTTCTCTAATTACCTGACAGCAATTATTGTACCAGCTTAATTATGTATGTGCCTAGCTACTGGCCTAACTCTGTATTTACCTACCTACCGACTTACCTGCCTACTTACTTGCATACCTCTCTAGCTTATTTACTAACCTGCTGACAAATAAACTTAACAAAGTCTTCTAACTTACCTACCCTTCTCCTTACCTGCCTAAAACTTACCATCCTACCTATCCACCTATCTGCCTGCTACCTACCTATCATTTTACCTAAGAACTTACTAGCCTGTTGCCTAAAACACCATCCTACCTACCTACCTACCTAGTTACTTCTTCCATAACTTTGTTCATTCTGTTTCTGTGTCTCTCCTCCCCCCCCCCCTTCTCTTCCTACTTCTGTCTCTCCTTCCTGTCATGTTTATTACTTTTCATTCTTTTTCAGGTTGCTATGGACTGAGCGGCAAGCCTTGAGATTCCCCGTAACCCATGAAACCACTACAACGCCGGGTGGTAACCATATAATCAGAAAACTGGGTGATGTGGAGCCTACTATGGTGCCCTGTTAACTGGGTGGAGAGAAGCAAATGCGGGATCTATCCAGGAACCAAACCTCCACACTTTTCCCCGCGCCTCTCTGTGACGAGGCGCTGTCATCAGCATGGGAACTTCGATTCACTACACGGGACAGCAATGAAGGGGCAGCAGTTGCTCTCCTGCGGTCGATGGGTTTGCTCCGCCAGACAGACCGGGTTTGATAAACAACTACAACCTACCTATCTACCTGCCAATCTACTTAACTACCATTCTACGCATCTGCTTGCATACATAGTACATACCTACCATCCTACCTCCTTACCTACCTACCTACTTGCCTGTTATCTGCCTACCATCATATTTACCTGTCCTGCCTACCTGCTGATAACCAACCTATCACCCTACCTACCTCCTGCCCACTTACCATCTTACCTAGTATTTTTCATACCTACCTAACATTCAATTTCCCTCCGTCATTACAGTATCTTACTTTTCCTTCCTGTCTTCCATGCAAACTACCAACCACCTACTTACATACCTACTTACCTCATTTCCTCGGGCTTCAAGAGGTGGGTGAGAAGTGGATGGAAGTCTGGGATCTTCATAATTTAACATATTTTTAGACCACACGAGCAAACACGGGCTCTTCCCTAGCACCCAGAGGAGAGAGAGAGAGAGAGAGAGAGAGAGAGATTTTGAAAATAATGTCAACAATTAAAGGATAAGGTGACAAACCGAGAAAAAGGACACCCTGACAAATGTAAAAGAAGAAAAAAAGAACGAGCAGGAGAAATGATGCACCAAACAACAACAACAACAACACTGAAATAATGGGAAGGAAACCGAGGAAAACAAGGAAGAGAAATTGGGAAGAAGGAAGGGAAAAAGAAACCATCTCGGGCATTAAAATGACCCACAGCTCAGTAAAAAAGTTTGACTTTAGCTAGAATGAGTTACTAGAGTTGTCCTGACCATGAGAGGGTTAAAGATGGCTATTACACAGTCTCCTAAGACTCACTAAGCTGAATAAAAAGGTCTGACGAAAAAGGAAAAAAAATACTAAGAAATCGCGACCATGAAAAGGTTAAAGGATAGAGTGAACAACGAGAGACCAAAGAAAAGACTTTAAAAGAAGGAAAAGACAAAGAGTGGAAGAATGCAAGAAAAAATTGTGGATTGGAAAAGAAAGAGAAATTGAGAGAATGACCAAGAGAAAAAACATACTTTTTAATAACGAAGAGAAGCCAACCTAAAAGAAAGGATAATTATGAAAGACAGGAGAAAATTAAGAGAAGAGAAACCGTCGAAGGAAGGAGAGGCGGAGAGGAATTGAGAGAGTCTGGAGAGAAAATAGAGGTTGAAGGAAAGAAAGCAACGAAAAAGGGAAGTGCAGGAGGGAGTGTAGAGAGTCTGGAGAGAAAATGGAGAAAGACTGGAGACAAGATAGACACAGAGGAGGAGAACATGGAGAAACATGGAGAAAATCGAGAAATGAATACAGTGACTGTAAGAGAGAGAGAGAGAGAGAGAGAGAGAGAGACAGACAGACAGACAGACAGAGACACACAGACAGAAAGAGACAGACAGAGACAGAGAATGTGATTGTAAGAACTGGGAGATGTAGGTAAGAACGGGGAAGGATGAGGAAAAATGGAGATAAGCCGAGACAGGAAGCAAGGTAAGATGGAGGAAGGTAGACAGGAAGCAAGGTAAGATGGAGGAAGGTAGACAGGAAATGAAGGTAAGCTGGAAGGCTGTAGGAAAGTATGAACTGAAGCATAAGAGAGGAAAGATGAAGAAAACTTGACTCAGGAAAAAAAGTGCGTCAGGCAGGGAGGCAACATGGCTGCAGATTGGGGTACGAAAGTAACGAAATAGGAAAAGGAAGCAGGAGAGTTACAAGAAATGGTTCATGTATGAAAAAGGGAAAGCATGAAGAAGGACATGTTAAGTAAAGCAGAAAATAAGAAACTAGCAGGCAAGCAGACGCACAAGAGGAAAGAAGGCAGGCAGGGGAGTTCTGGTAGGCCTGATGGAAGTAGGAAATGACAAGAGTATTCAACAATGTGGCGGATTCAGCTAAAAATCTGAGAAGTCACAAAATGAGGCAGGAAGGAGAAAAAAAAAAAAAGATGGCGATAGTTGGGCAGTGAGGAAGGGTAGGCAGGACGGTTACAGGAAAAGTAGCAGGTAGGCAGAGGTGAGGCAGAAAGATGAAAATATGAAGTCAGGCAGATAATAAGGTACGCAAGAGAGGCAAGAAAAGATGAAAGAATCAAGGCAGGATATAGGGCGGAGCTGAAGGAGGTAGGAAACATTAAGGCTGGAGTCTATCAGCCAACAGCCAGAAGCTATAATCATATAAGCGGTGGCTGTTTGTCTTTCAGTTAGTTGTTTTACGGGAAGAGGCACTAACCCTCCTCCAGCCCACTTGTTGACACGTAGGGAACAATATGAGTTGGTTATATGGTTACCACCCAGCACGATTAATGGTTTCCTGGCTTACAGGAAACCATTAGGCTTTCCACTCAATGTAAAGTCACCTGAATAAGAAAGAAGAGCAATAAAACCGACAGGAAAGATGGGGGCAATAGAAAGAGAGGAGGGCAGACACAGAAAGAGAATGATAAAGGTAAAGGAATTAGTAGGCAGCGCTACATCAAGTGAGTGGATGATGGTCGTCACCACCAATCACCTAGGTTGGGGTATTATTTAAAAGTTTAGGAGGAGGAGCAGAAGGAGGAGGAGGAGAAGGAAGAAGAAGAAGAAGAAGAAGAAGAAAAGAAGAAGAAAAAAGAAGAAGAAAAAAGAACAAGAGGAGACAGACAGACAGACAGTTAAAGATTAGGAAGTAACAGAGTTGGTGGAGAGATATAGTTGAAGGAGTGGGAGGGCGGTAAAGAGGGATTAAGTGATAGTCAGTAGAAAAGTAGACAGAGAGAGCACGAAAGAGTAGATGAATATAAAGAGCAGAAGAGTCTGGTGCAAAGAAAGAGTAATAAGAGAGTGAGAGCGGAAGAAAGAAGGTTTATATGAAGAGAAGGAAGTGAGAATAAAGAGAGAAGGAAGAAAGGTGGAACGGATATTAATATGGAAATGAATACAAAAAGTGTGAAAACAAAGGCAAAGCAATAAGAAAGACAAAGGGCCAGAAAAAGGAAAATAATTGGGTTGCATGAGAGAGAGAGAGAGAGAGAGAGGCCAGCAGTATGAAGCAGAAGAGGTGATACCGAAAGAAAAATGACAACACGACAGAGGAAACTGAGATGGAAAAACAGGAAGAGGGAAGGTAAAGAGAAACTGAGAATTAAAAATGCCACCCATCTCAAGTAAATTTAAGATGGTCTCAACACAGCTACATTTCACTGATACACTTCGGTGCAAACTGTTATGATGATCATTCGTACGCCTGTGTGGTTCAGCCTTTGATCCCACAAATCCTTTAAAAACCTTAATATATATATATATATATATATATATATATATATATATATATATATATATATATATATATATATATATATATATATATATATATATATATAAAGAAATAATTTAACAGGGCCGAAGTAAACTAGCGAAGAAAGGAGGAAGGAATATCAAACTGATAAATACTGGGTGGAAAAAAACACAAAAACAAAGACACAGCAACGCGCACAAGCATAAACACACACTCACACACACACACACACACACACACACACACACACACACACACACACACACACACACACACACACACACACACACACACACACACACACACACAAACAGTCGTCAGCAGTGTATGAGAGTCTAAAAGTAAAAACACAAAAAGGACGAAGGCAAAACTATTAAATGCACAATAAACAAACAGGGAGGAGAGAGGACAATGGAAAGAGAAAAATAAATTAGTTCTTGTAAGTCCGTCTGGCAACCCCACATACATAAAATGGCATGATTGTAAACTTTAGTAGATCATAGCAGTAGAATTGCCACGACCTCGAAAAAGTTAATGATTAAAACTCCATTCTATCCGACAGAGAGAGTTTTCACCGTTTTTTTTTTTTTTTTTTTAATGTGAGGAAGAAGGAATCAAAGGCAATGAGCCCGCAAAACTGTTCCTTCCAAGAAAAAAACAAAATACAAGAGAGAGCCAAATTCAAGATCCATACATTTCCAGATGCCTGGACACACTGCGTTTGAAAGACTGGAGATCATAGGAAGCAGGTAATACAGACAGATGGAGACAGTTCCAGAGTTGACCTGTTGCATAAATGAAGGACTGGGAGTAACGGTTAACTCTTGCATTAGAGAATTGGACAGAAAAGGGGTGAGAGTTTGCTGCTAGATTGTGGAAGTGGAGGAATGCATGCAGACAGTTCAGAGGAACAGTGACCATTGAAGTAACGATAGAAAAGAGATAAAGATGCAACATTGCGGCGAAGAGACAGAGGTTGAAGGGAGTCAGTAAGAGAAGGAGAGTTAATGAGACGAGAAGCCTTTGACTCCACCCTATTGAGAAGAGGGGTATGTGGGTAGCCTCCCCACACATGAGAGTTGTACTCCACACAGGGGCGGATAAAACTCCTGTATAGAGTCAACAATTGTGCAGGGGCAAAGAAGGAACGGAGTCGGCTTAGCACACCCAATCGCTTGGAAGCAGATTTTACAAGAGATGTAATATGATCTTTCCAAGACAAGTCCCGAGCAAATGAAACCACAAGCATGTTCAACGATGATGCAGGATTAAGCTGAGTATTATTAAACATAAGTGGGTATACCTGTGGAAGATTTTGTAGGGTTGATAGGTGCAAAAACTGAGTCTTTGATACATTAAAAACAACCAGATTATTTTTACCTCAGTCAGAGATACGAGCCAAGTCAGACATTAGGTGTGCCATAGCCTCATCGCTTGCCTGTTGAAGTAACTGCTGAGATGGACGTTGTGGGAATCGAATGGAAAGGTGAAGGGTGGAGTCATCAGCATATGAGTGGATAGGGTTAGATGTACAGCTTAGAAGGTCATTGATGAATAAAAGGAAGAGAGTTGGTGATAGGACAGAGCCCTGAGGAACACCACCGTTAATAGATCTAGGAGAAGAACGATAGCCGTCTACAACAGCGGCTATAGAACGACCAGAAAGGAAGCTAGAGATGAAGGCACAGATAGAAGGATAGAAACCATAAGAGGGCAGTTTGGAAATTAAAGATTTATGCCAGACTCGATCGAATGCCTTTGAGATGTCAAGTGCAATGGCAAAGCTTTCGCCAAAGTCCCGAAAGGTGGATGACCAGGAGTCTGAAAGGTAGGTGAGAAGATCGGCTGTGGAGCGTCCCTGACGGAACCCATACTGACGATCAGAAAGATGGTTGTGATAGGAAAGATGCTTAAAATTTTTCTATTAAGAATAGACTCAAAAACTTTTGAGATACAGGATGTTAAAGATTTTGCCGGCATTGGTTTGATTGTTTATTTGCTAGTCTGTATGTTTTCTGTCTGTCTGTTAGCAACTTCACTCAAAAAGTTATGAACGAATTTTGATGAAATTTTGTGGAAAGGGGCCATGGACCAAGGAAGAAATAATTAGATCTGGGGGCTGATCCGGATCCGGATCCGGAGTATCCCGCACAATATCTCCAAAGGTTTTCAATGAATTTCAATGAAAATTTGTGAAAAAGTCGGCCATATACCAAGACAAAATTCATTAACTTTGGGGGTGGATCCGGATCCTTTACCCACGGACCCGGATCCGGATCCGGATCCTTTTTAATGGCAATGGCATTGGAGGAGGTATGCGCTCTGTGAACTTTTGGGACAAGTCCGGTTCGTATTACAGATTCAGAATCCAGAAAACATTTTTTTGCCAAACCATAATCAATGATGAGAGACGCTAACGCATTATGAAAAGCGGTTTGGAAATTACGTTGCCCTTTTCGGAGAGATGCGCTCAACTGTGTGCCCCTCTAGTGATCAGTTAGATTACCAATGATCTACTCTGCTAAAATCGCCTGGAACTAACCGAAATAAAATACCAATTAGAAAGCGCGTCAGAGAGTGCGTACCTCCGCCAGTGCCATTGTCATTAAAAATTAATCGGATCCGGATCCACCCTCAGATTTAATCAATTCTTTCCTGGTCGTTAGTCCACTTTTCCACAAAACTTCATTGAAATTCATGAAGAATTTTTGAACATATTGTGTTTTATACGAGTACTTCGGATCCGGATCCGGATCCGTTTTAAAATTTAATAGTTTCTTCCTTCGCCCATGACCCCTCAACAAAATTTAATCAAAATCCGCTCATAACTTTTTTAATTATCCTGCAAAAAGACAGAAAGACAACCATACAGACTAACTGACAAACTAAAAACAAACAAAAGCCGGCAAAAACATAACCTCCTTGGAGGAGGTAACAAGATGCGGACGTGAGTGGATTCAACAAAAAGAAGCAATGAAAGAACGAGGAGAGAGAATATTAACAGAAGGAAAAAAAAAAGTAAAAGAAAGATAAATGGATTCATAAAAAGACGGGAAAGGAAAACAAATTAAAAGATTGGGGAAGAGCAGAAAGTGAAATCTCAAAATAATGACAAGAGGGGAAGCAAATAAGACAGGATAAAGATGAGAGAGAGAAACGATAACACACGGGAGATCAGAAAACTTCCAAGGAGTGAGAGGTGGAATAGAGAGGGTTTAGAGAGAAAATAAAGGCTGGAGGAAAGAAATCAAGGAAAGAAGGAAATGCAGGAAGAAATATAGAGAGTGGAGAGAAAAGAGATACACTGGAGGCAAAATAAAAGTAGATGACGAAAACAGAGAAATTCAAGGAAAATGCACAAAGGCTGAAGTTAAACGAGAGAGAGAGAGAGAGAGAGAGAGAGAGAGAGAGAGAGAGAGAGAGAGAGAGTAGATAAACAGAACGAGGGAAAGCAAGACAAAGAATATATAAAGAGGGGAAGGGAGTTTGTTTGAATAAAGAGTAGAAGCAGCGAGAGTCGAAGAAAGAAGGCATATATGAAGAGAAGAAAGAACTGAGAGAGAAAAAAAAAAGAGAAGGAAGAAGACAGGAACTGGAAGATTATGTGAAAATATGTGCAAAAAAACGTGAAAACAAATTTAAAGCAGGAAAGAAAACAAAGAGCTAGGAAAATAACTGGTTTACATAAAAAGGAGTGAAAGACAGACAAGCAGACAGACAGGCAGACTGAGGACAACAGTGTAAAGACGAAGAGGTGAAACTGAAAGAAAAATAACAGCACTAAGGAACTGGATACGGAGAAACTGGAAGGCTGGAAAGAGCAATTAAAAACGCCACAAATCCCAAGGGAATAAAGGAGAAAACTGGTTCCCCAAACTTGTACGTTTGTATGGGTAGCCTATGATCCCAGAAGTACATTAGACAGCCTTAATACAAAAAGAAAAATACGCTGTTTGTGGGTACTTTATTATGGAACAATTTAAGTGGGGGAGCTCACCATCCACTCACTCGATGAGGTGCTGCTCTCGGGTGACTGCCTTTTCCTCTCTTCCTTCCTTCCTTCTTCTTCTGATTTTATTTCCTTCATTCCGTCCTCTTCCTTCTGCATATGGATGACCTTGCACTTCCTCTTTCTTTCTCTCCTTCATTCTTTCCTTTTCTTTCTGCCAATGGCTGACTCAACACTGAATGACAAACCAAATGGTTTTCAGTACACCAGGAAACCACTTACTACGCTGGGTGGTAACCATATAGCCAAATTATGGCGCTCGGTGGATTAGTGAGGTGCTCCAATCTGATTGAGCTTGTGCAGGTTTCTATCCAAGGGACAACTTGCCTAGACCCAGGCTCCTACGCTCCTCATGGGGCAACACAGGATTAGATGATGGCTGGATGGATGAAATGGATTGGTGAAGAAAGGACGCTGGGGCACCTTACTGTGAAATGCTTTGAGAAAAGAAGAAACACAATTATATTATGAAAAAGTCTCCAACACTGTATTGAACACTAAAAGTAAAAACAGCAAATGGACGAAAGAGACACAAATAAAAGGATACTGAATAAACTGGTAGATGTTGGAGGAAAATTGAAAGAGAAAGAGATTTCTAGATATTTTAAATCCGTCTGTCAACCTAAGATAAGTCCAATGGTCTGGTTGTAAACTAGACCACAGCCCTAGAGTTGTCCTGAACTCAGAAAAAGGTAATATTTAAAACTGCACTAACAATTCGATTACCAATGATCTACTTGAATAAAATCATCTGGAGGTAACTGAAACAAAATTACAAATAAGATGCAGTCCTGAGCGGATTCAAGATAAGGAAGTAATGAAAGAACGAAGAGAAGTAATTAAATGAAGGAAAAAAGTGAAAGAAAGACTAATAGATACATAAAAGGAAGGAGGGGAAAAGAAACTGAAAAAATGACTGGGAGAAGAAACTGTGGACTCTGTATAATGAAGAGATTGGAAGCAAATAAGAAAGGATAAAGATGAGAGAGAGAGAGAGAGAGAGAGAGAGAGAGAGAGAGAGAGAGAGAGAGAGAGAGCGATAACACACAAGAGATTAGAAAACTCTGAAGGAGTGAGAGGTTGAAAGGAATGGAGAGGGTTTAGAGAGAAAATAAAGGCTGCAGAAAGAAATCAAGGAAAAAAGAAAACACAGGAAGGAATACAGAATGTGGAGAGAATATATAGATAGACTGGATGCAAAATAAATGCAGACGAGGAAAACAGAAATTCAAGGAGAATGCACAAGGGCTGGAGGTAAATGAGAGAGAGAGAGAGAGAGAGAGAGAGAGAGAGAGAGAACGAAGTGAAATCGAAAGAAAAATGAATAACAAACGAGGAAAAGGAAATGGAAGAACTGAGAGGGAAGAGAGACAGAAATTTAGAACTAATAATTACCAAAAATCCCAAGGTAATGCAGGATGGTCTACACACAGATGTAGTTGTCTCAAAACTTTCTTTGCAAATTGCCACGTCGATTACTGACCATAGAAGAAAGATGGTTCAAATTTTTCGTTTCTGTATGGTTAATCTTTGATCCCTAAATCTACTTAAAAAGCGCCTAATTATGGAAAGAATTTAGTAACTGGAGACATTTGCCTAAGAAACTCTTCCTCCATTCTTCCCAAATCCACTCTGAAGTGGATTTGAGAAGAATGGAGGAAGGACAAGAAGCTGAAAAGTGTGTTTATTACATGAATAAACTGAGAAGATACAGTAGGCTTCGCCAGAGGGAAGAGGCCTAACAGTAGCAATGACAAAATGACTAAGAAAAACAAATGAAAGAATAAAAAAGAAAGGAGGGATGAAAGAAAACATATGGGAGTGGAAAGAGAAATGATCTCTCGCAGGTTACTTTGGTATCCAGATGAGTACAACAGTGTTATATTAACTGGAGTAGAAAACAAGAGTTGGTCCGACAATGAAAGAGTTTGTCGTGACGGCAGCATTAGTAGCTACGATCCTATGACTCAGTTAAAATCATCTGACGTTGACTGGAATAAAATACTGGGAAGATAAGAGCAGGACTAGATTTAAGAAAATAAAACAACACCGAAAAATGAAGGGAAAGATGAAATAAGGATATGAAAAAGTGAAAGACCAATGAATGTGTGTAATTCACCGGGTCGGTCAGGATCACGTGACGGTTTTGTGATCATCGGCATTTTACCCTCCCGGAAGAGAGCTGAGAGCTCATATAGTTCGATCTAAGGGTAAAGCCTTGACCTTCACACACGCACACACCCATCCTCTTGCTCCAGGAGGACAGTGACCACCCGCTTTGTCAGTGAAACTTTTTCGCGTCCCGAGCAAGGCGCGAACCCCCGTCTTAGCAGATGCTAGGCGAGAGCGTTACCACTGTGTGTGTGTGTGTGTGTGTGTGTGCGTGTGTAAGGAGGAAGAATATAAAATATGATCGAAAAAAAAAATTGAAACATATAAGTTCTGAAAAAGTGGTAAATGCAATACAGAAAATATAAATGTGAGAGAGGGCGAGAGAGGAGAGAAAGAGTCGACAGAAGGAGAGGAGGAGAAGAATTGAGAGAGCCTGGAGGGAAAATAGAGAGAGTCTGGAGAGAAATTAGAGAGTGTCTGGAGAGAAAATAGAGAGAAGCTGGAGAGAAAATAAAGAGAGGTAGGTGAGAAAAAGAGATGCTGGAAAAAACAGAGCAACGAAAGAAGGATATGCTGGAGGCAATATGGAAGAAGAAGGCATAGAGATGGGAGACAAAAGGCGATAAAGGACGAAGGCATTGAGAAATTCCCGGAAATAACACCAACGCTGAAGGAGAGAGAGAGAGAGAGAGAGAGAGAGAAACAGCAATGGAATGGCGAAGAAGTGAATCCGAAAGAATAATGAGAAAAGAACTGAGTTAATGGAAATAGGAACACAGAGACAAACAAAAAAACTGCCAAGAACCCCATGGGAATACAGGATGGTCTCCACATATTGCCATATATGGTTAATGAATATAAAAAAATGCACAAAATTTGTACATGTGTATGCTTTAACCATTCACGCCAGAAACTCCTTACAAAACCTAAATACTCATATAAAAATGCCTGGAGGTTTTAGGCTAAGTAGATACTTTCCAAGTTTAAAGGGAATTAATGAAGAAATAAAGGAGGGGCAAAAAATTAACAGTGCTGACAGGAAGAGAGAAGAAAGCAAGAGAAAATATAGTATGTCTCCGCCATAGAGTGGAAGTCTAAAAACAACAGAAGGACGGAAGAAAAACTGAATGAATGAAAATGTAAGAGAGACAGGGAAGAAAAACTGGTCAATTTGCCGTTTCGGACAACAATGAATTTTAATCAAGACGCTATGTTTTTCTGGTGCTTTCTGTTGTGAACCGATCGAACTGAAACCTGTCACAAGTCAGCCGTTTCAGAGGTGTCCCTCCTACTTTAAAAATAACAGGGGACTGGTAGGGAATTCGGGGCTTTGGAGGGGGAAACACTGTTGAAAAGGTTAATTTTTGAAAATAAAGTGATGGTAGAAATAGATCGAATCATATACACACACACAAAAAAAAAAAAAAAATCCACCACCCCCAAGCACACCGACGTAATCATTATCCTACCTGGGGGGGGGTCTGTGCCCCCCAGACCCCCTGACAATATTAACAATCTCACTGCATTCAAACCTACCTTCAAAATGCAGAAATGGCATCTTATCTTGTTGGTTGTTTTTACAACAAATGAAGACAGAAATAAACTGAATCACAATAAACACCAGTAAAAATTGTTATCCCAAGGGCTGTGCCACCAGATCCCCTGCTCTCCCCTCCGAGACATTAACCACTTCATCGCGTACAAACCTAACCTTCAAAATGCGGAAATTGTGCCTTCTCAAAGGATGTCCAGCATCCAGAGTAGTATAACTGCTTGTCTTTTCTGTAACAGCAAGGTAGATTACGGTCAGGACAGCCAACCGCTCTTGGTAACGCTCCATGATCTCTTAATATGCCGGTAGCTGTATCGTTAAGGAAATAAAAAATTCTTCACAAACACCCAGTAATTGTAAGAAGAGCCACCACATCCACCAGCCACTTTTGACTGATTTCATGTACAGTGTTGAGGAGGCGTGGCTGCATACACAAATGTCACGTGACCCAAAACAGGTACTCCTGCCCTGCTTGCCTGTCATCGTCTCTTGTCCGTCCCTCCTCCACATGTGAAGGTCGTATTAAGAGTTACTTATTACGGTTAATGGTTCTTTGCGATAACTACTTATATTATAAAAAAAGTAAATAGAAGTTGAGATGTGTAAACTGTCAAAAGCAAACTTCCTAGATCCATGATTATGCGAACGAGTAAATTGTTCGAATAATATGTGAGGAGAAAGAGAAATTAGCTCTCACACGTCCCTCTGGTAACCTCAGATGAGTAAAATTATCTGTCGTTAACTGGAACTGAGAAGCAGAGTTGCCTCGACCACAGGAAAGTTAGTGGTGACTGTAGCATTTACAGTTAGGCTTCCTATATGACTCACTAAGCTAAAATTGTTTGGTGTTAGCTGGAATAAAATACTAATAAGCCGCTACGATGAAGAGGTTAAAAGCTTGAGGAACAGCGAAAGCACGAGCAAAAGCAATTAAATGAAGAAAAAGACAGTGTGAGAGAAAGACGAATGCATGTACAGGTAGAGAGAAGAGAAGGACAAAATGGAATTAATACCAAAAGAAAAAGACTGAGAGAGACTATATTCCCCTTCGTTGCAACCTATAAACCAATCTCTTAAAGTAAAGGAGGCATAAAGGATTTAAAATGTCAAAAAATAGAAAATTGGTCATGAATCGGCCATCCTTCTAAAATTCGGGCATCAACTTCCTATATGGCCCTATAATCACACAGTACAAACTATGAGAATATTCCAACAAATAGTTTCTGAGATACAACGCAGTACGGACGAAAGGACGCATGGACTAACGGACGTACGGTGCGGACGGACATGACCTAACCCAAGATTTCACTTCGTGAGAAACGAAGTAGAATAACAAAGTGAAACACACAGAGAAAACGAGAATAAAAAAAAGAAGAAAAGACAAATATGAGACAAACGTATAAACAGGAAAGGAGAAAAGAAAGTGTAGAGTGAAGGAGAGGAGTCTGGAGAGAAAACAGAGGCAGGAGAAAAGAAAGCAACGACAGAAGGAAATGCAGGAAGGTATACAGACTGACTGGAGAGGAAATAGAGAGATACTGGAGACAAAACAAACGACGAACAGGAAAAGAGAGAAATTCAAGGAAACAATTACAGGAAGTGAAGACAAACGAGAGAGAGAGAGAGAGAGAGAGAGAGAGAGAGAGAGAGAGACCAAAGGGTTAAGCAAGGACACAAACTAAACATCTTTATATAAAGAAACGAGTGGAACAAAAAGGAAGGATGAATATGAGAAAGAATGCAAGAAAACACGAATGGAAAACATCGAAGGAATTAGAGGCGGAGAGGAAAAGAGAGTAAGAAAGGGGAAATAAGGGAGAGTAAGGAGATAAAATAAGAGAAAGGAGAGAAAATAAGAGAAGGGAGAGGAAATAGGAGAGAGGGCAGGGGAAAGGAAGCAACAAAAGAAGGAAACTTAGAGGAATAATGATAGACTGGAGGAAAAATAAATGCAGGGGAGGAAAATAGAGAAATTAGTGGGAAAAAAGCCGGGGAAAACGAGAGAGAGAGAGAGAGAGAGAGAGAGAGAGAGAGAGAGAGAGAGAGAGTTAAACAGGAAGTGTCCGTTAATGTGTGAGGCACAGGTAAATTGAAATAAGTAGGAAGAAAGAGGGTGCAAGGCAGGCAGTCAGAAAAACAAGAGAGAGAGAGAGAGAGAGAGAGAGAGAGAGAGAGAGAGAATCGTTAAACGGACTTGTCCGTGTAAGTGTGAGGCACAGGTAATTCGAGGGAAAAGGAAGAAAAAGGCTGCAAGGCAGGCTGTCGGAAGAACGAGACAGAGAGAGAGAGAGAGAGAGAGTTCAAGGAAGAACGTCAAAATTGTAGAAAGTAAAACATCAACAGGTTTGTTGGTCCTTTTGATACTGAATAAGTTATGACTGTTATATCCTATGTGTTTTAGAGACAAAGATGGAAAAACAAAAAGCTTACGCCCTCTCACCCATCACGTCCACCGAAGCTGTCAGGAAAAAATGAGAAAGACCTCCATGCCACATAAAAACAGTCACAATTTCATGGGAAGGTATAAAATAGTGCATGTTGTAGACTGTATGAATGTTAAGGGCATAAGTGAATAGTAGACAGGACGGTAGATAGTGGGGGTCAGGATATGTGATCGGCAAACAGAGAAGTAGGGAATGAAAGTAGGGGCAGCGAAGAGAGAGGTAGGAAAAAGGAGAAAGACAAAAATGAAAAATAGAAAGACCTGGGGGAAAACAAAATCAGGCAGAAAATGAGTAAACAGGCAAACAAGAGAGGCAGGGTAAGGTGAAGAAAGGTAAGCAGAAGCTAAAGTAGGCAGGAAATGAGTGCAGGTAGGAAGGAGGAACAAAGCTGAAGAGACAGGTAAGAGCGAACCAGGGGAGTGAAATTAAGTTAGGCAGAAAATGGGGCAGGCAGGAAGCAAGGAAAGGCAACGTAGGATGTTAGAAAGCATGCAGGACTGAGTGTTAGCAGCAGGGAGGCAGGAATGTGCAGAGGTAGTTTCGACTGTTTTTATGCGAAAAAATGAAGTCAGCCAGAAAACGGTGCAGACAGGAGAGAGACGGTGAAAGAAAGTAGGCAGGGGGTGAGGGTAGTCAGGAAGAGAGGCAGGGAGTGGCGGGGAAAGGTAAGGATGAAGCAGGAGAAAGAAGACATGAGTCAGGCAGAACATGATGTAGGCAGGTCAAGGAAGAAAACAGAGAAAAATTGAGAGGATGGTGAAGCTGGACAGATCTGTTGTTTGGAAGGGATAAAATGGCGTCAAGTAGAAGGGCAGTGTTGCTGGGTGTTACGGTGAAGACATTGCATCATAGAGATCTTGCAGTCCATTACAGTAAGATATTTCACATTTCGTAGGTAATACATACCCAGTTCAAACTCATTCTGGTGTGTATGTAAGAGCCTGTCTGTGTTTCTTTTAAAATGATCAGCTGTACTTCTGTTAAAACTATCCATGATGAGTCTAATCCAGGTCGGGCAGATCGTTTACATGAAACTTTTTCTCATATATTTGTACTAAGCCTTACCAGTTCTACATTCGTAACGTGTATTGAAACTAATCAGTTTTTATGTTCAGGACTGTCAGATCCATTCAGTGTTTTAAATAGTTCAGTGCGATGACCCTGAAGTCTGCTGGGAACTAAAGAATACTGTGTTAGAGCCATCAGGTGATTTTACTTACTCAGACTCCTGACAGAAGGAATTGGATATTTGTAATCCTAGTCTGTCTCTCTGTCTGTCTGTCGATAGTCGTAGCCGAGGGGTTTAATTAGATGAAGAGAGATATTGTAGGTGTATCGTGGAGTAATGGCTGCCCCTGTATCACCAGTGGAGTGTAACGAGGGCTGCTGCCAGTGAAATGGTGAGACGTCGAGCACAGTTGATAGGTAGGTCTCTCTCTACCTCACTTTCCCTCTCTGTTTTCTTTTATTGAAAGTGAGGTGGGTTATAGCCACATCTTTGGCTGCGGAGTTTTACTGTACAGTTATATCGAGAAGTGATTAAAGAGAGTAACGTAACGCGATGGCAAACCTCCTAACTACTCTCTCTTACTTCTATCTCTGATCGTTCTCTCGGGCTCTCTGCCCTTACAGCTGCATCCCCTGGGATTATATACCGACCAGTGCATAGGTGTGTTTATGTCTGGTACCTTTCCATAGGTAGTTTTCCATGACGTTAGATAACTGGTTCAAGTTGGTTATATCGTGTTCATGAAATACTTGTACTGCCTGGCTAACAGGGTTTTGTGATACATCAGGTGGTCCGACATTCCTGTCTCGAATTATGGCACGACTTTTCCTGAACTGGACATATGCTCGTACATTACATACACCGATGCCTATAGCTATATAGTTACATAGTTACATATTATATATTAATGCCTACATCTCTCTGTCACCCCGTGCTGTGCTATCCCTTTCTCTTACAACTGTGACTAGAGTACCGAAAAATTAATAGTTTAAGGCTTGACTGCCATTGGGGATCCTGAGATCTGTGTGGTTTGTGTATGTGTGTCAAACACACACACACACACACACACACACACACACACACACACACACACACACACACACACACACACACACACACACACACACACACACACACACACACACACACACGCAAGTACATACCTCCTGTACTCACGCACATGCTCCCAAGCACGCATGCACGCGCACTCATACACTCTCTGTCTCTGTCTGTCTGTCTGTCTGTCTCTGTCTGTCTGTCTCTCTCTCTCTCTCTCTCTCTCTCTCTCTCTCTCTCTCTCTCTCTCTCTCTCTCTCTCTCTCTCTCTCTCGTCTTGCTGTGCTATCTTTTTCTCATACTACTGTGACTAGAATACTGAATAATTATTTGTGTTAAAGCTGGGAATCCTTTAGGGACGGTAATATCTGCGTAGTCTGTGTATCTGTAACTCCCCCCCCCCCTCTCTCTCTCTCTCTCTCTCCCTTTGTTGCATTGTTTGGAAAATTTTAGGTTACTCCTGAACAGTACCCCTAATCCCTTTTCTAAATCGGTAGCCTCTATCGTTATTCCCAAATGTGAATAGGCTTATCCGGGATGTCCATGGCCGCTGTATATTACTCTGCATTACTCCAAGTTAAATGGCATTGCTGTGTCTCAGGCCATTCACCAAACTCTAAATATGTTTGATAGCAGTTTCTGAAGCCCTTAAGGAGTGCTATCATTTGCTCTAAGTTTTGTGTCATCTGTAAACTTTGAGATCACATTTAACAGATCAATATCAGTGTCATCAAAATAAATGATAAACAGGCCTGAACCAAGGACTGACCCTTGTGGAACTCCAGAAGCAACCGATACTCAAAGGAAAATCCGTTTGTTACTGAGGATAGTGAGGTATGTAGGTAGCCGGGAAGATAGGTATAAAACTAGTGTCCATGATGTGGATGATGTGGAGAATCGTTGCTACCAATATTAAGTCGTGAGGCGTTGGATAGCTCGTTGTGGAGTTTTATCTTGAGGTAGGTGCTGCTCTGTCTCCCTTGCCGCTCTGTTGATCTTGTATCGTAAGTGGAGGTGAGATATAGACTCTCTTGGGTTACTGGGTTTATTGTGACACACTTGTATAGTAATGTGATAGGCAGAGTGACGGACCCACGAATTGTTAGCGTGACGGTAAACCTCCTATACTATCTTATCTCCCAAGCTTCCTTCTGTCTTCTCAGGTTCTCCCTGGCTGTCTGACTATCACCTCCGATTTCTAGGAATATATTCTGCTCGGTGGGTCTCGGTGGGTGTAATGTCTAGTACTTTTCCTGTCACATGGGCTAACAGGCTTTTGGCAGTTATCCCACGTGTTTGCTGCATAATGGGATTCTCGCTCGTCTGGAAAATGTTATGTGTTTTGCATTCTGGTCAGAGGATGTGTACGTCTCTGTCTGAACACCAGATATTGCGAGTTGTGCTAGTGGTGCATATCGCGCTATGATGTATAATAATGCCTATAATTATTACGTGTCTATAACTATTACATATATTAATGGAATTAAAGAGGCTTCTAAATTGAACACCTTATGGAATTTATGTGGATAACAATATGAACATTCATGAAGCAGTAAGAAAGAGCTTTTAAAAGAGTGGAAAAGAGCTGACAAATATATGAGAGAGAGAGAGAGAGAGAGAGAGAGAGAGAGAGAGAGAGAGAGAGAGAGAGGAGGTAAAAGTGCAATGTGAAATGAGTAAAGAGTAAACGAAATATGTATCAGAAAGCGCATACCTCCGGCAACAGCCATAAAACTTGTAATTTACAGCGATAGTTCCTATTTCCTAGCAGATGAATAGTTTTACGTTCACATAACCAATTACCTGTATGATTTTGGTTTGCCCACACACAAAAAACAGGAGAGTGCATAATTCCGCCAATGCCATGTTACTTTCTGAATATTCCTACAATGGGTTTCACCTTAAAATTTAGGCATATTCTTCCTTGACCCGCTGCCCACATATCTTCCATGCTTTACTGTAATCAAATAACATCTTGTTGAGAAAAAAAAAAAAAAACACGGGATAATACATATCGTCTCTCTGACTTCGTTGGTGGAAGTAGTAATAGCAATAGACTTGTTGGTACCTGTACAACCATTTGATATAGATAGGTAACAACTATATCCCTAGCATACTTGAAAGACCGGGAGAGCAAAAGAAGAAGCCTCATCCCACCCAAATATTCCTCCAGCCGTAGCCGGCAAGGGAAAAAGAAAATTAGAACGACCTCGAGGAAGCATAATACAAATTCATAATTCATAAAATACGGAATTACTAAAAGTGTGTTCTACACCTGATGTCACAGAACAAAGCTTAATGGGAAACAATAGCTTAGAATCAACATTATATTTAGTAGGCAAAAAGGAAACCAGAAGCAGACGGGGAATGGAAAGTGAAAGCAGTGAAGAGGAAGACAAGAGAAAATGAAGAGGCACGTAGGAAAAATAGTGAGACACGAGGGAAATCAGAATGAGGCAGAAATGAAGTAGGCAAGTGAGCAGGATGGGCAAGATAAGATGAAGGGATATAAGCAGAAAATGAGGATAAGAATGAGGTAGGTAGGAAGGGCCAGAGATATGTAGGAGTGAAGTAAGAGCAATATTAAGTCGAGCAGAAAATGAAGCAGGCAGAAAGGACAGATACGGAAGATAAGACGATGGAAGGTAGGCGGGTAGGCAAGAGGAAGGCAGGAATTGGCAGAGGGAGGTAAGTGTGTGGTTGGCAAACACTAAATATGAAGCAAGCAGAAAGGAGAGGGAAGATAGGACGGAAGAAAGTAAACAGGGAGTGGAGATAGTTAAGAGTGAGGCAGGAAGAGGCAGAGGTAGGTAAGAGTGAGGCAGGAGAAGAGAAACATGAGTCAAGCAGAAAATGTGGCAGACAGACAGGCAGGGAGAATGAGCAATAAAATAGAGAGGAAAAAAATGAGAAATTTGTGAGGCAGGAAAGAGCCTGTGTGAGTTAGGGATAAAATGCAGTGAGGTAGGCAGGATATGAAGAGAGAGAGAGAGAGAGAGAGAGAGAGAGAGAGAGAGAGAGAGAGAGAGAGGGAGGGAGGAAGAGAGAATTGCAGTTTCACAGCTTCACAGATACTCAGATGGCACAGATCTTAGGACTGCAACGAGGTGGTCTGACGTTAATGATGGTAAATAACGATTTGTCCTTACAAAACTAAAAGAAAAAGAAAATAATAGAAAGAAGCCCCTCCTCTCCAAACCCTCTGGCAAGGAGTCGTACGGGAATAAAATATCCAGAGGTAGAAGCCCTTAGAGACTGCACCACATTAGCCTTAAAAATGGTCCAAGTGCCGAATACTTGACTTTGTTACCTTGACATCTGGCCAATTGTTCTCAGATAGGACTAACTTATTCTTGTCTAATAATCCACATTTCCCCAAAGTTTGCAAAAAAGATCAACACTACTCAGGTTGGCTTTCGGGGACCTTGACCTTCGACATCTTGATAACAAAATCGCATTACTCCGACCTTGCTTCATCCTCCATCCTGTCACCAAGATTTACCCAAAACTCTTTGAATTAAAAAGTCAAATATTTGTCCTTGCCATATGATCTTGAGCTTTGCCAAATTTTTCTAAAAAAAAATTGCAGGAGTATTTGATTTAGGGAGGAATTTCAGATGACTAATATTGGATTTCGTTAAAGACACTAAAGTCTATGGGCATTAAGTGGATGCCTCACGACCTTAATCTAGGGATGCAGTGAAGTTGCTAAGTCTGAGTGAGTAAAGTACCTCGCAAAAAAAATTATAAATAAATAAAAATGACACACGGACAGCGCCACTCCTGCGGATGCTCCCGCTGCCAAAAATAGGTCACCCTCTTCGCTGACCGTCAGTCTTTACAGTAAGTTTGGCTAAAATAAGATCAAAACTGTTTTAATATTTTGCTCATGCACAAGCACACAAAGTAGAAGTATGACCTTACCTGTGACCTTGATTATTGATCAAGTGTTCCGAAAATTGCCTGTGAACTCAATGATCTTCTAGCTGCAGACCAGGACCCCATTTGCGATGATGAGCTACTACACATATTTTGCCTTTATCTAGCATTGTTGAATTCTTTTAGAGTGTTTATACTTTCAGTAATGAACAGCGCCACAAATCATAATTCCTTTAGTATTATGGGTTGCTCGTCTGTTTTGGTGCATCGTTAAGAACTCATAAACAATTTTTTGTTAAGATTTTCATCATGCATTGCCTGCCATTTTTCAAAGTTAAGTGACGTTAGCCATTTCATAAATCATTTACTTTGATATAAAACAATTTGTAGTCATAGCTTCTCATTTTCAGATAGACAGCACTCACTTTAGGTACCACAATCGAAGTTTGACGATGTATTGCTCCAACGCTTCGTCATTTACCTAGACACTACATTGCATTGCACCTAACACTGAACTCTGCGGAACCCTACTTCTGACATTTAATTAAGGTGTAGAAGCTCCATTACAATTTCCCTCTGTTGCCTGCCTGTTAACCAGTTGACTAATAACTCTTTCTCCAAGGTACTTCACTTTATATATTACTTTTTGTGAGGTTCTCATAGTAAATACCCTCTAGAAATTCCAGCTAGTGTCAAATGACCGCGTTTCACCATAAATAAAATATATCTTATTGCGAATTTCAAGCTAAACATTCACACGTAAAGGACCCCAGATGAAGCAATGCTGGTTATCCCTAATCAGATAGCTGATAAGGGCAAGGTATGATATAATTATGTCTATAATACCACGTATCAGTACTCTGTTTATAACTGACGTGTGACTGGACTGTGATTATCAACGAGAGAGAGAGAGAGAGAGAGAGAGAGAGAGAGAGAGAGAGAGAGAGAGAGAGAGAGAGAGAGACAGACAGACAGACAGACAGACAGACAGACAGACAGACAGACAGACAGACAGATACAGAGACAGACAGACAGACAGACAGAGGGGCTGGCAATTGAGAGAGGAAGTGGCAGGAAAAAAGCGTGGGAGACAAAGAAAAACGAGAGAGAGAGAGAGAGAGAGAGAGAGAGAGAGAGAGAGAGAAGTACAATGTAAAATGAGTACAGAGTAAACTAGAAAGCACTCAGAGAGCGCATACCTCCCTCATTGCCATTGCCATTAAAAAGGATCCGGAAACGGATTCGTGGAAATATTGTGGGAAATATATAGGATCCATAACCAACCCAAAATGTAATTATTGTGTCCTTGACCAATGGCCCACTCTTCCACAAAACTTTAATGAAATTAACTGAGAACTTTTGCAGATATTATTCGGGAAACATAGGATCAGGATCAGGATCAACCCCGAAATTTAATCAGTTCTTTCTTGACCCATGGCCCACCATCCAACAAAATTTCATTTGAGAAGTTTTGTAGATATTGTGCGGGATACTCTGGATCCATATCCGGATCCGCCCCCAAATTTATTCGGTTCTTTCTTGCCTTATGGCCCACGCTTCCACAAGATTTCATTGAAATTCTCTGAGAACTTTTAAAGACTGTGTGTGGACAAACAGACAAACATAGGTGAATTTATAACCTTCCACAAATCGTTGGCGAAGGTAACTAGAAAGCAATCAGGAAGCACATAGCTCAACCACCACCAATAAAATCTATGATTTTTAGCAGTAATTCCCATTTCCAATCAGATAAATTTTTATGCTGTCTCACATAACCAATTATTCTTTGATCTGCGTCTCCCCTGACACAAAAACTAGGGAGCGCATACCCTTGCCAGTGCCAATGGAATGTATTATTCATTTCTGCATAGGGATCAACTGCACCTCAGAATTTACGCAACTCTTCCTTGACCCACTGCCCACCTATTTACAATATTTTACCGAAATCCGATAACAACTTTTTGAGATATCTTGTACACAAGCAGATAATAAGACGGGTGAGTACATCGTCTCTCTTCGTTGGTGGAGGTACTAACAGCACCAGACTTGTTAGTACCTTTCCATTTATTTATTAATTAGGTAATGACAATGATATCTCTTGTATGCTTGAAAGATAAGGTTACGGTATATAAATACGAAGCCTCCTCCTTCCACCAAAAAATTACTTTAGTAGAATCCGGCAGGAAGAAAATTGACAACGACCACGAAGAAGCATAACAGAAAGTGATAATTCATAAAATACTGGATGACTAAAATTGTGCCCTACACTTGTCACAGAACAAAGCTTAACGGGAAACAACAGATTAAAGTCAACATTACTAGTATATCTGGTATGCTGAGAGGAAGCGGGAAACAGACGGGGAATGAAAGATGAGGGCAGTGACGAGGGAGGCAGGAAAAATGAAGAAAGGCAGGTAGGAGATATAGTGAAACAGGAGGGAAATCAGACTGAGGCAGATTGTAGAAATGGAAGTAGGTAAGCAAGCAGGATAGGCTGTCATAAAAGACTTTGTAGTTACTTGTAGAGAAGTTATATATATATTAGACTTGTGGACGAGCGGTTGTTATACTTGAGTAGCTTTGTAAGTAGATAATCTTCTTTCCCATTTGTCATTCAATGACAAGGAGAGGTAAAGAATAGTATGGAACTATTTTTATTTGTCTTGGAAATATTAACAAGTCTCTCACACAGAGCGAAGTATAAAGTAGAGTCCCGGGAGCTATCTCCCTGTCTCGCTCTCTCTGTCTCTCTCTCAAGTTGCTAAGCCCTTCTCCTTACGACCTGTCCGTTCTATGGCTAGCTTCCTTCTGAGCTCTCTTTCCTAAATTCTGGTGAAACAGGAGACGTATCACGTGTGTTCCCTGTGATTGGAAAGTTCTAGAAGCCTGTGTGTGAGTATGTGTGTATGTGTGTGTATGGTCAACAAGGCTTTGTTCACCCGGTGAATTGCTGACAACTAACTGACTGGCTACTTCGTAATCTGTCGTCAGCTTTTCCTCAGTGTAACTTGCAAGATCATTTCCCATTCCCAGGCTCGCATAGAGCTGTCTATCTATCTATTTATCTATCTATCTATTATGATTTGTAATTATAATATGGACTCATAACAAGGCAAAATAAGATGAAAGGATGTAAGCAGAAAATAAGAATAAGCATGAGGTAGGTAAGAAGGGCCAGAGATATGTAGGAGTGAAGTACGAGAGAAACTATGTCGAGCAGAAAATGAAGTAGGCAGCAAGGATAGATATGGAAGATAAGAGGAAGGAAGGTAGGCGGGAAGTAAGTGTTGGCGAGAGGAAGGCAGGAGTTGGCAACGGGAGGTAAGTGGGTGGTTGGTAAACACTAAAAATGATGCAGGAGGAAAGGAGAGACAAGATAGGACGGAAGAAAGTAAACAGGGAGTGGAGAGAGTTAAGAGTGAGGAAGGAAGAGGCAGAGGTAGGTAAGAGTAAGGCAGGAGGAGCGAAACATGAGTCAGGCAGAAAATGAGGCAGGCAGGGAGAACGAGCAACAAAACAGAGAGAAAAATTGAGAGATTTGTGAGGTAGGAAAGAACCAGTGTGAGTTAGGGATAAAATGCAGTGAGGTAGGCAGGATATAAAGAGGCCGAGAGAGAGAGAGAGAATTGCAGTTTCACAGTTACACAAGTGACACAGATCTTAGGACTGCATAGAGGTGGTCTGACGTTAATGTTGGTAAAGAGTACACTTCTACTCACAAACCATAAAGAATAAAGATATAGCAGAAAGAAGCCTTTTCCCTACAAACCCTCTGAGAAGTAGTGGTACAGAAAACTAAATAGGAAGAGGTAGAAGCACTCAGAGATTACATCACGCGCGCTCTACAAATGGTTTTGGGGCCGAATACTTGAATTTGTCCTTTTACCTTGCCACTAACGGATTGTTCTCAAAATATGATTAATTTATTCTTGTCTGACCCTCAACATTTCCCCTAAGTTTGCAAAAAAATGATCAACACTACCTCTGTGTATCTCCTGTGACCTTGACCTTTGACCTCTTGATCTTAAAATCAGTTCTCTCCATCCTTACTTGACCTTTCATCCTTTCTTCAACTTTATCCATAACTTTTGATATATGAAGTCAAATATTTGTCCTTGCCATATGATCTTGGCCTTTGACCTTCTGTTTTAAAAAATTTACAGGAGTCTTTCATGGAAGGAGGAATTTCAGGGGCCTAATAATGGACTTTATTAGATACACTAAAGTCTATGGTCAACCCTCAGTGGCCATGGGTTCAGAAATTTGCGGGCTCCCCTGACCCGCCCCGGAACCATTAAAAAAAAAAAAACTTAATTTCTTTTTTTTTTTTTTTTAGTGGTGGGTGGGGGCGCTCACCATCCACTCACTCGATGTAGTGCTGCTGTTGGGTGTCTACCCTTTCCTCTTCTCCATCCTTCTTTCATTCCATCCTCTTCTGTCTTTCTTTCCTTCATTTTTTCCTTGTCCTTCTGCCTACGGGTGACATTACACTCCCTCTTCTGTCTTTCTTTCCTTCATTCTTTCCTCTTCCTTCTCCCCGTGGGTGACTCGACATTGAGTGACAAGCCAAATGGTTTCCTGAACACCAGGAAACCATTTACTACGTTGGGTGGTAACGATATAACCAAATTTTGGCGCCTGCTGGTTTAGTGGGAAATTACTGCACTCCAATCAGATTGAGCCGGTGAAGGTTTATATCCAAGGGATGGTTGGGGTTGATTGCTCATGTAATGCCACTCAGGGATGAGTAAGGCTGGTCACTCTCATCTTAAATGTCGGGACCACCTACCTAGCCCCGGGCTCCTACGCTTCTCATGGGGCAATGTAGGATTGGATGATGGATGGATGGATGGATTTGTTTTTCTTACATATGTGAAGAGGATTATCTGGCGCACCTGGCATTGTCTTATTTAGTTTTCTAAACCCATCTTGTGATTCGTTATGATTTGAGGAAGGTATCGTAAAATTATTGCAAGTGCCATTAACATGTCAACAGAGGGGAGGAAAACATCAGGGAACTTGAGGCCCCCACAAGGAGGGAATCACACAGCCGCGAGCCTATACATATCTAGAGCAACACGGATTATCACCTTGACCTTGACCTACTTTCACCAATTTCGAACTCGATGATTTTCATCCCTACCACACACTTGTAATATTTTGTGATGATACCTTGAGCGGTTGTGAAGTTATCGAGCTAAGAGGCATGCAGACGCACAAATAAACTGAAACCAATACTCGTAGATTTTCATCCATACTACACACCTGTAAAACTTTTTTATATCTTGAGCGGTTGTGAAGTTATCATGGTAACAGACAGACAGACCTTGACCTACTTTCACCAGTTTCAAACCCGTGATCATTTTTTTTTTTTTTCCCCTACTACACACTCTGTAACACTTTGTGATGATATCTTGAGTGGTTGCGAAGTTTTCGTGCTAACACACACACACACACACACACACACACACACACACACACACACACACACACACACATTGAAAACAATACCAGCTTCGCTATTGCATATGGTAGAAAAGTGACCACCTGAGTGCTTTGAATAGCGAGTAGGGTCAGGTAAATGTACTAGTAACCTTCGTTCCCTTCCCATAATTGTTTGCAGTCTTTTATAGCTCGTGCTAATTTGACGTCACCGGCATGTTAGAGCAAAACGTTGCTCGATGCCAGCAGCAATCAAGGGGTTAAGTCGATGCCTCAGTGCCTAAATATGGGGATTCGATAAAGTTGCTGAGTCTGAGGGAGGGCAACACTTCATTTTCATATGAATAAATAAATATATAAAAGATACATGAACAACACTATTCCTACAGATGCTCCCGCTTCGAAATATACTGTAGGTCTACCCATTCGCTGACCACCAATCCTTCAGGCAAATTTGGCTATAATACGATCAAAACTGTTTTAGTATTTTGTTCAAGCACAGACACACAGGAATCGAAGTATGACCTTGCCTGTGACCCTGATTATTGACTGTTTTGAAAATTGCCTTTGAACTCAATGACCTCTTAGTTATAGGCCATAAACTCATGAAGGTCAATGATGAACTACTGTAAATATCTTCCCTATTCAAGCTTTGCTGAATTCTTTTAGAATTTTAATATATTCAGCATTCAACAGTGTCACAGATCATATTATCTTTGATAAAATGGACTGCTCTTAAGTTTTTGTGCGTCATGAAAAAGGAATAAATTATTTATATTAAGATATTCACCATCCATTTCCTGACATTTATTAACATGAAGTGACAGAATTTTCAGAGATCATTGATTCTGATCTACATCATTTTGCCATCATAACTTGTCATTTTTAGATACATGCACTTTCACTTTAGGTGTCACATTTGAATTTTGACAAACCATTGCTTAATCCCACATCGTCGTCATTTACATATATATAGTACATTCCATTCTACCTAACACTGAACTCTGGGGAACCCCTATTGCTAACATTTAATTAAGGCATAGATGCTCTGTCATGGACTCGCCAAATTGTGTTTCTATACATTGATTGATTGATTGTATTAAAAAAAATCTGGCTGTGCAACTGCCAGGGTCATATGCCACCGGAAAACAAAGTAAAAGACGCAGCAAAAAAAAGTGCATATTCAAAAAAAAAAAAAGGTAGTATCTGCTAGTAGGAATAAAATACCAAAAATAAGAAGAGAATAGTTTATAAAATATCAATTATATACTTATAAAAGTGGAAGGAGGTCCACCTCCTGAAGAAAACTAAAAACATCAGTAAAATTGCTAGAGGCTTCACTAGGCATCGAGGACAAACAATAGGCACCATCTGCCTCCTTATGCCTCTGGAGGAATCTCTGACGTAGGTCCCCCAAAGTCGGACACTCAACCAGCAAGTGACGGATAGTAAGGGGAACAAGGCAGTCATCACAGTACGGTTGAGTCTCACCACTCATGAGGAACCCATGTGTAAACCGAGAGTGCCCAATGCGAAGCCTAGCAAGAGCCACCTCCAATCGCCGAGGCATGGAGGGGAGAACCCTTGGCACAACCACTCTCTGAAAGATTTCTTTCAGCTTATTATGAGTAACATCATCCCAGTGTCTCTGCCAAGATGTACGAATTATGCACCGCAAGTAAGGTGTTACATCAGAAGCAGGAAGCAGGTAGTCAGTTGGGGGCTGTTGAGAAGACACAGCTTTAGCTAATGTATCTGCCCTCTCATTGCCCACCACACCAACACGTGCGAGACACCAACAAAAGTCCACATGACGGCCACAACAGCCAATAAGAAAAAGCCACTCTATAATTGATAAAACCAATGGATGGGATGCATTAAAAGACTCCAGTGCAGACAGAGCACTATGCGAGTCACTAAAAATCACAAAGACGGACTGGGGGAGAGTAATAATGATTTTAAGAGCATGTAAAATTGTGGTCAGTTCAGCTGTATACACAGAAGTAATGCCAGGTAGGCTACCGCCCCTACTAAAGGAAGGGAAGACAACACCAAAACCTACTCCAGTATCAGTCTTAGACCCATCAGTATAGACGGGGACAGAACCCTCATGAGTAGAGGCATGTTCCAAGAAGAGAGAGAGGGTCACCTGAGAGGGAAGCGAGCCCTTTTTTTCAACAACGGACCTACAAAATGTCACACGAGGGAGTAGCCAAGAACCCACCCTTGGGGTCCGATGTGGACAAACTGCCAGTCTCGGAACAGAGAGGGCTAACATAACAGTGCGGACCCAGTAACCAAAGGGCTTCGGGAAACTAGGACGGGTGTCATAAACAGTAGATCGGGAATCCTTGGAGACGATGACACAAGAAATTGAGTCTGGAATGCGGTGAAGACGATAGTGTTTTTATACAAATTCATGACATTGTATTATTATGGGAACGCAAGATGCATTAGTGAAAAAAACAGAAATATTCACTCAGCTAACTGTCCTGACAGTGCTCCAATCGGGATTGTTCTCAAAATGTTCGTTATTGTTTCACTAGTGATTGTTTTTATGCACGCCCTTGGCGCATTCCTGAGTGATACTTTTGTGTATTTATCGTTCCTCCGCCCTGCCTCTTTAGCCGTTAAGCTAAGCCACGCCTACTTTCGGTGATCATGTATTGCTTTGTGGCTAGTGTGAAAACATTAGTCACCTGATGTAGTGCTGCCATGGGAGGAGGACACTGAGAACAGTGCAGAGAAGCGAAGACCCCGTCATAGCGGCTTATCACCCAGTCTCTAGCAGTGCTACTACCCACGCAGCTGGTGATCGGCAACAGTGGACGTCAGTACGGTGCACAGTAATGTGACCTGAGTAGCAGTGCTATCCAGTCTCTTCACAGCCACAACTTCGTTTTCACCACTGACCAGTATTTTTTTCTGTGTTTTCTAGGCTTAAGAGTATTAGCAAGCTGTCTGATTTGAGTGAGTGATTACTCGTTTATCTTGTAACGTAAGAATTCATTTTGTTTGTAGTCAATAAATTTTTCAGTTCTCTTCTTTGAGCTTGATTAAAATGGAAGAATCATGCTTCATTTCTCCTTACTGTGCTTACGTCAGTTTGGTATTCCCAGTTTGCACAAACTTCTTATATTAATCACGACTGGTAGTTAAGCCAGTTCTTTCATATTCATAAATCCGTTTGCGCCAGCCAGGAGCTAGCACCAGCAGGAGTCTGTCTTTATTAGTATTAATTATCGATTGTCAGGGCTAAGGACACTTTATCAGAGGCGAACAGTATCAACAGTTCAGCATTCCTGAGTGATTAGTCTTCGCTGTATACTGTTGAGAAAGTTTATGAAATTCTCGTTTTGTAGAGAATGGCAAAGTAAGCCAGAATAAAGTAAAACATTACTTTATTTCACAGGTCAGTTGCTGTCGTGTCAGTGGTGACTCCTTTTTCTCCCATAAGTAGTGGAGATATATTCAGTATAGATATTGTATACTCAGTATATTCCTTTTCCCACTGCGACAACTGACGACTTATTGGCAAATTATTCATATTTCACTTCCCCCCTTGACATGCCCCACTTACTATTACTCCCTGTCACCTGCCATTTAGCCAGTTCACTGTCAACTGGTCCTCGTAGGTTCTTAACTTTTTCAGTACTTCTTGTGAGATTCTGTTGGTAAATGTCCTCTAGAAATTTCAGTTAAAGTGTCATGTGTCCGCGTTTCATCATAAACACTATATATATATATATATATATATATATATATATATATATATATATATATATATATATATATATATATATATAGTAAATTTCAGGCTAAAAGCCAGACATGATCTACCTCACATGAAGCCATAGTGGCATCCTTAACGAAATAGCTGATTAGTGCAAAGTATGACAATTCCATCTGTAAAAACATGAATTAGTACTCTGCTTATAACTAACCTGCAAATGACTGGTACGGAATCATGAGAGAGAGAGGGTTAGGTAGGAATTGCTGGTCCGAGTGAGAAACAGAATTAAGTGAAGATGAGAGAGAGAGAGAGAGAGAGAGAGAGAGAGAGAGAGAGAGAGAGAGAGAGAGAGAGAGAGAGAGAGAGAGAGGAATTGCTGGTGTGAGTGAGAAGCAAAATTACGTCAAGAGAGGAGGAGACAGGAAAGAGAAAGAGAGAATGTGGAGTTTCGTGAGGTATAAATTAATATTCTTGAACAAATGAGGCTCCTAAAACTGCAGACACTAGGAGGAGACCATAATTATGAAGACAAGAACGTGAGCATAAAATAAAGGAGAAAAGAAGAGAGTGTGGAAGGGAGCAGGAAGAATAGTGATTTCGAAGGAAGAGTGGGAAGAAAGGGCGAGAAACCAGGATGCAATCATTGCAAAAAAATAGGAAGAAGATAAAGCTCTTTCATATGAGGAGGAAAATAATATACATGACTAGGTACACATAAATGACAGAGAAAGTAAGAAGTAATGTTCGTTAACTGAGGCCGGTATAGCCACCAGCGGGCATACCCATAGACTGCATGACCATCAACTGGTATAACCATCAGAAGGTATAACCATCAGCTGGTATAAACATCAAATGGTATAACCATCAACTGGTATAACCATCAGAAGGTATAACCATCAGCTGGTATAAACATCAAATGGTATAACCATCAACTGGTATAACCATCAGAAGGTATAACCATCAGCTGGTATAAACATCAAATGGTATAACCATCAGATAGTTTAACCACCAGCTGATATAACTATTAGCTGGTATAATCATCAGCCAGCATAGCCATCAGCCAGCATAACCGTTAGTAAACATAACGGTCAAGCGGCATAGCTATCTGCCAGCATACCCATCAACCTCCACAGTCATCAGCTGGAATATTGTTGGCCAGTGTAATCAAAAGCTGACATTAATCATAGCCGGCATAACCATCAGCCGTCACAACAGTAGCCTGGCATAGCCATCGGTTGGAATAACTATCAGCTGACATAAGAGTAACCTGGCATAGCCATCAGTTGGAATAACCATCAGCTGGCATAACAGTTAGCCAGCATAACTGTCGTTCAGCATTACCATCAGCTGACACTACTGGCAGCCTACTTAGCCATCAGTTGGCATTATAGTCAGCCAGTATAACCATCGTCCTGCAGAACCGTCAGCCGACATGCATGTCAGCCAAGAAAGCCATAAGAAGAGTTAAGGTGAGTATTTAAGATACAGCTGCATCCTTTGTTTGGGTTAATCCAACCATACTCAGACCCAGAGAAAGCAATGTTGATTTTAGTCAATTCAGGTCTACTCTATGTAGGTTTGATCCATTCAGACTGGCATGAGGTCATGAGGGTTCAATTAGGTATATTTTGGTTAACTGCATTACTACAAGAACGACTTTTATACCCTTACTATGTTCTTCATACTTTCAGGCGAGTATTCACCTTAGGAGGGAATTTTTGAATTGTAGGAGCTAGATCTTGCCTCCTTTAACTGTTTCCTTAAAGAGATCTCCCGAAACTGAGTAGAATCGCTTACTTACAGGCAGCAACAATATATCAAAGCAACACATCCTCTGTTTTAGGGTTCTTCACATCTTCACATCCAGTCCTGCTCAGCTAGATAAATATTTGATCATTCAGATATTGATGGATCGGAAAGGCCGATTAATGTTCATCTGTGTCTGTGTAAAGTTAGGCTCATCACATCAATTTCGGTCGTCAGACTGCTTGAAGTCAGCTTAGGGAACGTCAGGACCATATAGGTAAAACTTAGTCAGTGAACGTTCCCCACACCAGTTCAGGAACAGTCAGTTCAGTGGAGGTCCGTTCTGGTCTAGTAATATCCATTCGTAGCCTTCATATTTAACCAGGTCCACTCTGATCACACCCGATTTCTTCATATCCTTTTACATCAACTGAGATCCATTCTAGATTCTAGTCCGTGACCAGGTACATCGTTTCATGACTAGCTAATTCTGTTTAGATCCATTTTGGCCACTTCATGTCTATAATATTAATTAAGGTTGTGCAGCCAAGGACCATTTTCAAGGCCCAGTCAGGTCAACTTCGGGCCAATAAAGGTCAGTTCAAGACCATTCGGGGCAGTTAAGTCCATCCAGGTAATTCAGTGCCACCTCAGGTCCAGTCAGCCTTATCACTTCTGTTTGGCATAGTTAAGTCATTATAGGCTAGTTTAAGTATTCTCGTTTCCATTTACTTCCATTCAGGTCTGAGCAGATGTGAATTATGATTCAGTCGCCTCCACTCAAGTACAGTAAGCTATACTTCAAGCAACTATTATTCGTTCCAGTCATGTTCATATCCAGTTAGATCAAGTATAGACTATTTCACTTAACTTAGGTCCTCTCAGGTTACTTAACGTCATTTTTGTCGATTTACATTAAAAAGAATCCATTGAGACTATGCTTAAGAATACATGTGACAAATATTAGCCGTATTGATGACAGCTCAAGTTTAAAGTCTTTTCTGACCTCTATTAGTCCACAGGTTGAATGGGGACAAACCAGATATTTTCAGCACATGTCAAAATACACACATGTCAAAAATGAGCCCCATTTACACAGAAGTTTGATGAGTTTTATCGGTAAAGGACTTTCAGAACAGAGTGAAATGAACGGACACGAGTGAGTTAGATGGGAAGGGACGATTAAGGGTGGCAGTTGAGGGTGTTACTGTGTGAATGGGTGTCGAAGTTCAGTTAGTAGCAGAGCAGACGTTGATGTGATATTCACCACATCAGAGTAGAAACGGATGAGGTGGATGGAGAGGACTGGGTGAAATGGATTGTGATGGTGATGCATGGTGAGGAAGGTTGGGAAAAAATAGACATTTTGAAGATAAGCATAAGCACAGTAGGCTAGCCGGTCTCAGGAAGCTGGTGTTTGGAAAGAAAAAAAAACATAAGATAACAAAAATTAGGAAGAGAAAAAAAAAAAAACATGCAGACACAGAATGAACTTTTCCTTGCTCCGATGCGCGCGCACAGATACACACACACACACACACACACACACACACACACACACACACACACACACACACACACACACACACACACACACACACACACACACACGCACACACACACACACACACACACACACACACACACACATCGAAGCTTTGGAATGAAATGTTAATGTGAAGGTGAAAACAAAAAAAAAAAAAGATAAAATTGTGGGACGCGAGAAAATTGAAAGGATCCGAGAGAGAGAGAGAGAGAGAGAGAGAGAGAGAGAGAGAGAGAGAGAGAGAGAGAGAATGTTTAGGGGTGGGGGTAAGAAGAAAGGTGAACAGCGGGAAAGCGATAAGAAAGATGATAAAGAAAAGGATAAAAGGAAAGAGTAAGAGGAGTAGAAGAGATGATGAGGAGGGCAAGGATGACGAGAAGATAAAGTCATCAGAGAGAGAGAGAGAGAGAGAGATTTAGTATGATTACGAGGAAGAGAGGTGAAGGGGAAGAGCTGGAAGAGGACATAAGGAAGATTGAAAGTGAGAGAGAGTGCTTTGTTTGGAGGAAGAAAGGAGAGACGGAGTGGTGGCGTTAAGTAAGAGAGAGAGAGAGGAGAGACGGAAGGTTGAGTGAGGAAAGTAGAGAAGAGGATGGAAGTGGAAGAAAGAGGAAATAGAGAGAAGAGATGAAGGCTCGAGTGAGGAAAGTGAGAGGGAAGGAGAAAAAAAGGATGTACATATTAAAATATATATATATATTAGAAGAAAGAGGGTGATAGCACTGCTTGGATGAACTAAGAATAGAAAAATACTACGGAAGGGAGAAAGGAAAAAAAAAATAGGAAAGCAGAGAGAGAGAGAGAGGTAAGGAGCGAGGTGAGAGAAAAAAAATGACGAAGGAAGGAAGGAATGAGGAGAGTGAGTGAGAGGAAACAGCAAGTGAACCAAATTTGGAAGAGAGAGAGAGAGAGAGAGAGAGAGAGAGAGAGAGAGAGTAGTGAGCTGGAGGAATACTGGAAGTAAATGGTGGAGCTCTAGCTGAGGTGGATGAGAAGAACGAAGGAAGGAAAGGAGGAGGGGGAAGGAGAAAGGGATAAGACGTAAAGAGAGAAGGAGGAAGGAAAAAAGAAGGGAAAGGGAAGGGAGAGAAGGAGAAGAACTAATGTACTCCTTTTTAGTCTAACTTGGCCTAAAATTGTCACCTCTGCATCATCAGTGCTGGATTTTAACATTGGGATTATCACTAGAATATGATACTGGTTAAGAATAGCCTACAAGTATGAAAAAAATATCTAGAAATTGAGCTGTGTTTTACTACTTCATAGCTACGTGAAATAGGTTGCAGAGAATTACAGTCTAGGGTAAGTTAGGTGAAACTGGTACGGATACGTGGAAAAACTAGGTTGCCTTTTTGCTCTTAAGCGTCTGTGCAGGGTTAAAAATAAATACATTAAAGAGATGAACAAAGATGGTTAGATGAAAGCACATAGCAAGAGAACTACTTTGGTCATTTCAAGACAAAGGAATTCTATAACTCAGACAAGGATAGCAAAGTAGGAACACCACGCCATTTAATCTTTCCAGTCGTAGACAGCAAGAAAAAGTGAAGCACTACCACACAGCATACAAAATTGTCATGGAAATTCATAATAAAGGGTGAAATGGGAAAAATTTACTTCACTATATCTGTGAGGAAAAGTAACATCAAGCATTCATTAGTACATACAGTGTTACATAGCCTATGATTTCATCATCCTTTGTGTAATTCTAACGTACAGTGTGCTGCCTGTTTGTTCACGAGCGTGTTCTGTCTCAGTCCCCCCTTCTACCGTTATAGTAAAGTCGTTCTTTCTGTTGTTCAGAGCAGGATTTTCAGCTCTTTGTCCCCATGGCTTCATATGCGCGTCCTTCTTACAAGTTGTATCAAGCTCTGCCGGCCCCTATATAATGAGCTCAGTCTCTGCATCATTGCCACTTAGATCTACTGTACTCCTCATTTTGTTCACATCTCTGTCCTCCCCTGCACAGTTGTTATTATTGTGAGTGCTCAGGAAGTCTCCAACCATCTAGTAGCTGTGTAATTTGAGTATAAGTGTTATTGCATTTTGTTCTTGTACTGAATAGCATAGGTTGTTAATTTGTAGGCCTAGTGAGGTTTTTTTGTAATTCATGTAAGGTCCTTATTGTTAGCCATTGTTCATAATAGTTTATATCTGTAATAATTTATCTTGCATTAACTGACCATTACCCAGTGTATTTTCATTTTATCAGGGCTGACTTAGGTAAATTTACTCTTGCTAATTTCGTGTTAATAGAGGCTATTGCAGTTAATCATATAATTATTTAACCTATTTTTTGCCATTACATTATCCTTATGAGTCCTGAATGTTTTGTTGTTAGTTTGAGCATTAAACTTTAACTTGTAATTTTACCTAACTCTTTTGTTTTGAACCTAGAACTTTACGGGACAGTAGTGATTTTTAGTATTCTCACTTAAAGTGTACATTATCTTTCTCTGTTCCGTAACATAAATTTGGCGACCCTGCCAGGATATTCAGGATATTATCATAAGGATATTGCTTGATATTTTGTGACTGTGATTTATTCATGATGTCTACTATTACTACACTTGATGAAGCCAAAGATTTTTTGTCAAATGTGCAAACAGTGTGTGATGTAGAAAACAGAACAAAGATATGAACTTAAGCTTGTTGCTCAACAATTGGGAATTGCTGTTCACTCTCATCATTCTAAAGATCAAATGTTGACATGATTAATGAAAGCTTGTTTAATGTAACTCCTCCAAATGGGCAAACGCAGATTGAATTAGCTAAGTTACAGCTAGCCCTACAGGAGGCTCAGGCTAAGGAGGCAGAGTCTCGTGCTAAGGAGGCTGAATTTCAGGCCCGTTCTAAGGAGGCTGAGGCACAAGTTGAACTTGCTAGAATTCAGGCAGACCATGAGTATCGCATGAAACAAGGTGGAACTGGATCATCTAGCTCTGATGATTTTGATGTGGCTATAAATGTTAAACTTGTCCCTCCTTTTAATGAATCTGATATAACAAAGTATTTTCAGTTGTTTGAGAGGGTCGCTACAGGTTTTAATTGGCCCAAAAAGTATTGGCCAGTACTCCTTCAAACTGTTCTCACCGCAAAAGCTCAAGTAACTTATGCATCTTTGCCTCAGGATCAATCTGATAATTATGATGTAGTTAAGAGCTTGATTCTTAAGGCCTATGAGCTTGTTCCTGAAGCCTATAGAGTAAAATTTAGGACAACTTACAAGCAAGATAAGCAATCCCATGTTGAGTATGCAAAAATCAAAGAAGATCTGTTAGAGAAGTGGTTAAATTCTAAGAATGTGGATTCTGATTTTGACAAATTTAAATAGATGATTTTGCTGGAGGACTTCAAGAGGTGTATTTATAAAGATGTAAGCATATATCTTGATGAGAAAAGAATAGATAATTTGTCTGATGCTGCAGTTTTAGCTGATGAATATGTTCTCACTCACAAGAGATATTCTAGAGAAAAAGGGAAAGCTGAGAGTAAGTACGTTGCCTCTACTCAGAGTACAGGTAACAGGAAAGAGAATAAAGATGATGTTTCTCAGGAAGTAAATACCAGCTTCACCTCTAGATTTCAGAAAAGTAAATGTACTTATTGTAGTAAGCTTGGTCATACTACGGAGAGATGTTTCAGGAGACAGCGTGATGTGAACAAAAAGGAATCTTTAAATATTCAGTCAATTGGTCTAGTGTCCACCCTTGAGAGTTCCCATAATTCTTTAACTGAGTTAACTGAACCTGCTTTGAGGGGTAACTTAAATTCTTATGATGGAGCTCCTCTTTTGAGCAGTAACGTGGGTTACACTCTCAAGAGTTCATGTGCTAATTTCCTGTCTGATGGTTTTGTCAGTCCTCTGGACAGTAATGACAGGAAGTCAGTTAAAATATATCGTGATACAGGTGCTTGCCAATCTCTTATGCTGACCAGTGTTCTAGGCTCTAATATTAATTCCTCTGATGAAACTGTAATCTTACAAGGTGTAGGGAATAATTACTTCTCTGTCCCTCTGTGCAGAGTGAATTTAGAGTCTGGTTTTGTTAATCGTTCCGTTATGGTTGGGTTGGTTGAGACACTCCCAATGTCAGGTGTAACTTTCTTACTTGGAAATGATATTGGTGGAAGTCAAGTGTGTCCAGCTCCTCAGTTGTCTAGTGAACCAGTGGCTGCGACCCGGGATTGTGATGTCCCTGATGTGTTCCCTGCATGTGCTGTCACTAAGGCTAAGTCTAAAGTTACTGGTGACTTAGAGGATAATGATGATGATGATGTTATCCCAGCTGACACTTTTCTTGCTAATTTGGACCACTCACCAGATGAGGCAGTACCCCGTAGTGTTGATAATTTGTCTCGTCAAGAGTTGGTTGAGTTGCAGGTTGCTGACCCTGAGTTGAAAGGTCTAGCTAACTCTGCTTGCAGTGAGGAAGAGTCAGCCAGTGCTTCTACTTGTTATTATGTAAAGTCAGGAGTACTTATGAGGAAGTGGAGACCCCTAACAGCATCAGCCGACTGTGAATGGGAGGTTGTACATCAAGTTGTCAACCCTCGTGTTTGTAGGCAGGATATCATTAGAGTGGCTCATGATTCCAGTTTGGCAGGACACCTTGGAGTGAGGAAGACTGTGGCACGCATTTTGAAACACTTCTACTGGCCGGGTATCTTCAGGGATGTTTCCTGGTATTGTAAGTCTTGTCACATCTGTGAAGTTGTGGGAAAGTGTAATCAGACCGAAAAGGTTGTACCTCTAGTTCCCATTCCTCCTTTTGAGGCGCCATTCACCCGTGTGTTGGTGGATATTGTGGGCCCTCTTCCTAAGACTTCTTCAGGATTTTCTTATGTGTTGACCCTGATTGATATGGCTACTCGTTATCCTGAAGCCATTCTACTTAGAAATATCTCAGCAAAGAATGTGGTTAAGGAAATGCTAGGGTTCTTCACAAAGTTTGGTTTGCCCAAGGAGGTACAGTCAGACCGAGGAAGTAATTTCATGTCAAATGTTTTCAAGCAGTCTCTGAAAGAGTTGGGCATCACCCAGATCACGTCTTCAGCTTACCATCCCCAGACCCAAGGAGCGTTGGAGAGATATCATCAAACACTCAAATCGATGCTCAAGAAATACTGTTTGGAACATCAGAAAGACTGGGACAAAGGTCTTCCATTCGTTGTATTTGCCGCAAGAGAATCTCCAAATGAATCACTGGGCTTCTCACCTTTTGAACTACTGTTTGGCGATGAAGTAAGAGGACCCCTTAAGCTACTCAAGGAATGCTGGCTGTCGGAGGAAGATGACGTCAACCTGCTGGAGTATGTGATGAAGTTCAAAGAACGGCTGTCCACTGCTTTACAGCTGGCGAGAGAGAATTTAGGAGCTGCTCAGGAGAAGATGAAGACTTGGTATGATAAGAAGTCCAGGTTACGCCACTTTCAGCCAGGAGATCAGGTTTTGATTCTGCTACCAGTTCATGGGCAACCTCTTCAAGCCAAGCTTAGTGGTCCTTATTTCGTGGAGAAGAAACTCAGTGATGTCAACTATGTCATCGCCACACCAGATCGTAGAAAGAACAAGCAACTATGTCACATCAACATGCTAAAGTTATATCACAGGCGGGACGAAAATAATCTAGTCTGCACTGTAGCTGTTTCACCCGAGTCTGCAAGTGAAGCTCTCCCATGCAGTATGAGCCTGAGTGATAGTTTGGGGAAGAATCCTGATATCATGAGTGATCTCCAGACTAAGCTTTCTCATCTACCTCCCGAGGAAAGGCAGGAGTTCTCGGCATTACTGCAGGAGTACCCGCAAGTGTTCCGTGCTACTCCAGGAAGAACCACTGTGTTGATGCATGATGTCGATGTTGGAGACGCAAAGCCAATTAAATTGCCTCCTTATCGTGTGAACCCAGTGAAAGTTCCTCTCATCCAGAAGGAGCTTGGCTACCTGTTGGACCACAAGATGATTGAGCCCTGTCAGAGCGAGTGGAGTTCTCCTGTCACTCTAGTCCCTAAGCCAGGTGGGTCACAGCGGCTTTGCATCAACTACAGACGTGATAATCAGATAACCAAAACAGACACTTACCCTCTCCATCGCGTGGAAGATTGCATAGACAAGATCGGAAGGGCTAGGTACATAAGTAAGTTTGATTTGTTAAAGGGATACTGGCAAGTACCTATGACTGAACGTGCTAGGGAGATCTCATGTTTTGTAACACTAGGAAAGACTTTTGCATGTTCTGTAATGCCCTATGGTATGAAGAATGCACCAGCCACATTTCAGAAGCTCATGAATGTTGTAACAGAGGGTTTGGCAGGCTGTGTTGTTTATATTAATGATGTATTAATCTTCAGTGACAACTGGAAAGATCACCTATGCCATGTCAGTAAATTTCTTGAGGGTTTGGTTCATGCTAATCTTGTAGCTAATTTATCAAAGTGTGAGTCTGGTCAAGCTAAAGTTCAGTACCTTGGGTATGTAATTGGTGATGGACATGTTGCACCACCAGGAGCTAAGGTTCAGGTTATAAGTGATCTTCCCAGGCCTAAAAGTAGGAAAGAGCTACAAAGATTTTTGGGAATGGTAGGTTATTACAGGAGATTTGTTCTTAACTTTTCTATTCTTGTATCACCACTTACAGACCTACTGAAAAAGGGAGTTAAATTTGTCTGGACCGATAATTGTGAATCCTCTTTCAACAAACTTAAAGCTATCCTATTAAGTCAGCCAGTGCTCGCTACTCCAAATTTTGCTAAGCCTTTTAAGATGGCTGTTGATGCAAGTGATACAGGAGCTGGGGCTGTTTTGCTGCAAGAGGATGATCAGGGTATTGAACACCCTGTATCTTATTACAGTAAGAAGTTCACTCCACCTCAAAAGAACTACTCAACTATTGAGAAAGAGCTTTTGGCTTTGATTTTGGGTTTACAGCATTTTTCATTTTATTTGTGTTCTGGTTTTGACCCCATAGTCATTTATACCGATCATAACTCACTGAAATTCCTTAGTAAGTTTAAAGATAAAAATCAGAGATTGACAAGATGGAATCTACTTCTTCAGGAGTATTCATTAGACATACAACATGTCAAGGGGAAAGAAAATGTTATTGCAGATTGCTTATCTAGACTTTAGACAGATTGTTTTAGAGTAATAAGAAATTTCCTTTGTAAATTTATTTTTTCTTTGTGGGGAGGTGTTACATAGCCTATGATTTCATCATCCTTTGTGTAATTCTAACGTACAGTGTGCTGCCTGTTTGTTCACGAGCGTGTTCTGGCTCAGTCCCCCCTTCTACCGTTATAGTAGAGTAAGTCGTTCTTTCTGTTGTTCAGAGCAGGATTGTCAACTCTTTTGTCCCCATGGCTTCATTTGCGCGTCCTTCTTATAAGTTGTATCAAGCTCTGCCGGCCCCTATATAATGAGCTCAGTCTCTGCATCATTGCCACTTAGATCTACTCCTCATTTTATTCACATCTCTGTCCTCCCCTGTACAATTGTTATTATTGTGAGTGCTCAGGAAGTCTCCAACCATCTAGCAGCTGTGTAATTTGAGTATAAGTGTTATTGCATTTTGTTCTTGTACTGTATAGCATAGGTTGTTAATTTGTAGGCCTAGTGAGGTTTTTTTGTAATTCATGTACGGTCCTTATTGTTAGCCATTGTTCATAATTGTTATATCTGTAATAATTTATCTTGCATTAACTGACCATTACCCAGTGTATTTTCATTTTATCAGGGCTGACTTAGGTAAATTTACTCTTGCTAATTTCGTGTTAATAGAGGCTATTGCAGTTAATCATATAATTATTTAACCTGTTTTTTGCCATTACATTATCCTTATGAGTCCTGAATGTTTTGTTGTTAGTTTGAGCATTAAACTTTAACTTGTAATTTTACCTAACTCTTTTGTTTTGAACCTGGAACTTTACGGGACAGTAGTGATTTTTAGTATTCTCACTTAAAGTGTACATTATCTTTCTCTGTTTCGTAACAACAGTAACAATATTTTTCAGTTGTATCCTCCACACTTTACTTCTAGAAAACGTTATACATTAGAAATATTTAATTCATGAATGAGTATGCTTAATTGGAGATTAGGTCTCAAAACTTATCTTTGCGATTATAAATGTTGGTACAGTATGATGTTTTACCCTACTGGAAAACGATTAGTAGATGGCATCACTGTTGTAGAAGAATTGCTTAGTTTCATGTGAATGGAATCTCTTGCCAACAGATTTTAAAAACATTACCACTTATTCGATGAGCATACTGTGAAGCATTTGCCAACTACCAGACAGTCTCGTCCTTTACAAATTTTGTATCTTCTCACGGGCTGTGCTTAGCAGATATACGGATTCATACTTTTTAAGCGTTCCTCAAATTTCTCAGCGTAGATATAGTTTATGTTAACACTTACTATACTTTGCAGTTCTACATTTATACTATTTTTTGTTTTCGATGTGGCAATATCTCTAGGAGCAGTTCTGTCATTCACTAACGTTTTTCGGACTTGAAGTGCGTTGCTCCCGTAGACATTAACAAAGCCCCATATTACGGCCTTGAACCATTGTACTTTTCGTAATAAAATGGCCAGAACTGGTAGAACTGTTTCGAGTGTTGATGTAGTAGAACAGAGGTTCTTTCTTCTTTTCTTTTCTTTTTTTCGTTTAATGGCCCCCCAGACAAAATACAATAACATTCGTGGTCCCCACCTGTCTTCATTTGAAGAAGTTCAGCAACTTGCTTGAATGAACATGCTCGATATGTATTTTTAACACCTATGACAATTAAACAGAGATGCATTGCATGCACATCAAAAGTTACTCAGAAACTGAAATGAAAACTCAAGTGTACAGTCAGTTTATAATGTCTGTTGGCTTATCACTGGTTCTGAAACAATAAAGGCACTGAATGGGTGATTTTGATCGTGGAACAAATTAGTCTTTCGGTCTGGCGCTTAACAGCAGACTTTTCGTATAGTTCGGTACGAGCCGATTCGAAGCACACAGTCAGTGCGGCGTGGTGTTTCAGGTGCTACTATAGTGTGCGGTTTACTAGGATATTAACACTATAGCGTGCGGTTAGGATAGGATAGGATACGTTGGGGTAAGATAGGATAGGTTAGGGTAAGATAGGTTAGGTTAGGTTAAGATAGCTTAGGATAGGTTTGGGTAGCTTGGGTTAGGTTAGGTTAAGATAGGATAGGGCAGGACAGAACCTAACAACCTAACGTAACCTATCCTCTCCTATCCTACCCTATTCTTTCCCACCGTGTACAGTTCTGTCCTGTCCTATCTTAACTTTACCTACCCTAACTTATCCTGTCCAAACTTAACCTAACCTATCAGATTCTAACCAAATCTAACCTAACTTTACCTAACCTAACCTAACCTATCGTAGCCTAGCCGCACGCTGTAGTGTAAATGCCTGGTAGACCTCACACAATAGTGGCACCATGTATCATTCTTACACTGTACTCTTTTCTTCTACTAAGTTCTTTTCTTCGATTGTTCTTCGACGTATGAGACACTTTATAATTCTCTCAGTTCATCGTGCATTGCTTCCAGGTATGCCTCGAAGGAGACCATTTGACAGAAAAATGGGGTGGGGGATTGCTCACAAATCTTGCCTCAGAGTTACAAAAATGTTATATATAATTCAAGAGAATGTCCGTAATGTTGCTGCTGGGTTGTGAGGGGAAGTACTGTATATCCTCTGCACCCCAGGTCTACCTGTCTCTGTCTCTGTTTCTGTCTGTGTCTCTGTCTCTGTCTGTCTGTCTGTCTGTCTGTCTGTCTGTCTGTCTGTCTCTCTCTCTCTCTCTCTCACACACACACACACACACACACACACACACACACACACACACACACACACACACACACACACAACCACAACACACACACACACAACCACAACACACACACACACACACACACACACACACACACACACACACACACACACACACACACACACACACACACACACACACACACACACACACACACACACACACACACACACACACAATGTGATTACAGTACTCCCATTTGCACTTGCGTCGAAACTAATAAGAAAAAATGAGCTGCTTAAAGCCATACGCACAGACAAGGTAAGGATAGAGAGAGAGAGAGAGAGAGAGAGAGAGAGAGAGAGAGAGAGAGAGAGAGAGAGAGAGAGACGATATGCCAAGGAAAACAGAGAGAGGAAGAGTTTTAGGCGAGGAGGAGACGAAGAGGAGGAAGAGATAGTAAGAGGCAAGGATGATGAAAAACGAGACTCTAAGTGAACGAAAATAAAGGAGAGATAGAGACAGGAGAGAACAAGAGGAAAGGCGACAGCATCAGTGTGGAGGATGAGAGAGAATAAAGCGAAAATAGCACTAGGAGGAAATGAGTTCATGGGAAAAAGAAGACATGACCACATGGATATGTAGAAAGACTGAGAGACATAAAGATAGATATAGACGGCCTTATATATGGAGTGAGAGAGAGATTAAAAAGGAGTGTTACAAAGAGAAAACAAGAGCAAACCGAGATTGCAAACCTACGCCATGGCGGAGTGTGTGGTAGATCTTATGGAGATGTTATCTTGAAATTTTTGTGCAAGAATTGTGGGCATTATTTACTGAGTTAGACGTAAAAATGTTGAAATTGTCAATGTCCTGCAATGGTAGAGAATCTTAACAAATTCATGGATCCGGATGATGATCCAGATCACCACCAAAATCTAATGGACTGTTCATTGGGCCATACCCTACTCCTAAAAAAAATAAAAAATAAAAAAAATCAGCAAATCCGTTCAAACTTTTTGAGTAATGCTGCTAACAGATAAACAAACAAACCAACGCTGGCAAAAATATAACCTCCTTGGCGGAGGTAATAAATTGGAATGATAGGGACTATATGAAATTAGAGCAATAGATAAGTCAATAAAAGTGGAACGAGATGCGAGGAAAGAGGAAGCAAAGGAGTCAACAGTAAATGAGGAAGCAACGGAAGAGAAAGATTGTAGGTGATAGGGTGTAGGAGGGATAGAAAACATGCGGGGAGTAAGGGATACTGAGGAAGGAGGAATGGGAGTGACGAGAAATTAAACGACAGACGACAGAGCAAACAAGAACAAGTGAATATAAAAGGGAAATGGAACGAAAAGTAAGCAGTAAAATTAAAGAAAATAAAGGAAACGGTCGAGAAACGGATGATTAATGAACGAGAGAGAGAGAGAGAGAGAGAGAGAAAGAGAGAGAAGAGGGAACGACAAGGGGACATTGAAAGTAGGAGGAAGGGCTTTAGACAAAGTTGGGAAGAAGAGGAGGAAGAACAAGAGAAGGAGGAGGAGGAGGAAGAAGAAGAGAAGTAGGAGGAGCTAAATGGAGACAGCAAGGAAAAAATATACCTAAGTCAGGGATCAAAGGTGGGGAAGAAATGGAAAGAAGAGGAAGACAAACACAGAAACAGGGTCTGAGAGAGTAAATGTGTGGAGAATGGAAAAGGACACCCAGAGATGAAGGTAAGGCTTAGATGAGATGGTTTCGTAGATGAGAGAGTTACGGTACATAGAATTACGCTAGGACACAGACCTCTCACATCCTATCGTCTCTACGAGGTGGTCCTGTTAACGCTGGAACATAAACCTAGTCACAAAAGTACGAGAAAATATTGGTACAGCAGAAGGTTCTCCCCCACCCTCCACACTCTCCGGCATCTCCCATGGTGGAAAAGCAAGTGAAAAGTAAGCAACACCTTGCAGGATTGCAAAGCCTGAAGTATATTTCATTGAATCGGAAGAAGTAGTGTCAGAATTTAAGCAAAAATACTGAATATGGAGTAATATAATAATACGTTACACAATGAACAACTTTTTAAAACACTAACAAGTGAATTTAATTTAAACATAAACTTTTTTGTGCGTGTTAATAATACAATGTTTCAACATGATAGTCTCATCTTCTTATCTTCACAACAACAGAGATGTACTGTAAATGCATGTTTACATCCATTTAAATGATGTGTACACACACACACACACACACACACACACACACACACACACACATTCCTACATGTGCATTTTTTAAGTTGAGGCAAACTTTTAGAACTAATGGAAGAGCTGTCTGGGATGATTTCGTAGCTCTTTGGGTGAGGTCATCCGCCTACATCCAACAGAGTATGTTAGATCAGGAAAAGTCAGATTTCATGGTATTATGCCTAGGGGGGACAAATGGTGGTCTAGTCTGTTCCGGAAAGTGTTTATGGAGGTACTTTCCACTATATAATTATTCACGTAGCCTGTTCCTCTCCCCGATCACATCGTTGGTAAAGAAATACTTAGTATTTTCTAGGTTAACTCTGTTTCCCTTGAATTTGAGGCTATTTCCACGTGTTGACAAGTTTGGGCAAAGGAGAAAAACGTTATGCTTGCAGTATCAAATCCTTGAAGAATCTTAAATGATTTGATAACTTCTCTTGAAAACGGTGATTTTTCACGGAAAAAAGTACAGTTCTCTTTATTTCTCATCATATGGCTTGTTACGAAAGGAAAGTATTTATTTTGTTGCACGCAGATGTACAGATTATAGTTTAGCAAAGTCTTTACTTTGGTGTGGAGACCAGAACTTCACTGGAAATATTAGATGTGGTCGTACCAGACTTTTATAATGTGGGATGGTTAAATCTCTACTTTTAAATTTGAAATTTCTATTGGCGAATATCAATACCCTATTTGCATTCTTGGAAAATTGGTTACACTGTTGTGAGATTTTGAGATCCTTTTATATCGTCACTCCTAAATCTCTTACACAGTTGATCTGCCTTGATTTCTGGCCAGGCATATGATATTCACATTTTTTTCATCTTCCGATCTGCAAAATTTGACATTGTTATCATTAAATAGCACATGACATTATTTCTACCATTCATTAAATTATATTTAAATCTTGCTTTAAGTTTATTTTGTCTTCATCAGACAGAAAAGCACCACTTATTCTGGTATCATCTCCAAATTTATATGTAACATTCTTAAGGCTCACATCCATGTTGTTAATGTATACTGTAAAGAGAAAGGACCCTAGCACTGAATCCTGTGGCACTTCGCTATTCACTGAGATACACACACACACACACACACACACACACACACACACACTCCGGACATAAAGGCAAATAGGGCGTAAGAAGGAAAAAGATAATGATGATAACATAATAACATAAAAAGAGGGGATGGCTGCAGTATGACAGCTGGCCCATGATAGGCAGCTCTTACAAGAGCGTCACTAAACTGGGATAAGACAAAGAAAAGAAATAAGAAAGGAAATGTTTTAAAAGAAGATAAACAGTAGGAAATAAAATCAGAGTGTAGAGTAATGAGGGACTGCGCAAAAATGCATGAATGAAACTAGAGAAAGAGCGGAAAGTAAATGAGATAATGGAATGAAGAGAATGACAAACGAGTAAGAGAAGGAGGGAAGAGAAAATACATCCATTAAGTTGATGTAGTAGCAACATAAAATTACTGAGAGAGAGAGAGAGAGAGAGAGAGAGAGAGAGAGAGAGAGAGAGAGAGAGAGAGAGAGAGAGGTCAAGGAAAGAATTGTTGTTACAAAAAGAAGTGGGAGAGTAAGGGCTGAAGGGAAGAAGAAAAATTTTATTAGATAAAAGATATGTTAAAGATGAATGCCGGGAGAATGACTATTGAGGAAGCAGAAGAGTGTACAGTAAATGATGGAGTAGGAAAAGAGGCAGATGACAGGAGATAGGAAAAGAGTAGGTGGTAGAGAACGAATGAGGAGACAGGGAATCGAAAAAAAAAAAAAAAAAGAGAGGAGGAGGAGAACAACTAACAGAAATAAATAAAAAATCAAGTAACTAGGAGGCACAGAAAATGGAGATGAGGATAAGAGAAATAAACAGTAAAACTATAAACATCAAAGGAAGCGGCGGAGAAAGCGATGGGTAATGACAATAATAAAGGAGAGAGAGAGAGAGAGAGAGAGAGAGAGAGAGAGAGAGAGAGAGAGAGAGAAGGGGGAAAAGGGTTCGAGAGAGATAAAGAAGTGAGAAGACACGCCGGGGAAAAATAAAAGTGTGAGGCAGAGCTTTGGACGAGAATGGGAATAGGAAGAAGAGGAAAGTGAGATAATAGGAGGCAGGAAGGAGATATATCAGGACTGAGGGACCGATGCTGGAGGGAAGTGAAAAAGAGGGAGAGAGGAGAGAAAAAGAGAGTGAAAGAGCAAGTGTCTGGAAATTGATAAAAGGCAGACTGAAATGAAAAGAAATCTTGTGTGTGTGTGTGTGTGTGTGTGTGTGTGTGTGTGAGAGAGAGAGAGAGAGAGAGAGAGAGAGAGAGAGAGAGAGAGAGAGACTTGTAGTTCATATTAATCTTACGGTTCCCCGCGCACGCACGCACGCATGCTCGCGCACACACACACACACACACACACACACACACACACACACACACACACACACACACACACACACACAGACACACACTTTGTTTCATGCTCTCAATTAACCTCACTAGTTGAGAGACGCCCCCAGTGAGGATAAAGGTAAGTACATTCTCTGAAATTCAATCGCTCATCTGTCCTACATAATCGCCTACACAAAGCAATTTTAAACCATCCTCAACCAGGCAGAACTGATTTGTGGTTTGCTCCAGTCCTTTCAGCTTTTTTGTTGTTATATACAGTTCACTGCCAGCAAGCCAGCATTTCCATTAAATAGTTTATTCCCATTTTTTTCTTTCCTATTTGCATTTTTCACTTTTATAGATGCTCAGATCTCTATCACTCTGTGTCACATCAACACCAAACTTATATTTACTTGACGTCCCAAGTTCCTTCTCATTGAATATGCTTGTGATCTGTATATCTTTATTTTCACATCATCCTCTCTTTCAATATGGCAAAACCACACTAGCACTTTGTCTCGAATTTTCCATCATACTGCTGTTGCTTCCACGCCTCTCTTTTATAGCATCATTTTCCACAAACAGACCTTCTCACCCCTTTTATCGGTCTGGGATACTTAATTCTAACACCTCTATTTTTTTTTTTTTTTCATGTGCTTTGCATTCAGGGCTCACAAATCTGATCAACACAGCACAGTGGACACGAATATCTCTTCACATGTTTGAATAATTCATCTGAACAGTTACTGGTCTTTCTTTCCAAACACTTGTGAATACCCCGAACACTTTGACATTATTATCCTATCATTTATTTCAAGTCCTGTAGTTCAGTCTTCTGTTATATGTATTCGACACCGAAATGTATAAAATGCTTCACTTCCTCCATCCCTTCCTCATTTAGACTTATACCGTTTTTCTCTGTCTCTGTCCTTCACCATTTTGTTATTTCTTACACTGATTGTCATTATCCTTCTGTCGCAAACTTTTACACCTGAGTTTCTAATCGCCGAAGTTTACCTACCCAGTCTGCGACCAATACTATATCATCTGGTAACAACAACGACTTTCCTTCCCTCTCCCTCCTCTCTCGGCTTCTCTCAAACATGCCCCTCTTCCTAGCATTCTTATGTCTACCTCTTTTTCCAGCCGATTCATATATAGGTGAACAGCACAATAATATAATGCATCTCTGAAGCAACTCCACATAATTCTCAAACTATTCATTCCTTTTTCTCCTAACTCGCCTACCCTACTCTACTTCTTCAGTATTAAAATAAAAGTCAATTCATCTATTTAAAGACGTACATTAATTTAATTCTTTTATTCTCCAGACAATTATCTTCCGTATATGAGAAACTGTTCGAGCTGGGTAAACTATATTCAGTAATCTCTAACTCTATTACTACTATACGTCTCATATAACCAGTAAAGTGAGATTCGTGAGGCGTGAGGACCGAGCGAGCGCCATGTTATCACAATGTTCCTCTGATATAAAATTATAGACGGAATCTCCGATGTGCTAGTGTTGGTGCGAATAAACTCAGTTTTACTGTAAAATGGAAAATCTTGTTTTAATCTGATTTCGTACTTGAGGCGTTCACCGATTAGAGCCGAACGCTTCCATGGAAAACTCAAGATTCCAAGGGGTTCCTAGGCCTTTATGGGTAGGTTTTTAGTTGATAACAACATTTATTGAACGAATGTATCACATGCAGAAAGAATTTCAACTCTACTTCACATAGGACTCAAGTTATTAGCGTGATGGTCGGGTCGGGACTGACCAGGTCCGGCTGGGTCGGGCCGCTCATTTCCAACCTTAACTAAGAGTAAACATTGTTTTCTCGCTCGTAATTATCTTGGGAAAGCATGAAGAAAAAGGAAAAATCGTCACTGTCAAGCAGGCAGGTGTTAAAAGCTTCCCTCCCACCCTATATCATAGTAAAGCATACCAGAAGACGTATCTATCATCTCTGTTAAACGCCTCCTCCAGTTCAATAAAAGCATCAATGACTTTCTAAGCTGTACATCTAACCCTATCCACTCGTACGCTGATGACTCCACCCTTCACCTTTCCATTCGGTTCCCGCAACGTCCATCTCAGCAGTTACTTCAACAAACAAGGGATGAGGCTATGGCACACCTAATGTCCGACTTAGCTCGTATCTCTGACTGGGGTAAAAAATAATCTTGTTGTTTTTAATGGATCAAAGACTCAGTTCTTACACCTATCAACCTGACAAAATCTTCCACAGGTGTACCCACCAATGTTTAATAATACTCGTCTTAATCCTGCATCATCCTTGAACATGCTTGGGGTTTCATTCACTCGGGACTTAACTTGGGAAAGATCATATTACATCTCTTGTAAAATCTGCTTCTAAGAGATTAGATGTGCTAAGCCGAGTCCGTTCTTTTTTTTACCCCTGCACAATTGTTGACTCTATACAGGGGTTTTATCGGCCCCTGTATGGAGTACAACTCGCATGTGTGGGGAGGTTCTCCACATACAGCTCTTCTCAATAGGGTGAAGTCAAAGGCTTTTCGTCTCATTGACACTCCTCCTCTTACTGGCTCCCTTCAGCCCCTGTCTCTTCGCCGCACTGTTGCATCTTTATCTCTTTTCTATCGCTACTTCAATGGTCGCTGCTTCTATGAACTGTCTGCATACATTCCTCCACCTCTACGACGGACGAGTAGCACCCGCCAAGCAGCAAACTCTCATCCCTTTTCTGTCCAACTCTCTAATGCAAGATTTAACCGTTACTCCCAGTCCTTCATTTATGCAACAGGTCAACTCTGTAACTGTCTCCCTCTGTCTGTATTTCCCGCTTCCTATGATCTCCAGTCTTTCAAACGCAGTGTGTCCAGGCATCTCGAAATGATCGGATCTTGAATTTGGCTCTCATTTGTATTTTGTTCTCTTGGAAGGAACAGTTTTTGCGGGCTCGTTGCCTTTGGTTCCCTCTTCCTAGCATAAAAAACAAAACACAGAGATAATTTACCTTTTCTATATACTTCTCACTCAGATCAGTCAACTAATTAATATACCAGTCGCACATGTGAAATATTCCTCTTACTCTTCAATATGGTGGCTAGTATGTTACAATAACTTTCGATCACCGATTTCCCATATTCTGTACCTGGTATGTGTAAGAGACATATACCTCTGAAATCCAAGTGTTCCCTTTCCCCTTGCCCCTATACAGCAGCGCAATACAAGCTTCTTGGTCCTAACCTTCATCCAGCCATACACTGAAAAGTCTGAGTAACTACTCCACAACGCTGTCTTCTTTTTAAATACTCAGATGTAATCCCATCTATTCCCACAGCTGCCCCATACTCCAGTATACGTACGGCTCTCTACTTCCTACCCTATCAAACAGAGACACAGTTTATATAAATACATGCATATATTCTCTCTCTCTCTCTCTCTCTCTCTCTCTCTCTCTCTCTCTCTCCTTCTCTCTCTATTATATATATATATATATATATATATATATATATATATATATATATATATATATATATATATTTATATTTATATAAAATATGAAAGAGAGAAAGAGAGAGAGAGAGAGAGAGAGAGAGAGAGAGAGAGAGAGAGAGAAAGGAGGGGGAAGAACGTGCATGGGTGTTAGTAGGTGGAGAGGTGTAATGAGAAAACTGGGTGAAGTTTATGTTAGATGATTTACTGAAAATAGAAAGGAAAATGGAATAAGGGGAGGAAGTAGAGAGTGGAAGGAAGTTTTGATAAAATAAATGGAAGGAGGAAAAGGTAAAAAATGAACTGAGAATAAACACAAATTACGGAGTGTAATGAACGTTTGATGGCAACAGAGAGAGATCAGCCAGAAGATAGCAGAGGAAAACAAACGAAGGATAGGAAGAGGATATGTGGAGAAATGTTAATCTTAAGATATGACAGAAAAACAGTAACTAGAAGAGATAGATATAAGACAGAGTAAACCATAAGAACTGAGAATCAGGGGGAAAAATGAGAAGACCTCAACATGATCATCACTGACATTCGCATCATCAGAAGACATTGCTGCATCACCATCCGGCATCCATATCAGCACAGCCATCCGCATCATCATCAGAGGCACTAAATGCATCATCAAAGATTTCCACATCATCACCACAGATATCCACCATGTCACTGCAAACATTCACATCATCGAAGTCATCCACCTCCTCATCATTGCAAATATCCACACCATCACAGACGTCTACTAATCATTCCAGATATCCACATCATCACAGATATCCACCTCATCATTGTAGACATCCATATCATCACACACATCCACCTCCTCATCACTGCAGACATCAAATATTCACAGATATCCACCTCTTTACTGCAAACATCAACACCATCACAGAAATTCACCTGTTCACTGCACACATCTACATCATCAAAGACATCCATAGCAGATATTCACATCATCACAGATATCTACCTCATCTTTGCAGACATCCATATCATCAAAGACATCCACCTCATCGTTGCAGACATCCACATAATCATAAACATTCACCTCATCGTTGTAAATATCTATATTAACATCATAGACATTCATCTCTTCACCCAATCTGCAATTCGGTGACATTTTTTCTCTTCCAGTTATTCCATTATCAGACGATTTTACTCAATCCTGTTAGCTCTGAAATAGCTTAAGGTTAATGGAGGCTTTTTATAAGCCATCCAGTTCTAAACACTTCCCCGCAACTGAGAAAAAAATAATCTCAGAGTTTTAGGAGTACAATAAACGCGTCCTTTGACTGATAGCTAAGGATCTTTTCCATTAATTCTGTTTCGTACTATTTCGGGTAGTTGTGTATATCCCAACAGTTTGAATATAAACTATGAACTACTGCCAGGTGAACCACTATTTCAGGGGAATCAGTATGTACAAGCTTGCACTTTACTAACCCTTTTTCAATCAATCAATCAATCATTTCCTGTGGCACCCTCGGGGATGCATAGGGCCTCGATGAACTCACACCACCACATCCTATCTTGTGCTAACTCCTCAAGATCTCCCCAACACTCATCTCCAGCTTCCCGTCTCATTGTCCTCACCCACGTCTCTTTTGGCCTTCCTCTACCTCTCATACCAAGTGCCACCCACCCTGGTGTACCTCGTACTATTCCCTGTCTCCTATACACATGTCCTAGCCACTTCCATCGTGAGAATCTAACATATTCATCGATCGGCTGCACTCCCGTTATTTCTCTAATTCTACTATTTGGTATCCTTTCCCACCACTTAACTCCTAATATTCTTCTAAGTGCTTTATTTTCAAACACCAAGAATTTATTTTCCATAGTCACTGTGCTGTACCAAGACTCGTGTCCATAAATTAAGATACTCCTAACCATTACCTTATAAAGTTTGATTTTTGTATGAACAGAAAAATTTTTATTATTCCAAATATTTTTAAGCATTCCCATTGCCTGATTAGCCTTCTTTAACTTTTCCTCGAATTCAAAGTTCAAAGAACCATCCTTGGCTAAATAAGTACCTAAATATTTAAACCTATCAACTTGCTTTACAACCATACCTCCAATTACACATTCCTGCGCATTTTCCATATTCATATTGATTATTTCAGTTTTTCCACAATTAATAACCAAACCCACCTTGCGACCTTCACTCACCAAACAGTCCAACACTCTCTGCATCTCTTCTGGCCCATCACAAATCAAAACTATATCATCTGCATAATCTAAATCCAAAAGTTTCCTGTTCTCTCCCCAAAGTATACCTGCACCGGTTTCTGTTCCAACACGTTTCATAATGTAATCAATGACCAATATAAATAATAAAGGCGATAGAACCCTTTTTCATGCAAGTCAAATATGAATCAGGAAGGGGTGTCTGTGGGGGAAAGCAGTGAATGTGAAAGTGGAAGTGTAGGAATATATACGTTAGTGTGTCTCCGAATATTTATATTCCATCAGTGTGACCAGACGGGATTCATACATATGCCAACACACTGCAATCACCCACTTTAAATGCTATCTTTAAAATGTGTCCCAGTTTCCTGCTCTGCTACACGTAGGTCAGGAACCACCTTGACTCAACATTATGTGATGAGACTTAAAGAACACATTATTTTCCCCACCAAACTGTACAGCATCAACTGACAGCAACAAGACTAAAAAACTGTACACATACCGCCAAAAAGATGTTTAGTTTTATAACATAATGGAGTTAGGTAATTAAAAAAAAAGAAGTGTACAAGACACGCTTTGTCTGACCCAACCAAAACGAACAAAATCTGCGAAAGCAGGAAAGGGTTTTAGGGTGATAACAGTTAAGAAGGTTAACACGATCGTTTATAAATCTGTGTGTGTGTGTGTGTGTGTGTGTGTGTGTGTGTGTGTGTGTGTGTGTGTGTGTGTGTGTGTGTGTGTGTGTGTGTGTGTGTGTGTGTGAAACAGTGATTGTTACGAAAAGACAAGGGGGAAAGTAAAAAAAGCTGGGGATGAAGAAATATGTTGATATAATAGATGCAAAAATGACTGGGGAAGGGAGACTGACAAGAGAAGAAGCAAATGAGTGTACAGTAAATGAGGATATAGAAAAAAAAGATAGATGGTATGAGATAGGGTAATGGTGAGAGAAAACGAATGACGAGACAAGGAATTTAAGACAAAAAACGGGAGGAGAAAGAAAAGAACTAACGGAGGAATAATAAATGAATGAATAATTAGAAGGAATGAAAAATGGAGAGGAGGAATAGTAAAGAGTAAAATTATAGATACTAAAGGAAATCCCCGATAATGCGAGAGAGAGAGAGAGAGAGAGAGGGGCTTACAGGTCATATGGATCTTAGGGTCACACACACACACACACACACACACACACACATTTAATTCATGATCTCAGTTAACTGCACTCGTTGAGAGACGCCCCCAAAAGGATAAAGGTAAATACATTCTCTGAAATTCAATCGCTCATCTCTCCTACATAATCGCCTACACAAAACAACTTTAAACCATCCTCAACCAGGGATAACTGGTTTGTGGTTTGCTCCAGTCCTTTCAGTTTTTCTTGTTATATACACACCACTGACAGCAAGCCAGCATTTCCATTAACTAGTTTGTCATAATTTTCTCTTTTCTATTGACATCTCTAAGTACCAAAACACAAAACTTCTATTTACTTGACGTCCCAAGTTTCCTCTTGTTGCATATGCTTGTGATCTGTACATCTTTCTTAATCTCACATCAACCTCTCTTTCCTTATGGCAAATCCACTCTAGCACTCAGTCTTACACTTTGCATCCTTCTGCTTCCTTGCTTACCGGTATTTCTTTTTATAGCATTATTTCACACAATGCAGGACCATTTCACCCTTCATATTGGCCCGGGATACTTAATTTCCCCTTAGAATCCATGGTCCACACATCGGATGAAAACACCACATAGTCGGCACCAATATCTTTTGGTATATTAACATTTTCACCTGATCAGATATTGATCTTTCTTTCCACGTACTTCACAACGCACCGAACACTTTGTCCCTTATATTCCATGGCTTACTTCAGGTCTCACGGTTTCGTCTTCTATTATGTGCAATCCACGCAGAAATATGTAAAATGCTTCACTTCCTCCACACCTTCCCCATGTAGACTTACTTTCATTTTATTCTCTGTCTCTATTTCATCGTCTTGTTCTTTCTCACATTCACTCTCATTATCCTTCTCTCACAAACTGTTGCAGCTCTGATACTACACGCCAAAGTTAACCTACCCAGTCTGCGACCAATACTGTATCGTCTTCATACAACTGCATTACTTTCCACCCCCTCCTTTCCCAGCATCTCTGTAACTTGCTCTCTACCTGGTACCCATATGTCAACCTCTTCAGCCCATTCATGTATAGACTGAACAGTACACTGACACATAACGCATATCTTAGGCAGCTCCACAAAAATCTCAAAATATTCACCCCTTTTCCTTTCCACTCAAGTACAAACTCTACTCGCTTGGCAAAAATAAATAAATAAACAAATAAAGGAGATTCATTAATTTAAAGACGTATTATAAACTTAATTCTTATCCTTTCCAGACTATTACACTCAGGAAATGAGAACCTATTCTAACTGGAAAGACTAGCCATATACAACCATCGTAACTCCAATGGTAATGTAGGTCCTTCCGAAGTGTATATAATTGTCTTGGGAAAACATGAAGAAAGAGAAAATCCGTCTCTTATGCAGGTGTACGCTACCCTTCCACCCAGTACCATAATAAGGTTTACCAGAAGGCGTCTCTGTCAGTTCTGCCAAATGCTTTCTCAAGCTCAGTAAAAGCAGCACACAGATTTCTCTCCTTTTCTGTATACTTCTCACGCATTTTCCATTTCACTCAACTAACTAACCCACGTGACACCTCCCTTCTTCTTAATGTGGTGGCTTCTGTGTTACACTAACAATTGATCACTAATTTTCTAAATTCGGCACCTGGTTTGTGCAACAGAAACATACCTCATAAATTCAAGCATTCCCTTTACTCTTGCCCGTACACAGCAGCGCAATATATGCACTCTGCACCTCGCAGTCATCCAATCATACACTAAAAATTCTGAGTGACCACTCCACAACGCTGTCCTCCCCTATTTAGACACCCAGATGTAATCCCATCGATTCCCGCTGCTGCCCCATGCTCCTTTTTCTGTTCAACTCTGTTTACTTCCAGCTATGTCACACAGAGACCTTATACATACATACATGCATACGTACACACATATACAGTAGTTATATATACATTCATATATATATATATATATATATATATATATAGATAGATAGATAGATAGATAGATAGATAGATAGATAGATAGATAAATAGATAGATATAGATAGATAGATTTATATAGATAGATAGATAGATAGATATAAATATAGATATATATGAATAGATATATATATATATATATATATATATATATATATATATATATATATATATATATATATATATATATATATATATATATACAGAATAGAGAGAGAGAGAGAGAGAGAATGTGCGTGGGTGCGAGTAGCTGGTGAAGTAAAAGGAAAGGTTAAGTAAGATGTTCAGAAAAAAGGAAGAAGAAGAATGGGTTAATGAGAGGTGATAATGTGAGGGAGGAAGATTTAATGACAGAAATCGATGGAGGGAGAGGGATAGGATGGGGAGAGGAGAAAGACAAATTACGCAGTGTAACAAAGACAAAGGAACTTTTGGTAGGAGAGAGAGAGAGAGAGAGAGAGAGAGAGAGAGAGAGAGAGAGAGAGAGAGAGAGAGAGAGAGAGAAAAGCAAACGAAGGAATGGAGATGGACAGAGAAAGACTGGCTAATATCATAGATGAAAGAGAAAACGAAAATTGAAGAGAAAACTATAAGACAGAGCAAACCATGAGAACTGAAAATCAGGAAAAAACACTGAAGACTTTATATTGACATTCACATCAGCCAAAGACATTGCCACGCCATCGTCCTTCATACACATCACCACTGACATCCGCCTTATAATTGCAGACATCCACACCATCATGGACATCCACCTTATCATTGCAGGCATCCACATCATCACAAACATCCACCTCATCATTGCAGACATCCACATCATCACTAACATCCACCTCATCATTGCAGACATCCACATCATCACTAACATCCACCTCATCATTGCAATTATCCACGTCATCACAAACATCCACCTCATCACTGCAAACACCCACCTTATCACTGCAAACACCCACATCATCACAGACATCTGCCTCATCAGTGCAAACATCCAAATCATCAGACATCCACCTCGTCTTTACAGATATCCACACCTATCTCTTCACCCCATCTTCAATTCTGTGGCATGTTTTCTATTACAATTACGCCATTTCAAGACGATTTTGCACAACCTGGGAGAAGTTTAATGTAGCTGAAGGTTAACGAAGGCGATTTATATATAACCCCTCTCATACGAAACGCCTCCCCGAAACTGAATGAATACGTTCTTTAATTGAAAGGCAAAGGTCCTTTTCCATTATATTCTATATAGATTTTAATTCTGAAAGTTGTGTGTATCCCTACAGTTCGTTTATTACATAATGAACTACTGCCTAGTGAACAACAAATTTCAGGGGAGCCGCTATATACAGACTTGTATTTTATTAACCCTTACGCATGCTGGTCAAATATGAATCAGGAAGGGATGTAAGTGGGGAGAGCAGTTCATTTCAGAGAGGAAGTATTGCAATATATGAGTTAGTGTGTCCTTGATTCTTTATATGCCAGCGATATGACAAGACAGGAGTCACACATACGCTAACACACTGCAATCACTCTGTATAAATGTCGTCTATAAAACTGTGTCTCAATACTCTACTCTGGCACACGCAGATGGGAAGCCACCTTGACTCAACATAAAGTTGTAAGAGATAAAGAACACATTTTCTTTTACCAAGGCATATAGCATCAACTGATGGCAACAAGAATAAAATACGGTAGACATCACCAGGAAGATGTGTAGTTTCGTAACATAATGGACTTGGGTAAATAAGAAGAGAAAGTAAAAGACACTTTATCTGACGTAAACAGAACTGAAACAAAATCAATGAGAACAGGAAAAAGGTTTAAGGGTTTAGGGTGATAAAAATTATGAGCATTAATATAATCAGTTATACATTCAAATCTCTCTCTCTCTCTCTCTCTCTCTCTCTCACCTCTATCTATCTCTGCGCTTGCACGCTTGGGTACATGTGTGTGTGTGTGTGTGTGTGTGTGTGTGTGTGTGTGTGTGTGTGTGTGTGTGTGTGTGTGTGTGTGTCACGGGAACCACCTTGTGGTGGGGGGACGTGAGTACTCCGTAAATCTGGTGGGCCATACCAGCACGGTGAAATACCCCCCGGACTCAGCAAGAAGACAGGGTGTACCATGCTGAAGGGGTAGTCACTGAGGGATCAAACAAAACTTTACTAGGTCCACTGATTTATGGAATGCCACGAATGGAAAATCCATGAGTGGAGTCCCACAGAAGGCGAGGCTCGAAAGGCAGAGGTGTCGGCAGGCTCCTGCAACACTGCTAAGAAGATGGTCATCATGAATCTTTCTGCCACCGTCACATAATATTGAGGGCCTAGTCATGTGGAAAGTGCTGCCATCAAACCAAATCCATTCACTGCACAAGCCCACTGCTATACTCACCTACCATTTCATCATATCATCAAGATCAAAGACCAAAAGATCTATGACGACACGATAGGGTGATGGTGACAGGTCATGGATGTGGTTGGAAGTTGCTAGCTCGAGTCCTGCACATAAGTAGCACTGGCCCAGTGGCTGCTGGCATGATAGTGTAGGAGTAGGTGATGCCCTCGGCAGCATCCAGTGCAACCAAGTAGCCAGAAACGGATGCCCAACTGTTTACCCTTGACAGGGAGGGGTTTAAAAGATGTAACCTAACATTTGCTGCTCCACACCACCTGGCAAATAACCGCGTCTGTCAAGGCCTCCCACACTGCAGACAAATAAAAAGAATCTCTCTGACTCTTACTTCCTGAAATATTCGAACTTTTCTTGATACTACAGACCAAGACACATGACCGTGCCATAGAACTGTTCTTACTGCCAATTAAAAGAAAGGATATATAACTGACATTGCTGCCTTGTCTGAGACTAGCCTCTCAGCAGAGGGCAACCTAATATGCCCAGACAATGTAAAAAGAAACCATGGTTATAGGCTTTGCAGTCTGAAGCAACCTACTACAGAAGATCCACGAATCACCTGACTGTTTATTAGAGAGGCTGATGTCCTGGTGCATACTACTTCTAAAGGGTAATTTGAAACCCTTATCAGTGCCTATGCCCCAACCCTTGACTCTGAAGACACCATCAAAGATTCCTTCTATGCCACTCTGAATGCTATTATTCCCTCATTACCACATAATGACAAACTCATTTGAGATTTTAATCCCAGTTATCCTGTTGGAGACTTAAATGCCAGAGCAGGGAAAGATATTCACCTCTGGCAAGGCATCACAGGCTGCTAGGTGCTGGTAACGTGAACAGCAATGGCCTCAGATTGCATTCCTTATGCTTCGAACACAGACTGGTCATCACCAACATTATTTTTCAAATTAACCCACTGTGTGCCAGTGCCATTTTAAAATGGCTTAAAATAAAAAACTTCACTGTGACTGCATTTTTCAGGATTCACGGGTAAAAATTGGCAGGCATGTAAGGTAACTGTTCCTTTACCATCCCTCAGGCTGTCGAGGCCATACACTCACTCGCTCCCCCCCTCACGCTCGCTCTGCCTCACTCTGCCTGTGCCTTCACTATGTACAGCACTGGGTCAGGCACAGGCAGAGTGAGGCAGAGCGAGCGTGAGGGGGGGGAGCGAGTGAGTGTATGGCCTTGACAGCCTGAGGGATGGTAGAGGAACAGTTACCTTACATGCCTGCCAATTTTTATCCGCAGTCCTGAAAAATGCGGTCACAGTGAAGTTTTTTATTTTAAGCCATTTTAAAATGGCACCGGCACACAGTGGGTTAATTTGAAAAATAGTGTTGGTGATGACCAGTCTGTGTTCAAAGCATAAGGAAAGCAGTCTGAGGCCTTTGCTGTTCACGTTACCAACACCTAGCAGCCTGTGATGCCTTGCCAGAGATGAATATCTTTCCCTGCTCTGGCATTTAAGTCTCCAACAGGATAACTGGGATTAAAATCTCAAATGAGTTTGTAAATATTTTCATGTAAGTGTAAGTTGTAAATATTTTCTTGTAAGTGTAAGGACTATATAGTGAAGTCAAGTTGTAAATACCTTCTTGTAAGTGCCAGGACTGTACATAATGAAGTCAGCTTGTACCTATCTTCAAGTAAGTGTAAGATAATGCATTCACAGTGAGAAAGACACGCAAATTGTGTGAGATGCTGAAGTAATAAGTAATCAGAAAAGTGTACTGAACATTGCTATACCTTCCCAGCATAAATAACTGAGTATACCTTACGTAGAAAACGGCTTTCTCTCACGTACGTGGTGAGCTTGAGAGAGCGGCTATACCTGTACAAGAGTATGCAAGACTCAATAATAATTTCCGAGCCTTGGTGAGCATTTTAATGGCCAAATTCATTGTTTCCACATCAAATCTATCATTTTAGCCAAAAAAAAGAGGTCAAAAAATGGCCGGCACTGGGGTGACCCATAGGGCTGAAAACATAGCCGGCACACGGTGGGGTTAAGAATAAACGCGAGGCCACATGAATGCACCCATAATAAAGACATCGGCACCTAATAGACCATGTCATTGTAATGAAGCGAGATCGACGAGAAGTTCTTGTAACCCAAACTATACGATGTGCTGAGTGCTTAATGAACCCTAACTCGCCCCAAACACGTTCTTGCCGAACGCGCTTGCAATTATACGCAGTTAGTGCTGGGATACGTATAAGACAACATCAGATTAAAGAACCATTACTAAAACTATAAATTTATGTAAGAAAGGCCTTAGAAAGGCCAAATCCTCAAACATCAGCTCAGCACGCACGGTTTGTTTTGATAACGTGATGTGATTTGCTGTACTGTTTTCCACAGTACTGTATTTATAAGTTAAATATTTACAGTACTGTTCTGGTAAGTTTATGTGCAAGTTAAAGTACTATTAAATAATGTTCAAGCAAGAAACAGTCTTATAACCAGTTTATCTGATAGGCATCGGATTATTACCTTTTTTATTTGTTTGTTAAATAATTGCTGTACTGCTTTTCCACAGTACTGTATTTGTAAGTTAAATATTTACTATTCTGGTATGCACATGTAAGTTAAAGCACTTAAAGAAAGTTAAAGCACTAAATAAAGCCTTGTAACCAGTTAACCTGATTTATATGATTACCCACGATCTGTGGGTTCCGAGACAATTCGCCGTGATGTTAATTCTGCGTCAAAACATGGACGATTCCCCGTCAGGACAATTCGCATCCTGGATGATTCCCCGTCATTCTATAAATATACTTATATTAATTAATCAATACTTTTATAAATATACTTATTATTAAATAATAAATACTTTAATAACTATATTTCAGGGGGATTCATCAAAGTCTATGTTGTCTTGTTATTGTTGTGACAGTGAACTGGCTTGACAGCGAATAGTCCTGAAACCATTTTGCTCCCTAGGTCCCCTAAACGTGGTATTTTGCTGTTATCTGCCACTGGTAATCAATATGAAGCACTTTACAGTAAGTGGTTAGAAGGTTTATTTAATGTTATGACTTACAAATACAGTACTGCACAGCAAAACTTCAACATACAAATACGCAAACACAAGGCAACATTCCGACGCCAGTTGGTTTTGGCATTGAAATGTTGCCTTGTGTTTACGTATTTGTATGTTGAAGTTTTGCTGTGCAGTACTGTATTTGTAAGTCATAACAGTAAATAAACCTTCTAACCACTTAAAGTGAATCATATTGATTACCAATGGCTGATAACAGCAAAATACCACGTTCAGGGGATCTAGGGAGCAAAATAAGGAGTAGTTAAAACATATGCGGTTTCGTGCCGAACGCGCCACGTTAGGAATTAATTGCATGCGTTGGGGGCGAGCTTGCTGTACTCATCAAACTGCAACTAGTCATATGCTCATTAGTGCACCATAGACCATCCTCCTAGAAAATAAACTGTAGTATTTTAAAGGATGCGACAACTTGTAACACCTTCCACAGCTTTATTTTAGACAAGCCCTCTCAGTGCCCACCAACTGCCTCAAACAACAATGCAATAAATCTTGATGCAGAATGGCTGAACATTAAGACACTGATTCAAAGAACTGAAGAAGAAACACCAGGCTTCTCCAATCATTACCATAAAGATTGTTTTGATGAAAATACAGAGGTATATGACCTTGCAGTGAAGAATAAAGTACATAACAACTGGTTGGTTCATCCTAGCTCCTCAGTCCTCAAAATTGAATTCCAGAATTTCTGAAGCAAAACCCAGAGAAAACTGCATCACATGGAGAACAGATAGCGGAATGAGCAGGCACAAGAGCAGCAAAGACTTGTGGATATTAGTGACCAACATGGGTTCTGCAAGTCCATACAAACAATCTATGGGCCAACCAAACACAACATAACCCATATTAGATCAGTTAAATAAGACCACCTGAAACACAAACAAGAAATCCTAGAAAAATGATCACAGTATTTCAATACCTTATTGAATCGAAGAAACCCAGTGGAGAACAACACCCTTGACAACATCCCAAATGCTCCTCAAGCAGCAGATCTTGATGTCCTGCCTACTCATGCAGAAACTGTTCAGGCCATCTGATCTTAAAAAATAAAATAAGAAAAGTCCTGGATCTGATGGCATGCCATCTGACCTAATCAAAGAGAGTGGCCAGTTACCCCACCAGCACTTCCATAATCTCACACTGACTATCTGGAACCAAGAACGAATTCCATCGAAATGGCTTACTTCTGATACTTAAATCATTTACAAGAAAAAAAGGGGACCTCTCAAACTGTGACAACAGCAGAGGTATTTCCGTCACTGTGAATGCTAGTTAAGTACTAACCAAGATAACGTTATCCAGACTGACAAAACATCTGACTGAGTCAACACTTCCTGAAACACAGTGTGTATTTTGAAAGGAAGGAATCACCTGTGATATGATCTTTGTTACTCAACAGGTACAAGAGAAATGCCACGAGCAGAACCGTGACTATTATAATTACAGTATAATACTCATCGTTCCTGGAAAAGCATTTGACACTGTCAAACAAGAATTTTTATGGACTGCTCTTTCATCACTTGGAGTTCCAAACAAATTTCTTACCATCCCGAAGACCCTGCATGACAACATAAATCTCAGGAGTCCATAAGTAGTAACAAATCCGAACTCTTCAGTGTGGAAGTGGGAGTAAAGCAAGGGTGTGTCCTGGCTCCTGTCATTTGCAACATCAATTTCACTGTAGTCACCCTTTTAAGTCACCAAGAAATGAACCCTGATGATGGAATAAAATCCAGTTCCATCTAGCCGGTAACTCTTTGAATCTTAAAAGTCTTTAAGCAAAATCAAAGACTGAAATGGCTCATTTCCCATAGCAACAATATGCTGATGACTGTGCTCTCCTTGTACATATCCAAAATGTCCTACAATAGTCTTATCATCGTCTCCAACATATACCAAGCAATGGGCCTCCAAATAACAGTCAATAAAACAGACATGATATCACTGAGAAACAACCATGCTGAGCCTCGTGCAATTCAGATAACTAGCTAAAATGTAACACAAGTCTTTCCACAAATCAACCACGCCTTAGGCTCTTTTGGACGTCTTACGTCCAAAGTTTTTGAAAACAGCAACTTGAGAATCGAGATGAAGGTATCAGCATGCTTCTCCACTCTCTCATATGGTGCTGAATCCTGGACAACCTACCAGTGTCACATCAAAGAGCTTAAGTCATTTCACATCCGATGCTTACAGGGCATTTTAGGACTCAAATGGGAGGATAAAGTTCCTAGCTCACAAATTCTCCAGTGGGCAAAGCCAGCCAGCATAGATATCATACTGGCTTAAAACAGCTGAGATGGGTTGGACACACGTTCCTCATGACTGAGCACCGCCTTCCCCGCCAGGTTCTATATGGCCAACTCCCTGCAGCACGTGGCAGCCAAGGCAAGCAGAAGAGATATATAGATCGTATAAGAACAACTCTGAAGAAATGCAACATCATATCAAAAGATCTTGAAAGAGATGTTTTTGACAGTAAACAATGCAGCGAAGGAACCATTCATCTCTGGGAAGTTCGGAACCTGGTCAGAGAAGGACGTAGACAACGGAGCCACAACTGAACTACAATTCTCCTAGCAAACCGGGACTTGAAATGCTGACTGGGTGGCAAAGATTGCTGATCCAGGATTGGTCTGCACAGTCACACACGTTGGCACCAAAGACAACAGGAAACACCATCCTAGTGAGTATGGCAGACGTCGTCGTCTCCAGCAGAAGAACCTCTGTATGTGTGTATGGTGTGTGTGTGTGTGTATGTGTGTGTGTGTGTGTGTGTGTCTGTGTGTGTGTGTGAGTGGTTTATGAGGCAAACTTGTCAGCGGAATATACAATCAGAGGAGGCGACTGAATTTGCATCTTATTACTTCTGGCCCTGAAACTTACACGCCTGAAAATCCCACAGTGAAATAATGACAATGCGTGGGTATGTCGGGTGAACTGAGGCGAAAGAGGGAGAAACAACTTGGTGATAGATGAGGCTGGGGGTTCTTGTTAGGACAGAGGGAGAGAGAGAAGAATGATGGACGGAGAGAAGATATAAAGATATATGGATACATAATATATATTATATACAGAAAGATAAACATATATAGATGCATTGGAAGCTGTATATGGCATGTAGAGGTGTATGGTATGTAGGAGGACTACTGGGCCTTGAGAGCAGGCTGTGAAGCCTATGCCCAGAGTCGGACACATATATATATATATATATATATATATATATATATATATATATATATATATATATATATATATATATATATATATATATATATATTGTTACATAGCCTATGATTTCATCATCCTTTGTGTAATTCTAACGTACAGTATGCTGCATGTTTGATCACGAGCGTGTTCTACCTCACTCCCCCCGTCCTCCCTTATAGTAGAGTAAGTCGTTCTTTCTGTTTTTCAGAGCAGGATTGTCAACTCTTTGTCCCCATGACTTCATTTGCGCGTCCTTCTTACAAGTTGTATCAAGCTCTGCCGGCCCCTATATAATGAGCTCAGTCTCTACATTAATTGCCACTTAGATCTACTCCTCATTTTGCTCACATCTCTGTCCTCCCCTGTACTGTTGTTATTATTGTGAGTGCTCAGGAAGTCTCCAGCCATCTAACTGCTGTGTAATTAGAGTATGAGTGTTATTACATTTTGTTCTTGTACTGTATAGCATAAGGTGTTAATTTGTAGGCCTAGTGAGGTTTTTGTGATTAATGTAAAGTTTGGATTTCAGTCATTATTAATAATATTTTGTATCTGTAATAATATATCTTGCATTCACTGAGTATTATCTGGTATTTTCATTTTATCAGGGCTGACTTAGATAAATTTACTCTTGCTAATTTCGTGTTAATAGAGGCTATTGCAGTTAACAATATATTTAACCTGTTTTTACCATTACATTATCCTTATGAGTCCTGAATGTTTTGTTGTTAGTTTGAGCATTAAACTTTAACTTGTAATTTTACCTAACTCTTTGTTTTGAACCTGGAACTTTGCGGGACAGTTTTCTCTGTTCCGTAACATAAATTTGGCGACCTCTTATCAGGATATTCAGGATATTATCATAAGGATATTGCTTGATATTTTGTGACTGTGATTTATTCATGATGTCTACTATTACTACGCTTGATGAAGCCAAAGATTTTTTGTCAAATGTGCAAACAGTGTGTGATGTAGAAAACAGAACAAAGAATGAACTTAAGCTTGTTGCTCAACAATTGGGAATTGCTGTTCGCTCTCATCATTCTAAAGATCAAATTGTTGACATGATTAATGAAAGCTTGTTTAATGTAACTCCACCAAATGAGCAAACGCAGATTGAATTAGCCAAGTTACAGCAAGCCCTGCAGGAGGCTCGTGTTAAGGAGGCTGAATTTCAGGCAAATGCTAAGGAGGCTGAGTTTCAGGCACGTGCTAAGGAGGCTGAGTCTCAGGCTCGTATTCAGGAGGCACAAATTGAAATTGCAAGGATTCAGGCAGACCATGAGTATCGCATGAAACAAGGTGGAACTGGATCATCTAGCTCTGATGATTTTGAAGTGGCTAAAAATATTAAACTTGTCCCTCCTTTTAATGAATCTGATTTAACAAAGTATTTTCAGTTGTTTGAGAGGGTAGCTACAGGTTTTAATTGGCCAAAAAAGTATTGGCCAGTACTCCTTCAAACTGTTCTCACCGGTAAAGCTCAAGTAACTTATGCATCTTTGCCTCAGGATCAATCTGATAATTATGATGTAGTTAAGAGCTTGTTTCTTAAGGCCTATGAACTTGTTCCTGAAGCCTATAGAGTAAAATTTAGGACAACTTATAAGCAAGATAAGCAATCCCATGTTGAGCATGCAAAAATCAAAGAAGATCTGTTAGAGCAGTGGTTAAATTCTAAGAATGTGGATTCTGATTCTGACAAATTTAAGCAGATGATTTTGCTGGAGGACTTCAAAAGGTGTATTAGTAAAGATGTAAGCCTATATCTTGATGAGAGAAGAATACATAATTTGTCTGATGCTGCAGTTTTAGCTGATGAATATATTCTCACTCACAAGAGATATTCTAGAGAGAAAAGGAAAGCTGAGAGTAAGTACGTTGCCTCTACTTAGAGTACAGGTAACAGGAAAGAGAATAAAGATGATGTTTCTCAGGAAGTAAATACCAGCTTCACCTCTAGATTTCAGAAAAGTAAATGTACTTATTGTAGTAAGCTTGGTCATACTACGGAGAAATGTTTCAGGAGACAGCGTGATGCGAACAAAAAGGAGTCTTTAAATATTCAGTCAATTGGTCTAGTGTCCACCCTTGAGAGTTCCCAGAATTCTTTAACTGAGTTAACTGAACCTGCTTTGAGGGGTAAATTAAATTCTCATGATGGAGCTCCTCTTTTGAGCAGTAACGTGGGTGACACTCTCAAGAGTTCATGTGCTAATTTCCTGTCTGATGGTTTTGTCAGTCCTCTGGACAGTAATGACAGGAAATCAGTTAAAATATATCGTGATACAGGTGCTTGCCAGTCCCTTATGCTGACCAGTGTTCTAGGCTCTAATGTTAATTCCTCTGATGAAACTGTAATCTTACAAGGTGCAGGGAATAATTACTTCTCTGTCCCTCTGTGCAGAGTGAATTTAGAGTCTGGTTTTGTTAATTGTTCCGTTATGGTTGGGTTGGTTGAGACACTCCCAATGTCAGGTGTAACTTTCTTACTTGGAAATGATATTGGTGGAAGTCAAGTGTGTCCAGCTCCTCAGTTGTCTAGTGAGCCAGTGGCTGCAGCCCAGGATTGTGATGTCCCTGATGTGTTCCCTGCATGTGCTGTCACTAGGGCTAAGTCTAAAGTTATTGGTGACTTAGAGGATAATGATGATGATGATGTTATCCTAGCTGACACTTTTCTTGCTAATTTGGACCACTCACCAGATGAGGCAGTACCCCGTAGTGTTGATAATTTGTCTCGTCAAGAGTTGGTTGAGTTGCAGGTTGCTGACCCTGAGTTGAAAGGTCTAGCTAACTCTGCTTGCAGTGAGGAAGAGTCAGCTGGTGCTTCTACTTGTTATTATATAAAGTCAGGAGTACTTATGAGGAAGTGGAGATCCCCAACAGCATCAGCCGACTGTGAGTGGGAGGTTGTACATCAAGTTGTCATCCCTCGTGTTTGTAGGCAGGATATCATTAGAGTGGCTCATGATTCCAGTTTGGCAGGACACCTTGGAGTGAGGAAGACTGTGGCACGCATTTTGAAACACTTCTACTGGCCAGGTATCTTCAGGGATGTTTCCTGGTATTGTAAGTCTTGTCACACCTGTCAAGTTGTGGGGAAGTGTGATCAGACCGAAAAGGTTGCACCTCTAGTTCCCATTCCTCCTTTTGAGGCGCCATTCACCCGTGTGTTGGTGGATATTGTGGGCCCTCTTCCTAAGACTTCTTCAGGATTTTCTTGTGTTGACCCTGATTGATATGGCTACTCGTTATCCTGTAGTCATTCCACTTAGAAATATCTCAGCAATGAACGTGGTTAAGGAAATGCTAGGGTTCTTCACAAAGTTTGGTCTGCCCAAGGAGGTACAGTCAGACTGGGGAAGTAATTTCATGTCAAATGTTTTCAAGCAGTCTCTGAAAGAGTTGGGCATCACCCAGATCACGTCTTCAGCTTACCATCCCCAGACTCAAGGAGCGTTGGAGAGATATCATCAAACACTCAAATCGATGCTCAAGAAATACTGTTTGGAACATCAGAAAGACTGGGATAAAGGTCTTCTATTCGTTGTATTTGCCGCAAGAGAATCTCCAAATGAATCACTGGGCTTCTCACCCTTTGAACTACTGTTTGGCCATGAAGTAAGAGGACCCCTTAAGCTACTGAAGGAATGCTGGCTGTCGGAGGAAGATGACGTCAACCTGCTGGAATATGTGATGAAGTTCAAAGAACGGCTGTCCACTGCTTTACAGCTGGCGAGAGAGAATTTAGGAGCTGCTCAGGAGAAGATGAAGACTTGGTATGATAAGAAGTCCAGGTTACGCCACTTTCAACCAGGAGATCAGGTTTTGATTCTGCTACCGGTGCATGGGCAACCTCTTCAAGCCAAGTTCAGTGGTCCTTATTTCGTGGAGAAGAAACTCAGTGATGTCAACTATGTCATCGCCACACCAGATCGTAGAAAGAACAAGCAACTTTGTCACATCAACATGCTAAAGTTATATCACAGGCGGGACGAAAATAATCCAGTCTGCACTGTAGCTGTTCCACCCGGGTCTGCAAGTGAAGTTCTCCCATGCAGCATGAGCCTGAGTGATAGTTTGGGGAAGAATCCTGATATCATGAATGATCTCCAGACTAAGCTTTCTCATCTACCTCCCGAGGAAAGGCAGGAGTTTTCGGCATTACTGCAGGAGTACCCGCAAGTGTTCTGTGCCACTCCAGGAAGAACCACTGTGTTGATGCATGATGTTGATGTTGGAGACGCAAAGCCAATTAAACTGCCTCCTTACCGTGCGAACCCAGTGAAAGTTCCTCTCATCCAGAAGGAGCTTGGCTACCTGTTGGACCACAAGATGATTGAGCCCTGTCAGAGCGAGTGGAGTTCTCCTGTCACTCTAGTCCCTAAGCCAGGTGGGTCACAGCGGCTTTGCATCGACTACAGACGTGTTAATCAGATAACCAAAACAGACACTTACCCTCTCCCTCGTGTGGAAGATTGCATAGACAAGATCGAAAAGGCTAGGTACATAAGTAAGTTTGATTTGTTAAAGGGATACTGGCAAGTACCTATGACTGAACGTGCTAGGGAGATCTCATGTTTTGTAACACTAGGAAAAACTTTTGCATGTTCTGTAATGCCATATGGTATGAAGAATGCACCAGCCGCATTTCAAAAGCTCATGAATGTTGTAACAGAGGGTTTGGCAGGGTGTGTTGATTATATTGATGATGTATTAATCTTCAGTGACAACTGGAAAGATCACCTATGCCATGTCAGTAAATTTCTTGAGCGTTTGGTTCAGGCTAATCTTGTAGCTAATTTATAAAAGTGTGAGTTTGGTCAAGCTAAAGTTCAGTACCTTGGGTACGTAATTGGTGATGTACATGTAGCACCACCAGCAGCTAAGGTTCAGGTTATAAGTGCTCTTCCCAGACCTAAAAGTAGGAAAGAGCTACAAAGATTTTTGGGAATGGTAGGTTATTACAGGAGATTTGTTCTTAACTTTTCAATTCTTGTATCACCACTTACAGACCTACTGAAAAAGGGAGTTAAATTTGTCTGGACCGATAACTGTGAATCCTCTTTCAGCAGACTTAAGGCTATCCTATTAAGTCAGCCAGTGCTCGCTACTCCAAATTTTGCTAAGCCTTTTAAGATGGCTGTTGATGCAAGTGATACAGGAGCTGGGGCTGTTTTGCTGCAAGAGGATGATCAGGGTATTGAACATCCTGTATCTTATTACAGTAAAAAGTTCACTCCACCTCAAAAGAGCTACTCAACTATTGAGAAAGAGCTTTTGGACTTGATTTTGGGTTTACAGCATTTTTCATTTTATTTGTGTTCTGGTTTTGACCCCATAGTCATTTATACCGATCATAACCCACTGAAATTCCTTAGTAAGTTTAAAGATAAAAATCAGAGATTGACAAGATGGATTCTACTTCTTCAGGAGTATTCATTAGACATACAACATGTCAAGGGGAAAGAAAATGTTATTGCAGATTGCTTATCTAGACTTTAGACAGATTGTTTTAGAGTAATAAGAAATTTCCTTTGTAAATTTCTTTTTTCTTTGTGGGGAGGTGTTACATAGCCTATGATTTCTTCATCCTTTGTGTAATTCTAACGTACAGTATGCTGCATGTTTGATCACGAGTGTGTTCTACCTCACTCCCCCCGTCCTCCCTTATAGTAGAGTAAGTCGTTCTTTCTGTTGTTCAGAGCAGGATTGTCAACTCTTTGTCCCCATGACTTCATTTGCGCGTCCTTCTTACAAGTTGTATCAAGCTCTGCCGGCCCCTATATAATGAGCTCAGTCTCTACATTAATTGCCACTTAGATCTACTCCTCATTTTGCTCACATCTCTGTCCTCCCCTGTACTGTTGTTATTATTGTGAGTGCTCAGGAAGTCTCCAGCCATCTAACTGCTGTGTAATTTGAGTATGAGTGTTATTACATTTTGTTCTTGTACTGTATAGCATAAGGTGTTAATTTGTAGGCCTAGTGAGGTTTTTGTGATTAATGTAAAGTTTGGATGTCAGTCATTATTAATAATATTTTGTATCTGTAATAATATATCTTGCATTCACTGAGTATTATCTGGTATTTTCATTTTATCAGGGCTGACTTAGATAAATTTACTCTTGCTAATTTCGTGTTAATAGAGGCTATTGCAGTTAACCATATATTTAACCTGTTTTTTGCCATTACATTATCCTTATGAGTCCTGAATGTTTTGTTGTTAGTTTGAGCATTAAACTTTAACTTGTAATTTTACCTAACTCTTTTGTTTTGAACCTGGAACTTTTGCGGGGGACAGTTTTCTCTGTTTCGTAACAATATATATATATATATATATATATATATATATATATATATATATATATATATATATATATATATATATATATATATATATATACTGTATATATATATACTGTGGGTCAATGAAAACGCACCAGTACGTTATCTGTGGTTTATTGTAGGTAAAATTCGACATATCTATATGTAGTTCACACAGTGGGTCCATCAGCACCTGCTGCAACCTTACGACAGAGCAGAAGGAAAAGAATCTCATTACATAAACAGTCATCAGTGTATTTGTAACTTGACCCCTAGACAGACATGTCCACACAACGTGTGTCAGTCAGTACGGGGTGTGGCCACCATTTGCAGCCATGGAAGTTCTAATCCTACGCCTCTTGCTGGACACCAGTTCACGTACTGTGTACTGTGGAAGCCTCTCCCACTCCTCCTGCACTGCGTAAATCAGTTGTCGTCTGTTTTATAGTTTGGGGTCACAGGATGACAGGCGCCTCTTAAGAAAATCCCACACATGTTCAGTTGGGTTTAAATCAGGTGAAAAGGTCAGCTACAGCAGTGTTGACATTCTCAGCCTGCAGAAATTCAGTTGACACGAGCAGCACGCAGACGAGCGTTATGTTGTTCCAACGTTGTTACACCTGGATGGTCGCGTAGAAACGGGATCATATGGGGCCTAAGAATATTGTCAACGTATCCTAGAGTAGTCAGGTTGCCTTCAACGATCACTAGAGGTGTTTTGTAGTTGGCTGCAATGCCTTCCGCTACCATGATGCCGGGTCCACCCAAGTGATTACCCTGTCTCACACAACAGTTAGCATGATTCTCATTATGTCGCCTCCAAACACATAAGTCCATCTAAGCAATCCACACAAAAACATCATCCATCAGTGAAGAGCAGCATTTCACTGTCTTCTGGTCCAGTGTTCATGTTTTGCCACACCACTGTAGTCTGTTCCGACGACAGGCGAGTGAGAAATCAAACTCCATACGGATCTACCTGCATTTAGGCCAAGCGACCTCAGTCGCCGGTGTACAGTGGGCCTGCTTATCCAATGATTATGTCAGCTAGGAGTCTCACGTGATGTTTGTCCTGCTGAGCTGATTCTGTTCCGGAGATGTAGCATCAAGATGTGATGATCTTGACGTTCTGTTGTGACATGTACTCTTCGATGATACTGTCAGTCGCCAACTGAGTCTGTTTGATGATGACTCTGGATGAGCCTGGCAATCGTTGAATGATGACAACCCATTCCACAATCTACCTCACGTTGCACCATGTGCCACCTTTCAGCATCTTTACGGCACGATGACGTTCAAGGCATAACATACGTGGCATGGTGGCAGTCTTTCAAGAACTAACAGACCGCATTCCACTTACACACAAAATAGCCTTCGTCCTAAACGTAAAACAACCACGTGTTCCATTTCCACTAATAGACAGCGAGTGGAATGGGTTGAATAGATTAATCTCATCTCTGAGACACTGCTTCGTGAACAAAGCGAGTCATTTTGTTCAGATGGGTGTCTAATGAGCACATGATCATACCGAATCTGATCAGTGTTGGAAACAAGCAACAGTACACGAATTATTACAACTGTATTAGGTGGTGCCTTTTCATTGACCCTCAGTGTACAGATAGACAGACAGTTAAATAGATAGATATAGATATATGGATAAATAAAGACAATAGACAGATAAGCAGACTGTGACAGACAGGTAAATGAAAAGATTGATTGCTAGATAGAGATAAACAGATAGATAGTCAAGCATACGTACTGAAAGACAGAGACGAGAGGAGTAGCTGGAGTTAGGTAGTTTTTGTTGTCTTGCTTTGAGGTCCTAGCCAACAACTAAGTGAGGGTTGTGTATAAGCTATTAATGTTTTTGCCAGACCACTGTTGTTGCGACGTTGTTTTCACTTCCGGGAAGGGCCATTTAGATCAATGTGTTTTCCTGCAAAAAAAAAATAAAGTACAAAATAATTGCTTTCCACAGTTCAAGCGGTTAGCATAAGAAAGCTTTACGTTAATGAAATATATATAAACAAAAACTTATCACTCCCAGAAATCGACATGGATGTGAAGATTGAAAGCTGCTATTTTCACAGGAATGCCGCGTGTGTGTGTGTGTGTGTGTGTGTGTGTGTGTGTGTGTGTGTGTGTGTGTGTGTGTGTGTGTGTGTGTGTGTGCTTAAGAGCCTACGTTATGATTTGGACCTTTAGTGGTGGTAAAAGAAAATAATGATCTCAGTCCACCTTCTGGGAGTATCACCAAATAAGGACGAAATAAATAAAGTAGACCTGAATTTTACAAACTCATAATCAAATCCCAATCGCAACTAAGATTTTTTCTTATTTCACAAAGGGCAAGGACAGCAGAGTACAGGAACTCCACTTGACGCGTATCCTTCAGTGAAAATTAAACGCCAAGAAGTCGGGGCCCCAAGCTGTAGACGCAAAATGTTGGTCGGTATGCCTCTGCCAAGCCTTGTGCGAGGACTCTCCATACGGCCTCCATGACAGGTTCCATTCTGGGTTTAAATGAAACTAAATATAAAAAAAGTCAATCGCATATGACACTGACCTTTGACCCGTTGACCTTGCTGATCTAATCTCGTCATTGACTCTTCGTACTGTATCACTGACAAAAGTTTGGTCGAAATTCATCAAGGGGTTCAGGAGATATCGCGCCCACACCCATATGATTTTGACCTTTGACCTCTTGGCCTTAGTGGCCGAATCAGTTCATCGTCCCTTCATACTGTATCACTGACAAATATTTGGTCAAAATCTGTCTTGGGGTTCAGGAGATATCACGCCCATAATTATAAAACATGTCCAACCCATATGACCTTGACCTTTGGCCCTTTGACCTAGCTGACCTAATCAGTTCATAATTTCCTCATACTGCGTCACATACAAAAGTCTGGTGGAAATTCATCAATAGGTTCAGGAGATATCACACCCAGAAAACTGTTACAGACACACACACGCACCCACAGAGGTACAGACCAATCACTTAATGCCTCCTTGGGCATATATGGGCAGAGGCATAGTAAATTATTACCACTGTCAAGTAATAACAGTAATTTGCTTGTAGACTCTTATAAGAAATCTTCATTCTTCCTGCCAAAATAAACAATACTTGCGAGAGGTAAATGTCGGTTCGTTAATGATTCTTAGAAGGAAAAGTAGAAAGGAAACTACCCATGTATTTTATCCTCCTTGCAGAAGAAAGCCTTGTTACGAAAGGTAATTGACCACGAGCTTGTTTATAAATTCAAAATTTAATTGCTGCTATCTTTCTTGTGAGGGACAGTTTTGAGCTATATCCTTTCTTTACTCAGTACTGAAAAAATAATATTACCCTACACCTGTGTTTCACGACCAGGTAAATGAAGCCAACTGTAACTTATACTGTTATTGTGAAAGTTTGGAAATAATTTCCCTCTGCTCTCATGCTGTTGATTTCATTAGCACCCATTTTCGCGAGGTATATTTCCAAGGCCCTTTCCCACGACTCATCGCAACTCGTGCTCCTCCAACCCATTTATTTGCCTCCTACTGCCATTTCTTTTCACCTCCCCATGCTTTCATTCTGATGAATATTTTGAAATGGACCTTCACAGCACTCAAGCCACTTATCCTTCAGTATCCATTTTCATGCCACATCCTCACCATCCAGCAACTTCCCAGTTCATCCCTTGTGTTCCTTTGCTCTCCCGTTTCTTTAACTCATACTACGTCATGTGGCCTTTGTTGCTTGGTGCCAAAAGAGTATTATTAAGATCAGTTTCATCCACTCTTTGACAGTCTCATGATTAGAGGCAGTTCACACAATCCACAAACACACATGCTACATTTAGACATTTTGAGACTGGATGAAATTTTAGTAATATTCTCTAGTATCTTTTTCTTTACGTGTATGTGTGCCATGTCTATTAATATTGCAGCATAGTGATGGAACTTTTTTGTTACACGTGAAATACAATCGTCATTCAGAAATGTCCACCGAAAAAATACAACAAAAATGCGCTCACTCTGAAGCCATCGCGCACCTGAAAAGAGATAATTTTTGCAAGCACTGCGCAGTTACCAGGCGTAATATCATTCCTCATGCTAGTCGAACAATTACGGCATTTTTCCTTGCACATCTTTAGAAACTTATGAAAGATAAATAACAGTCTCTCCGTTACTTGTCCAGTACAAAGACTCATGACGGCCATTTAGATGTGTGCATTTTCTGACAGGAATTAGAAGTGCACTTCTTTTTTTTGTCTTAACAATTCTTCTTACCGCTATGCATTTTTTCTTTTACGAACCTCTCCGCTGTAGCTACCCCAGTGAGCCATGGCTCCTCTTCATCCTCTAGTCCTTCCCCTGATTGCTACTAGTTGTGTCTAGGGTTTTACACCGAATGATGATCTATTGTCCTGTGTTATGTCCCTGAATCCGTATGGCATCCTTTTTCACGAATGCTACTTGGTGTCCTTTTTAACTAATGTTACGTTACGGTTTTAAGCAAGTTATACTGAAGGGGCTTATTAAGACTTTATCTAACCCCTTCAGTTCATGAAATCTCGAAGGTGCAATTGTTAGGAGATGGCAAGGATAACATGAAGGACAACCCCTGATTAAGTGGGTTAAGGAGATAGTTGGAACCTTTTCTAGATTACTTGAGAAAGAGTTCGCGATGATACTGTTCTTCTTTTAGTTTTGGAATCTATAACACCAACTTGGCCCGGAGTCCGTCCTTTTGTAGGTTATTGAACGTAACCCAGTGGCAGAAAAAGACGATACTACGGCACTGCATCCTTTCCGTAGCATTTCTTCTTAACAAGCACTGAATTTTAGTGCTAATGTATTCTTACAACTCAGCATTCACGGTGAAGAGATGACAGTTTAAGGCAAAGATAGTGTCAAAAGGGAATAACAACAACAGCTCTTCGTTCAGTAAAAAAAACCTTGGTAACTATTTGCCTTCAGCCAAGGGTATGGAAAAGGGGGAAACGTAAGTCTAGTTCACGACTGTACACACCTATACCAGCCATTTTACGTAAAGGAGACTGGCTCTTCAGTTTTACATACAAGCTAGTTCGTAAATAGCGTTCTGTTAGAAACTCACGTAGCCGTATCCTGTATGTTGCGGGGAGGGTTCAGTCTGTTGGTGTGGGCGTGGGTGTGAATTGTGGAAGTGGGAGGAGAAAATGAATAAATGATCTAGGGTGGTCTACAAACTGATAATGCTGACTGAACCATCCACGCAACACACCAGAGATCACCAGACAGACTGGTAGAGGAGCGTTATATAATTATAGGCCACCCTGTATTTACCGGAAGATTCGTAATGCTGAGTAAAGTGGCTTTGTTCATCCTTAGGATTATGCATGAGCATGCACAGAGCGCATACCTCCGTCAAGAAAGCGTTATACCCTGTTCACATATTTCTTCATGACCTTGAATTTGATCTTTGACATATAAATGTATTCGCCTAAAATTTAATTACTAGTTCCTCTAAAGTTAAATACCCGGTGGTCTGGGGGTAGAGCCCTTGGATCAGAATGCTCTGTGGTTTACATGGCATGCTTTGAGTTCCAGAGGTCACCGATGTATATATATATATATATATATATATATATATATATATATATATATATATATATATATATATATATATATATATATCATCATCATCATCATCCGTTGAGGTCCACTGCAGGACCGGCCTATCCCTACCGAAGCTGGGACGATACAGCCAATGTATCTCTACCAAGTGGCTTAGGTTGTCTGGTAGAGACTGTATGTAGGGTGAGAAGTGCTTGTGAGTGTAATTGTAGTGTTGGAGTGGCTTTGGATGTGTGTGTAGTCTGTGTACCAAGTGTAATCGGCCTGCATTAAGCCGACTGGGTGCAAACATACTAGTATGCGACACTGGTTCAACCACAGCACTCTTTGTGTCCGCCAAAGTGGTCAATGGCTTGGTGAACGCTTCCCAAAGTTTTTACAACTCTGGCGGGGAGGCGAACCCCCGCCCACCAGCGTGCGAGACGCACAGTCTACCACACACACACACACACACATATATATATATATATATATATATATATATATATATATATATATATATATTTACTTGTACTTATTTTCATCATGCGAAATACTACCCACGGCATAGGTCAGCTTCTTATCCATGAATGGTCTAATTGCTGTAGGGGTGTCATGGCCCTTTATACTCCGTAAAGGAGCACTGTGGGACTGGCAATTATTATTTCTCTCTCTGATAGTCTGGAATCATCATTTCATATTTTAAGCAATTCCATGCATCTTATTCCAGAGTGTTGCTGAGAAGCAGAGAGATAGCCCGAGCCGGAAACAAAGCCTCCATGGCGGAAGTAATTACGGCTGAGCAAATCTTTTCAGTTCCTGTCTGACGTACATTTCCTCACAGCGCCCACGATTCCAGGAGGTCTTTTCATCTGCATTTTCCTCGCACAAGATAGTATCGCTGAGGAATTCGTATTTGTTTATCTTCAGGAATATTGCACTCCCAAACGCATCTCTCCAGTTCGTGTCCATCACATCTCTTCTTATATTTGCAATAGTATAAGGTGAACTTTTTATCTGCGTGTATTTTTTTTTCATAATAACTCGTACTAAAAATGCAATACTTATAAGATTAATCATGTTAGTACTAACTATAATAAAGTAAATGTACAGTTTCTTCCTGTTCATTCAGAGAAACATGGAAACTGCATACCCTGTTCTGTGATATATATGCCAATTTCGTTGAAATCCTTGTGAACACTTTTCCTATTTCTGATCATTGTTATTTATGAGAGGGGGCTAACCCCCCAAAACAATGTGGAGGTCACTCTACCCAAACATCCTGTTACTGATTACAGTCCATTGTACAACATACAGTAAGATATCAGCGAAATACCTGCCATCGTTTTCCTGTTTTGTATCCTTTATAAATTTTGGAGGGGGACTGAACCCCCAAAACATAATGGTGGAAAATTTTATATACTGGATGACTATCAAGAAACCAGACTGACTGACCCAAGAAGTTTCGCTAAAATCCATGTGTTCATTTTCCCTATTTCTGATCGTTCTTATGTTTGGGAGGGGGGCAAACCCCAAAGAATCACTGGGGAGGCACCCCCCCCCAGTTATTCCATTACGGATGAGAGTTCACTGTACAACGTGTACTAAGATATGAAAACCATATCTGCCATCCTTTCACAATTTCTGGGAATTTTTGGATTGGATGAGGGGCTGACCACCCTAAAAGTCATGGTTGGAAAACTGTTAATAGTGGAAAACCTTCCCAGTATCCTGACGAACTCACCTGGGAAGCTTCACTGAATTCCATCAAATGGCCTAGAGGGAGTTTAAGCTCGCACACACACACACACACACACACACACACACACACACACATACACACATAACAAAGATGTTTGCGAAGTGAAAGAGGATTATTGCTGTGCACTGTTGTCATCAGTGTTCCAGTGTACTCACAGTATGTACAGTATATTATAATTTTCTCAGTATATACAGAACACTACACAACGTACACCATTTCATCACCTGTGCATTGCATAATAAGCCAGATGGCGTCCGGTTCACTAGGCAACTCACCAGCCAAACACTCCTCAACAATTTTCCTGAACTCGGTGTTAACCCGCCCCGTCCCCTCGACGTATGGGTACGTTGCAACATTTTGCATTTGCCAGTCCCGGAGATGTACTGGTACGTCGTGCAATTGCAAGGTCCCTAATTTGCACAGTTTTCAATTTTCGCACGTGATTTTTCATACGTATACACGGGACACCTTCCTCTATTCCTCTACAAGACGCCAAGCAGGGACAATGCCTTACACCGCATAACCTCCCCCCTCCCCCCCTCATGCCATTGTCTCGGCAATTCACCTGTTATCAGTGACCTGGCCAGTAAAGATATTCAGGGCCAGAGTGATTCCCCAATCGATGACAATGTGGAGGACAAAGTTTACATAGCATTAGAAGAAGAAACAGTCAGAAATAATGATCAGGTAACGTGGCAAAAGAAGGTCAGGTATGGTGATTAGTTAGTGAGTGGAACAATGCTTATAATGCCTATATTACTGCTTGAAAACCAATATACTCTCATACTACATATAAATTCGTACCAAGTAAATAAATAAATACCGTTTATGAGTTGTGTGAAATAGTTACCCTCCCATAGAACTCGTTATCTTTGGTGCCAGCCTGTTAGAAAACCCAGCCAGGTAAGGAGGTACTCCTACCGGGATCGAGTATTTTAAACCTCAGGTGAGCGATTTTTCTATGAATTTTCGATGTTTCTCACCAAAAGCGGAGGTTTTAGCCAAAAAAAAAAAAAAAAATGAAAATACCTCGGGATTGGGGGATGTCGGAGGTGCGAAAAACCTCAGGACGTGACGGGTTAAACCCCTCATATGATAATCTTTTATATCAACATGGGGTGTATGCTGCATTACTAAGGAATCTCTTATGCCCAAAAATGCTTAAGTGACAAATACAAACTTTTATGATTGTGCGATATATCAAAATAATTAGGATATATCAAGTAGTTCAGTGCATAGTATTATAATCTTAGGTTACAAAATCAATGAGACCTCCTTCACAGCTTTAAGGGAGTACTAAATGTGTGTGTGTGTGTGTGTGTTTTTTTTTATGTGAGAAAGGAGGAACCAAAGGCCACGAGCCGGCAATAACTGTTCCATCCATGAGAAAAAACAAAATACAAGAGAGAGCCAAATTCAATATCCAATCATTTTGAGATGCCTGGACACACTGCGTTTGAAAGAGTGAAGATCATAGGAAGCAGGAAATACAGAAAGAGGTAGACAGTTCCAGAGTTGACCTGTTGCATAAATGAAGGACTGGGAGTACCGGTTAACTTTTGCATTAGAGAGTTGGACAGAAAAAGGATGAGAGTTTGCTGCTATAGTCTCATCAATCTAAAACCAAGGTTTGGGTGGAGTCCAGCCGGGGATTTCGTGGCGTACAGTGTTGCCTTGTTTCCTATACTCTGATTGGCTAGTGGCTGACCTGACACCGTTAGAGTTCGTCCGCTCACACCTCGCCACCTGGCCTGACATGACTTCACCCACTTCTGTGTGTGTGTGTGTGTGTGTGTTTATGTGTGTGTATGTAAAGACAAACTAATTTAAGTTATAAATATAATTTAAGTTATATATATAACAGAAAGTGAACAGTGGAAGCACGTGACAGAAGCTTAAATCTCCCTCCAATGGATCTGGATGTTGCCACTCGTGAGTGTTTTAACTTATTTATTTCTATTAAGAAAATAGCGTATGTTCTACTGATTCCTTCAAATTATATTATAAACGTAATTGTTACATTACTTACCCAACTTAGAACTACCGTGAAAGTCAGTAAAGTAACTACATTTTTTTCAGCACCACTGTAAAATATGTATGCCACGTTTCTTTATTGATGTACAAGAGCCATATGCATTACAAGTTTACCTTCCTTAGATATGCTACAATACTTACGTTTATATTGTATTAGTATGTGTGTACCTATCAGTGATGCCTATTACATATATAACAGAATCTACTCATCGCTCGTTTAGGAAGTATGGCATGGGTGCACCCAGCGCCAGACCCCACCCAAACCTTGGTTTTAGATTGGTGAGACCATAGACGGGTGCTACACGCCCGTCGTAAAGATGGAGGAATGCATGCAGACAGTTCAGAGGAGCAGTGACCATTGAAGTAGCGATAGAAAAGAGATAAAGATACAACATTGCAGCGAAGAGACAGAGGTTGAAGGGAGTCAGTAAGAGGAGGAGAGTTAATGAGACGAAAAGCCTTTGACTCCACCCTATTGAGAAGAGCTGTATATGGGAAACCTCTCCCACACATGAGAGTTGTACTCCACACAGGGGCGGATAAAACCCGTGTATAGAGTCCAAACATTGTGCAGAGGTGAAGAAGGAACAGAGTCGGATTAGCACACCTAATCTCTTGGAAGCAGATTTTACGAGATGTAATATGATCTTTCTAAGACAAAATCCCGAGTAAATGAAATCCCAAGCAAGTTCAAGGATGATGCAGGATTAAGCTGAATATTATTAAACATTAGTGGATACACCTGTGGAAAATTTTGTCAAGTTGATAGGTGTAAGAACTGGGTCTTTGATGCATTAAAGAAAACAAGATTATTTTTACCCCATTCAGAGATACGAGCCAAGTCAGACATTAGGTGTGCCATAGCCTCATCCTTTGTTTGTTGAAGTAACTGCTGAGATGGACGTTGCAGGAACCGAATGGAAAGGAAATGGAGTCATCAGTATAAGAGTGGATAGGGTTAGATGTACAGCTTAGAAGGTCATTGATGAATAAAAGGAAGAGAGTTGGTGATAGGACAGAGCCCTGAGAACACCACCATTGATAAGATCTAAGAGAAGAACGATGGCCGTCTACAACAGTGGCTATAGAACGATCAGAAAGGAAGCTAAAGATGATGGCACAGATAGAAGGATAGAAACCGTAAGAGGGCAGTTTGGAAATTAAAAATTTATGCCAGACTCGATCGAAAGCCTTTGAGATGTCAAGTGCAATGGCAAAGCTTTCGCCAAAGTCCCGAAACGAGGATGACCAGGAGTCTGAAAGGTAGGTGAGAACATCGCCAGTGGAGCGTCCCTGATGGAACCCATATTGACGATCAGAAAGAAGGTTGTGATAGGAAAGATGCTTTAAGATTTTTCTATTTAGAATTGACTCAAAAACTTTTGAGATAAAGGATGTTAAAGCAATTGGACGAGAGTTAGAGGGTTGGGAATGGTCACCCTTCTTTGGGACTGGCTGAATGAGAGCAAACTTCCAGCAAGAAAGAAAGGTACAAGTTGAAAGACAAAGGCGGAAGAGTTTACCTAGGCAGGGTGTAAACACAGAAGCACAGTTCTTGAGGACAACAGGAGGCACTCCATCAGGCCCATATGCCTTGTTAGTACTGAGGCCATTGATGGCAGAAAATACATCAGCTGAAGAAATTTTAATGTCAGCCATGAGGAAGTCAGAGGGGGGAAGTGATGGAGGAACACCACTGGAATCGTCTAAGATGGAATTGGAGGAGAAAGTCTGAGTGAAGAGATCTGCTTTATCAGTAGAAGAAATAGCTACAGAACCATCAGAGTAGAAAAGAGGAGGGAAGGATGATGAGGTAAAGTTCTTAGAAAGGTTTTTGGCAAGGTGTGAGAAGGGGCGGGAAGAATTCGAGGTGGAGAGATGAGAGCATTTAGTACGGTTGAAATTATTTTTAGCAGTGCGAAGAACAGACTTAGAACGATTCCGGGCAGAAACGTATAAAAGGTGTGATTCAGGGGTGGGTTGGCTCCGGTACCTTTTATAGGCCCTCTCCTTGTTGCGGACAGCATTAGAACAAGAATGATTAAACCATGGCTTTCTTGCATTAGTCAAAGGATATGAGAAAGGAATGTATACTTCCATGCCCAAGAGAATAACCTTCGTAATATGCAAGGCACATTCAGATGGCTCCTGGCCAGGGAAGCAATGATCATTCTAGGGAAAATCAAAGAAGTACTGCCTGAGGGCCTCCCAATCCACAGCTCCCAAGTGCCACAGACGACGTTTCTTTGGAGGGTCCATAGGCCATACCAGAGTGAGCGGACAGGTTAAGGTGATAAGGTTGTGATCGGAGGAGCCCAACGGAGAGAAAAAATTAACAGTGTAAGCAGAAGGATTAGTTATAAGGAAGAGGTCAGGTATGCTGGAGCTCTCTCCAAGGCGGTCAGGGATACGGTTAGGGTGCTGTACAAACTGCTCTAGGTCATTAAGGATAGAAAACGTGTAGGCTTGTTCACCAGGTGGATCAGTGAAAGGAGAGGAGAGCCAAAGGTGGTGGTGAACATTGAAATATCCTAGAATGGAGATTTCAGAGAGGAGAAATGGATAGAATGTGTTCCATCATAGAAGTAAGAGAGTCAAAGAATTTTTGATAGTCAGTAGAATTAGGGCATAAGTAAACAGCACAGATATATTTAGTCAGAGAATGATAGGAAAGCCAAAGCCAGAGCGTAGAGAATTCAGAAGAATCCAGTTCAGGAACACGAGAACAAGATAAGTCATTGCGTATATATATACACAACAGCCACCTTTGGCTTTGAAATGAGTATAGAGAAAGTACGAGGATACAGAAAAGGGTTTGCTGTCAGTTGCCTCAGACAGCTGAGTCTCAGGAAAAGAAGGTGAGGTTTAGAGGAGGAGAGGTGGTGCTCAACAGAGCGAAAGTTAGAGGAAAGGCCATGAATGTTGCAGAAATGAAGAAGAAGTGAGTCAGACAGTGGTTCCAGGCAGCTCGAGTCGTCACCGGGAGAGGGGCGGAAGGTGGGGGCATTTATGGTCCCCCCCCCCTGGGGACTCCGGGACTATGTAGTTCAAAACCATGATTACATTTTTTTGAATTTTGGAAAAGGAAGTGTAGTGTGTACTGTGCATGTAGTCTGATGTTGATAGTTAAAGAAACTTGTATTGGAGAGCATGCTGGCCTACTCTCTGTGTTACTGAGTAACTGAAAAAGTTCAGCAAAGGGCAATGGTCGGGAACTAGTCCCGATGGCTGATGAAACGGGAGCTCCAGCTCTCCCGATCATCAGCTTTCCATCCATCTTAGGAGTACTGCCCTGCCCGACTGGTGCCACAGTCTACTCCTACAAATGTGTGTAATAATACTTGGATAGCAAATTAATAACTACGAGAATAATATTATAACTGATGATATATTTTCGACGACGTCTGATTTCCCAGTGAAATACGGGCGTCACCTGCCAGAGCCATGATACTGCGGGGGTTAGCAGAGGTAAAGCTACGCCATGCAGGCCCATCCCGGGAGTGACTCGTGTTGAGCGCATCTCCGACACCCGAACTGAAGCTGCTTCGAGCAAGACTGGTTTCAAACTTAGATTTTCCCGGATCTTCGTCCGCCAGGTTTGTGAAAAGTTAGTGTTCAAGGTAAAAATGGCGTTATTGCGATTTTTTTTTTCCACTCATTGAATAGCATATGCGTTTCTGTACATAATGTGAAAAAAAAAAAAAGTACCTGAAGTCGAACAACGCTAAAATCTGGAGTGATCACGGCAAATAGTCCACATGTTGCTACACACAACCTGTAATCCTCTCTTGCCAGGAAAGAAAAAAAATCAAATCCCGCAAGTCAGAGTGCTTCATTTCGTGCCAATGCTTTCGAATAAAGAAGATATATGAAAAACAGGAAAGCACCATCTATATGGATAAAGAAAACCTGAGGGGGTCTCCCATCCTTCAGCACTATCTAGGGAGCCAGCGGCAAAGTACATCGAGTCCGCGGAATATGATTTGCCCTCTGTTTTTCAAAGGTCTGGGAAATTATTATCATTCCGCTTGTGTATACTGCTCCCCATGATTTGATTTTTAATATCATTCATACGCATTGTTAATATTATTCATGAATATCTAACATCTTATTTATTCAATTTTACTGATAATGTAAGTAGTCCATAGGTATAGGATATACCAATTAATGTAGACCTATCCTACACATGTATTGGTTTACAGTTTAGATTATCATGTGAAACTGTATATCATTTAATACTTAATGTAGACCTATCCTACGCATGTATTGGTTTACAGTTTAGATTATCATGTGAAACTGTATATCATTTAATACTGATAATGCAAAATAACAGGGAATTCATATGTATTATCTTATTGATACATCATCGGGTAGGTATAATGTAGGAATAGTAAATCCATGCACACAAGACACATTAACGAAAAGACATGCCGAATTTCATTAATTATTGCTCATGCATTTATACTGGAAAACCTCATGCATCAGTATGCAGCATGCATTGTAACTGAATAAGCGAAAATACACGTGAGAAATAAAGCAGAACATACTGGTAAGTAGAGAATTAACACAACAAAATGTGTCATACACAAAACTGAAAAAAGTGCTCTAGATGGAGAATAACAGAGAACAAAAAGTGTCATGTACAGAATATAAAGTATTGTACAAGGAAATGGAAACAGAACAAAAAGTTTTAGATGAAGAATAATACGCAACAAGACGTGCCATAAATGGAATATAAAGAAAAACAAAATGGAACATAGATTCATATATTTATAGGTTTAATATTAGGTAACAGGTTTAATATCTGCACCTATACTATTGTCGCTAAATGTTTAGGAATGAAGTTCCTAATTACTATAGATTTACATGTTGAAAATATTTTGTCGAATTTAAATCATATTAGAAAAAAATAAGAAGCAAGAGTTGGTTTACACCATCCATCTTTATTTCATCATCATCATCATCATCATCATCATCCGGACCCCCTTTCCTACCCTAGGGCAGGGTGAGGAGCAGCAATGCCCAGACAGCCCAAATTTGCCCAGTCCAATGGGCCACTCTTCCATTCACTCATCATTCAAGCCCCCGGAATCCCAGCTCTATCGGATACGCCAAAAACATTCACCACGTTCTGTAGCATCACATAAACTATCCGATTGATTAAGTCCGGACGCTGCCACGTTAAAATGGGGTGCCAAATCCCTGATCATACACTTCTTCTCACAACATTCATCCAGTCAGCTCGATCTCTTGTCAGTTCCCTAGCCTCACCGACTTCCAAACCTCTCTTCCTCACACACTCATCCACCATATAGGCCCTCTCCCACTTCGGCGAAAGTGGGGAAAATAAAGTCACGATGTGTCAAAAATCCCTAATCGTGGGTATTCGTGATCAAAATCTTGTCCATTCGTGGCATGTCGCCGATACGTCGCACGAGGTGGAAATTTGTCGTGGGGGGCCACGACGTTTTCATGCTCCATGAAAACGTCGTGGCCCTCCACGATTTTGTAAAATTTCTCAGATTAGTCGTTGACAACAAGGCGACGCCTCGGCGACGTCGGCGATTACCCGGTGTATAAACCGCGTATGATCGCCGACATCGGCGAGGCGTCGGCTGTGAAAAAAAACGTTGAGATGTCGTACGGTTAAACGGCGAAGCGTCGGCAATGGATCGGCGCTGCATCGGTGAGGTTAATACGACATAGCTTACTTAAACCGTATGATACGTACCGGGTTGTGCGACAGTAATATTTCATCTTATGAATGTCGGTGATATATCGCCGACATTTCGCGGATGAACCGTCGATTAATCGCCTTAAATACGCCGATGACGGCTAGGCGCCTGCGATGGCCTCGGCGTTTTCTCTGCGAGGTGCGTGCATTTTATTCCGCATTGGCGCCAATGCATTCGCCGACACATCGACGATACATCGTCGACAGCACGCCGCCATTGTACCTTTATCGCCATTGAATCGCCGTAAAAACAAAATGTTAAAATTTGAATTTAGAATAATGCTTGCACATTACGCCGACATATTGGCGATATGTCGGCTACTAGTCGCTGGTTATATCGTATACTCCGCCGAGGTGTCGGCGTTTTGTCGTACTGGTGTCGCCGGTATTACGCCGACACCACGATTCTTGGTCAGAGTCGTCAACACATCACCGACTTCGGCCACGATTTTTCATTGTGACTTCATCGTGCCCATTTATGCCGAAGTGGGAGAGGGCCTTATCTCTCCACCTTCTCCTTGGCCCACCTCGCCTCCTCCCTCCTTCAAACTCGCTCAGATATACCTTTTTCACCACTCTGTTGTTATCCATGCTCTCCACATGACCATACCATCTCAGTACACTCTCCTCGATTCTGGTGTCCACCGACTTCCTCGCTCCGAATTTTCACGAATCACATTATTTCGTATCCTATCCACCCTCTGTACTCCATATACATTCCTCAGCAGTCCCATCTCCACTGCTCTTACTCTTGACTTTTCATTTTCATGCCACACCATTGTTTCACATCCATATGTTAAAGTTGGCACTGACACTCCTTCATGTAAGCCTCGTGCAGCTGCAACACTCAAGCCTCTGTTTCTTATCAAGGCCTTCATTGCACCAGCTACTTTTCTTCCTTGTGTCACTCTGCTTTCAATTTCTTTTGCACATTTTCCTCTCTTTTCTATCACAGTACCTAGGTATTTGAACTCTCTCACCAATTCCAGTCTCTCTCCATTCACTGTAACATCACACTGGGAGTCACCTCTCTCAGTAACCATCACTTTACACTTTTCTACATTTACTCTCAAGGCACGACGCTCACAGACATCAGCAAAACTCTGCACTAGACTACCAAGTTCTTGTCCGGTAATTGCAAACAGTACTGCTTCATCAGCATACAGCAAATCTGAGATATTCCATCAATCACCGTTCATTACCAACGCCATCTCTCTCTCCATTACTCATGTTTTTACTTCTTTCATCACCCCATCTATATATATATATATATATATATATATATATATATATATATATATATATATATATATATATATATATATATATATTGAACAACTATGGGGACACAACCTTGTCGCACGCCCACCATTCACATAGATGCTCATTAACCCTTACGCATGCTTCACCACCATCATAAAAACTCTTGACGGCACATAGCAGCTTATCATCTACACCATCCTTATATACTTTGTAATATATGTTTGCATATAAGGGCAAATCACCTTATTTGGTGATTATTTCCTTATCCTTCGGAAATGCATGGAAAACCGTCATTGGGGTGTATTTTTTGTAGCGTTTTCAAATGCAGCTTGGGTATCACTTCTCACTCATTGGGCTTGAAATTCAATTTATCCACCGAGAAACGTAAACAGAAGAAAACGTGATGACTCTCAAGGCCATCTGTTGATACCACAACGAACTAGAATGTTGCTTGCTCACGGGTTAATTCGCTGTTTTTCCTGTCTTCCATTTATCATCTTTGCTTTCGGCACTCTGCGGGGCGAAAATCAGCTGTGAATGTAGGGTAGTGTTGGAACAAGCCAGTGACTGAGACGTGCGTATGTGTCGGGGGGTAGGGGGAGGGGGGGAGAGACAAGTAATATTTTGCCTTAGGAAGCTTTTCTGGCTCCAGAGGTTCACTAGATTGGTGATCTACACGCATAAGGTAAGGGAGAGTGTTTTTATACCCTAGAATGTGTTTATTTTGCCAGTAAGGAGGTTAATAGGACTCAGGAGTGTGCATTAGGTCTCTTTTTGATATAAGCCAATTTAAATGCGGTGAATTTACTGGCTTCGTATTTTGTGAAGAGGAGAGTATGTAATGTGTCTACATTTGTTCTGATACTCTTTTGGCAACTGTTTGTCACATAAGCATGGGCAGAGAATTTGCATACGAGGAGGGTGTAGAAGTGAAGGGAGAGAGAGAGAGAGAGAGAGAGAGAGGAGGGTGGGGGGTAGGCACGGAGTCGAGATCAAGACGAAATATCAAAACAATGGGTAGTATACACGAAAGATATACACAGGCGTCATGTCAGACTGGAGGTGTTTACTTCTCGTTTGCTGGACGCACCCGAACTAGCGCCCTCTCCCTCAGGTGACTGGCTTTTCAGGGTTAGGTTCAGATGCGGTATGGATGATCAGCATCATCGGGGGGGGGGGAGGATTAGAGACCCAGGATTTTCCTAGTGTGTGTGTGTGTGTGTGTGTGTGTGTGTGTGTCTGTGTGTGTGTGTGTGTGTGTGTGTGTGTGTGTGTGTGTGTGTCTGTGTCTGTGTCTGTGTGTGTCTGTGTGTGTGTGTTTCATTGTGTGTTTTGTGTGTATGATTGTGTTTGAGTGTGAGGTGTTATACTTATTAAAATCAACATAGGAAACGAAGCACTTCCCCAAGAACTATGGGCCAAAATCAAATAAAATGTGTCAAAAACAAAAGAAAAACAGTCTCTCTCCGCCTCTGTCTGTCTGTCTGTCTGTCTGTCTCTGTCTCTGTCTCTCTCTCTCTCTTTATATACGGTATATATATATATATATATATATATATAAGCCTCTGTTGTACAGTGGTAAAGTGTGAGTTTCGCACGCAGGTGGACGAGGGTTCGCCTCCCGCCAAAGTTGTAAAAAGTTTGGGAATCGTTCACCGAGCCACATGCTACTTTGGCGGACATAAGGGGTGCTGTGGTTGAACCAGTGTCGCATACTAGTATGCTTGCACCTAATCGGCTTAAGGCGGGCCGATAACAATTGGTTCACAGACTACACACACACCCAAAGCCACTACAATGACACTTACTAGCAGTTCTCACCCTACACAGTCTCTACCAGACAACCTAAGCCACTGGGTAGAGATACATTGGCTGTATCGTCCCTGCTTCGGTAGTGATAGGCCGGTCCTGCAGTAGACCTCAACGGCTGATGATGATGACATATATATATATATATATATATATATATATATATATATATATCCATCATCCAATCCTACATTGCCCCATGAGGAGCGTAGGAGCCCGGGGCTAGGCAGTTGGTCCCGACATTTAAGATGAGAGTGACCAGCCTCACTCATTCCTGAGTGGCATTACATGAGCAATCAACCCCAACCACCGTTTGGATATAAACCTTCACTGGCTCAATCCGATTGGAGCGCAATAATTACCCACTAAACCACCAGGCGCCAAAATTTGGTTACATGGTTACTACCCAGCGTAGTGAATGGAATCCTGGTGCACAGGAAACCATTTGGCTTGTCACTCAGTGTAGAGTCACCCACAGGCTGAAGGAAATGGAAAGAATGAAGGAATGAAAGACAGAAGAGAATGGAAAGATATATATATATATATATATATATATATATATATATATATATGTATATATATATATATATATATATATATATATATATATATATATATATATATATATATATATATATATATATATATATATATAACTCGTGTTTGTCCGAAACAAATAGTAACACGGGTTTTGAAGTGTAGGAGTCCTAAAGTACATTATTCTCCTGCCAGTGTGAAGTGTATCGACTGTTGGAACCCCAGATAATGAAGTAATAGGAGACTACTAACAGAATACGTAATGGCTGCCGTATGAATGTACTCGTGAACAGGTACACTACCAGTTCGGAATTCTACTTTTATCATTATTTCAAAGGACTTTCGAAAAATATGTGCTTGCCTTGGTAGGTATTGTTTCGAACAACCTCAAATACTAGATAATCCTCAGCAAACTCGGATAAACTGAAGAGCACTTTTCTTCCTCTGCTTATTTTATATAGATAGATAGATAGATAGACAGATATATTATACTCATGTAAAAGGTGTTTCTCATTCTCCGTTAAAAAATAACCATAATGCACCTATACTTTACAGTCCTGACAAAAATTAAGCTAAATATAGATAAATGTCACTCACGTGTCTCCTGTGCTCTCCTGCACCACTGCACCTCTGGGTATGTCCACCAAGAGGAAACCATATTGTTTTTTTAGAACAATAGGCCATAGGTTAAGTTTGCATGGCTAGGTCAGCTTAACCCGTCACGTCCCGACTGATTTCGCACCTCCAATACCCCCCAATCCCGAGCTATTTTGGATTTATTTATTTTTGGCTAAAACCTCCGCTTTTGGTGAGAAACATCGAAAATTCATAGAGAAATCGCTCACCTGAGGTTTAAAATACTCAATACAGGTAGCAGTACCTCCTTACCTTACTGGGTTTTCTGTCAGGCTGGCTCCAAAGAAAACGAGTTCTATTAGAGGGTAACTCTTCCACACCACTCATGAATGGTATTTATTTATTTACTTGGTACGAATATATTTGCAGTATGAGAGTATATTGGTTTTCAAACAGTAATATAGGCATTAAAAGCATTGTTTCACTCACTAACTCATCATCATACCTGACCTTTGTTGGCAACATTACCTGATCATCATTTCTGACTGTTTCTTCCTCTAATGCTGTGTAAACTTTGTCCTCCACATTGTCATCGACTGGGGAATCATTCTGGCCCTGAATGTCTTTATTGGCCAGGTCACTGGTATCAGGTGAATTGCCGAGACAATGGCATGTGGGGGGGGGGAAGGTTATGCGGTGTAAGGCATTGTCCCTGCCTGGCATCTTGTAGAGGAATAGAGGAAAGTGTACCGTGTATACCTACCAAAAATCACGCGCGAAAATTGAAAATTGTGCAAATTATGAACCTTGCAATTGCGCAACATACCAGTACGTCGACGGGACTAGCTGTGACAAAACGTTGTGACGTACCCATACGTCGATGGGATGCCTCGGGTTAAACAGTTTTCATCCAGTTTAGACCAAACTTGTTGGAAGGGCTGAGGGGAAGGCAAAGACAAAGGCCGCTGACTTGAAAACAATGGTAAAAAATCAAGGTAAATAGATATAGTTAAACTTCGACCAGTGAGTCATTTTTAACAATATCACTAAAACGAAAAAAAAAAAAATCTGATTTTGACCAAACTGCATGGAATGGTTAAAAGTGAGCCAATAGACTGACCTAATAGTTTTCTAGAACAAGAAGGGAGAGGTCAAGGTCACATGGCAAAGTCAGCATAAACCTTTCCACCATGGTTCCCAGCACTGGATGTGTATCTATAAGGCTGTTGGTCCCGTTGCTGGACTTGGTGGGTTGTGGCGGTGTTTGGGGAAAAGGGAATGTCACCGACAGCATCTGACAGAGTGAAAAATAAGCTCTGTTTTTATTCTTATATTGTGACGCTTTTGCTTCATTTTGTTGTGAAAATATGTAAATGAAGGAATCTTGCTATCTTTCTAGTGCACAGAAAATGGGCTCCCTCTGCATTTTCCTTGGCTGTGCAATATCATCAAATGCTCATGCTGACTTAAGATGCTTCATATTCTTGCATTATTCATTATTTCTAAACACTGCACATGAAAGAGAATAGAAGAGTTTAATTTCTCCCGAATTTGCCCGTTCGTGGGGTCAAAAATGAAATATTGTTGCAAAGAAACAATCTAAGGAAAGGCAAGCATGAAAGGTACCAACAGAGTTCAAGTTCATATAGCACCGTCAGCTTAATCAGTTTTAATCCTAGTTAGACTATAATTGGTGGGACGGTGTAGGGAAAGATAATGAAGAAGGAATTCAATTTTGGGAATGCTCAATGGTCAAGGTCACAGGGTGAGATGAAATACTGAATCCTGTAACCTGAGCAGCTTCCAACACTGATTGAGGATGTTCCTAGGATGAAGCGATTCTATTTTGAGAATTGAAGGTGAAAGGTCAAGGGTAAAGAGCAAGGTCAACTCAAAGAGTTCTGCATCATTTAGGACCACATTTGGTGGAAGGGGTAGTAGTTACACGAAAAAGAAATATTTTTATATTGATAACACTTGACGGGAGATCAGTCACAGAGCTAAGGTAAATGTTTGACCCTTAAAACCATTGTACGGCGCGGGTGTTACACACTCCGAGTGCTCCTTCTTGATGCTGTTGTGCTCTTGTTTCCTCCAAATGACTGCATTTAGCTTTGGTAGTATATAAACAACACGTTCCATGCAGAGGTAAATAAAATCGTCAGGTCTTAGTGCAAACGTTATGATAAAAAAAACATACATATCGTATTGTAGGAGTTAATATCAGACGTCTTTATAGACCAAGGCTACCCGAGATAAGAAGAAAGTTTATAATAATGGTTATCTTATATAAGTGGGTCATTATAGCAGACGATCAATTTTTGCGCATTCCAAATCTTCTACTAGACTACAATCAACAACAGCTGAATTTACATCCAGATCTCAAGCTGGACTGGCGGGTGCACTGAAGAAAAGGAGAAACAGACCTTGTCTGAGACTCTGTCCGTCCTTATGGTCAAGCTCTGGTCCTTCAGGTTGCGAACCTGTTGTACTAACCAATCTGGCTCCCCCACCAGAGGTGAGAGAGATACAGGCTTCCTTTCTCTTTGGCTTTGGAGTATCAAAAACATCTCTTTATTTACTGTTTGTTTCTGGATGTGGTAGGCATTTTTGTATTTTTTTCATCGAAAGTTATGATATAGCCAGTGTTTATTTAAGGAACTTATATTATATCCTACGGTATCTTATTTTTTTTAAATGAAGAAAACCCATCTCTGCTAAGGAATTAAGTAACCTAAACGAAGATATCATCTTGGTTCCCACCAACACAGTCAATGACAGGGATCTAATAGCAGGTAGAGAGCACCATAACAGAGCAAAGGCAGTTTATTATTATTATTAAGAACTCCACATTCTGTGGAGTTCTTATTGGTATTGAAGATATAATTTTTTGAAGGGGTGGGGAGGGAGATCTAGAAGGGTGACATTCCAAGATCGTTCGAAATACAGACTTGAAATTTTCAGGAGTGATGTATCTTGGTTGCAGGCTTTTGTTGGCACAATTTTTTTTCCTAGCAATGACGCCGCAGTAGCGCCATTTGTTTTTTTTTGTTTTTTTCATACTGAGATCCAAGAAATATTTTTTGAGATATTTAGGAAAATCAAGATGGCCGCCTCATGCCTGAAAGGCTAAATCGGAAAGTACTTGGCCAATATTGACCAGACTCGGTAGAAATGTAGTGGGTCACGAGTGAACATGATTTGCATAATATGAATGACCTTGACCTTATTATTAGGTTTGCAATTATAACAAAAGTTTTTTCTCATCTGGAATGTGGAGTTCTTTGAATATTGCCTCAGGAATTTCAGATTACTATTATTATTAGTAGTAGTAGTATTATCACACTTGCTTTCACAGCGCGAGAGCGAGTGTTCTGGTTTTACTGAACGAGAGTGTGTGTGTGTGTGTGTGTGTGTGTGTGTGTGTGTGTGTGTGTGTGTGTGTGTGTGTGTGTGTGTGTGTGTGTGTGTGTGTGTGTGTGTGTGTGTGTGTGTGTGTGTGTGTGTGTGTGTGTGTGTGTGTGTGTGTGTGTGTGTGTGTGTGTGTGTGTGTGTGTGTGTGTTTAGCTCCCTGAAATATTCGAAGTCCCTCAGATTATTCATGGAACCTTCAGAATATCACTGTCCTTAGGAATGAATACATATTCTCGTCGGCAGAGGAAGTTCCCTTACATCTTGCCGTAAGCGATTTGTTTCGTTTATTACACCTTTTTGTCCTATTCTGTGTTAAACAAATGCTTCCAATATTGCCATACTCTGCGTAGACAACGTTCAAAAGGACGTTAGCCACTCATTTCTAATAATTAATCGCTAAGGAAGAAGTGGTAGGGAGCTTTCTTAACCGACACGAATACGAGCCAGAGTGCTTGATTTTGACGGGTTAGATATAGTGTTTATTTATTCCTTAAGTACAATGACGCGCTCTTAAGTGGAACAGAACCGCCTGGAAACAGTAATAATGAAACAGAAAAAGTGCATCTCTCTCCAAATCGGAATCTAATCGTCAGGATATATAAAGATTAAAGGAGAAAATAATACGTTTCCCTAATATAAGCTGAACTGATTGGTACTGATCGAGCAAGAATTAAAGAAATGCTACATCAGACAGAAGGAGGTTTAATGTTGATTTTATGCAATCAGCTGAGGAGAAGCATTTTGTAGTGAGGGAGGGAGCACTTGAACAGCTAACGTCAGATTTGGACATTATGAGTTGAGAGAGAGAGAGAGAGAGAGAGAGATTACTCTATCCTCTTACAGCAATAACTCTGTGAATCTGATAAGGTAGTTTATTGGTGTATTCTTGTTACTTCCAGACGATTATATTCAATTCTGAAAATACCATTCATACTAAAGCGATAGCGAACGATGAATGTAACCTATCCAGCTTTAACTCTCTTGTATCCAAAGTAAAATTACTTGAAAGAGGTAAGAATAGAAAAATAAATAACGTTATCACAGTGAACAGAATAAACGCCATCTCTGCAACCCCTTCACTGCTGTGGTCAACTTGGACATAATATTCTAACTGCAACAAGGAACCTACAACGAACTGCAAAAATGAGGTGGTGAAAGGTGGCTAGCTTTAATTATGGGATAAGCCACGGAGAACTCATCAGGGAGATCCGCTGGTATAAACCAGAAATATGAGATGGCCACTCGGGTGACCACTGGGATGGCTATACATATTCCAAGGAAAGCCAGTGCCACCCCAGCCACCCCTCTGTAAATGCCACTGACTCCAATTCATTTTATTCAGCACAGGGAAGGCTTGTGCTGCTAAATGGTTTACCACCTTATGTCGATGATGACAATCTAATTTTATGGGTGCTTCTTTCACGCCTTATATTCAATTTAGAAAAGAAATAGAAAACGAACCACATTCGGACAAAACAAAGAAACCACCACCACAGTATACAAACAATATATACACGTTCTGTGATGAACAATGCAAGCCCTGCTTGGACATCTAACCTCACTGAAACACACAACAACACCCTACAGACCATACAGAACAAGGCCCTAAAAATAATCACAGACTGCACACCTACTACACCTACAGACCTACACTAAGAAACCAAAGTCCTCAAAGTCAAGGATCATCAGACATGAGAGACATACAAATTCTTGCCGCAGCCTCCACAACCCCACACCATCCCCCACACTACATGGCAGCACAACCACACACACCAAGGAACAAAACAACATCCAGCACACGATATCATACACTAATACTGTCATCTATCCTCCCTTGCCCGCCTCAAACCAGCTTCCAGAAGCATTTCCATGCTCAGACCTCTCGCCGCTCCATTCAGTCACTCAAAGACAACACACAGCTGCATGCACGGGCTCCTGATATCCACCATTCTCAATCCTATCTCCCTCGTGAGGACAGGGTCCACCTGGGCAGGCCGTGATGTGGACATCATTCAGCCTCTTCAGTTATTAGAAAAAGCTGGATGACTCTGTCGCTGATGCCTGTCCAGAATTCAACACAGCACCGCTTACTGTTAAGCACATTATGGAAGACTGCATTGCACACAGTCCCCTGCACCAACAACACGACATACAGTACACTTCTTGAGAGCTCTGTGCGAAAGCCCGGTCTCGGCCATGGCCTTCCTAAGGGACCCGGGGCTGTTCGGCCAGACTGCCTAAGGAACAACTACCACTTAGATAAGAAGTGGTGAATAAAGACCATTCCTAACCCGCTCAGTTTGAATAGTGTTAACATGATGTCCTCCGGGTGAACACGTTAATGATCATACTTGCAGAGATTCTTTGTAATCTCAAAAATTGTCTGGGATGGCAAAAAAAAAAAAAAAAAAAAAAAAATCGTCACTAAAAGGGCCAATCACTTCATTTGCCTCCAGATACTTTTATTAAACGTAAGGGAGACCATCTGTATCGAAGAAATTAATACTGTATCTAGTCCACTCAGTTCCAAACGTCTCTTCGAAGCTTAGCAAAAACGTCTGGCGTAAGCTAGAGAAGAATACTTGAGCGCGGATGCTAATTGTATCAGAATTTACACTTTCAAGCTTCTATGATTCATCCCAACTGAATAAAATCGCCTTGGATGTGCTGGAATATAACACTAAAGTTGTCTCACCTACGAGTAGGTTAAAGGGTTAAACGGCTCTAATTTTTAATTCTTGAGAACATTACGATTGATAATTTTGTTATGCATTTTTTAGATTATATGTTGATGTGGTCAAGTATAACTAAGAATATACTGAAACTTGTGTTGTTGTAAGATATGGAAGCACTGGGGTCTTCAGACAATATAAATTTACAAGACCTAACAAATTCTCTCGGCAAAGAGTTTATGAGACACTGAACTCGTGGGTGAATATATTTCCTGAAAATTATAGTCATGGAAAAAGGATAAATTTTCTCAACATTGCGTGAGACAATACCGGTATGAATTTGCAGGAGGATGAGAAGTCTTCTTAGAATTTATGTACATATTTATCTGAAAAAGAAATGAATTCGCAAAAACAAAAACATTACCTACAGAATCGGGAATGCAAATAAAAGCATTCGATAATTATGCACCTGCCTCCTTCCAGCATAACCCTCAGCATTCATGACCATCAGGCGGCATAACCTTGTGGCCTCCCCATTAGAATAAAAGTCAACATATTATCGTACGAACTAAGTAGGGGCAAATTATCGCAGCGGTCGATTAAAATAAGTTTAGGTGCTGTTACATCAAGCATTTAAGGTCATATTAGCAGTACTCAGGCCCTGAAAGAAAACTCCCATCTTACTTTTCAGTCCATTCCAACTTTAGTCCATTAAGATCAAGGGGGACACCGTAGCACCATTCAAACAGGGCAGTACTCCCTAGGCAGAGAGCAACGCGGTGATGGGCAGAGCTGGGACTCCCATTTCACTACCTTAAGAACCCACCTACTTGACCTTTCCTTTACTGGCGTCTCTCTGTGATTCATTAGTATATACAGTTGAACAGTACAGCATACTCAAAATTTCCCTTCTGCCACGCGAAGCAACATGCATATCATACAACACACAATCATTCAGTTATTATAAACACTAGCATCATTACACCCAACTTCAGAATCCACCCTATTGGATACCAGAAATATCCTATCCACTGGTTCCCTCTCCTGATGACGGCCACTCGAGGAGCCTTGGATCGTTGTCTGACACACTATTCATCAGATTCTACATATCTCATTGTATTTCCACCAACGTCCACTCTGCTGAACACCACCCCTCCTATAAGCCTCATATTTTCTTCAGTTTTAATTGGTGACGAGTGCTTTCCAATTTTTTTTCCTGATGAGGTTTATTTTTTTGTTACCTGATCCTTTTAATGACGAAAGAGAAAGAGAGGGGGGGGGGAATATGTATGCTTAACTGTATGTATATTCCCGTGTGTGTGTGTGTGTGTGTGTGTGTGTGTGTGTGTGTGTGTGTGTGTGTGTGTGTGTGCGGGGGGTGTTTTGTGTGGTGTGTGTGTGTGTGTGTGTGTGTGTGTGTGTGTGTGTGTGTGTGTGTGTGTGTGTTTGTGTGCGGGGATGCTTTTCTGTGGTGTGTGTGTGTGTGTGTGTGTGTGTGTGTGTGTGTGTGTGTGTGTGTGTGTGTGTGTGTGTGTGTGTGTGCATTATTGTCTTGTGTGTGTGTGTGTGTGTGTGTGTGTGTGTGTGTGTGTGTGTTTCTTTCTTAATGTCATGTGCCCTCCAGATTATTTGCTTTTTCGTTTTAGTGTCCGTGACTCAATTTTTCTGTTTCTCTTTATATAAGTTAGTGACGAGTGCTTCCGATGTATTATTGTGTTACCCCAGCTCCCGCCACTTGATCTTTGGAGGGGGAGGTATCGTAATTAAAACCTTCCGGTTCACTGGAGGTCGAGAATCGCTTTAGGAGGGAACCTGCTGGCTTTTTCTACTGGATTTACGCGAACTTAATTGATATTCCTAGTTTGACTTTACTTGTGTTTTTATTGGCTGGATTTAGTTCTCATTTGATATCCCTACGTTGGCTTTACTTGTGTGTTTGCCTGCTGGCTTTACCTGGATTTAACTGATACCATTACGTTGACTTTACCTGGATTTTTCAAGCTAAATTTACATAATTTTAACTGATACTCCTACGCTGACTTTTACTTCTGTGTTTACCTCCTGCCTCTACGTGGTTTTACTTGATACCTCTACGTTGGCTTTTCTTGTATTTTTACCCAGTGACTTTACGTGGTGTAATTTTGCCCCAAAGTTGATTTTATATTTGTTTTACCGGTTGGCCTCATATGTTTGTTTATCTCGTTGGCTTTACTTCCTACCTTACCAGTTATCTTTGCATCTTGGCTTTATCTAATGTCTTTTTCTGCCGGCTTTAACTGCTATCTTTATACGGTTTTCCTTGAGACCTCACACAAGCTTTACTCGTGTCTTTACCTTTTGGGCCTACCTATTTTTACTGATATAACTAGGCTACCCCACTGCCTGGTTATATAACATCCATTCTGGTCTCATATCCCCCGAAAGGAAGGATGGTGGACTGCAGGAGGAGGATAACTTAAGCCTGCACTCTACTGGGCTCAAGTTTCAGATGAACCTGGAGCCGTACCAATAACAAAATTAATCCGTTGCCTTTCTATACTGCCTCCACTCGTTTTCTGGGTGCTGGAGAAGGGCGCTTTCATGTGGTGACACTGATGTGACTGGATGAAGACTGCGCGATAATACAGACGTTCAACTCCCGCCCCACTGAAAAGAGGTTGGTGGACTGCAGGTAAAGGGAAGTTTCAGCCTGCAGTCCACGGGGTTTACATTTCAGGTAAGTCTTAGGTTGCAGCTACTGCTATTACTCGTTTATTTAGCAGGTTGATTCACTCTAATCCTTTATGCTGTCTTTCGCTGCTGGCCTTAGCTGTTTGTTTTGTGGCTTGAAGTGATACCCAAAGTAACTTTTCTCGAACTCATATGGATTGAATTGGTATTCACATTTACTTTGCCTGAGGCTTTACTGTATCCTTCTTTAATTAGTACAGACACAGAGCTTTATTATTCTTTACCTAATATTAAGACTGGCTTTGTCTGACACCTACACGTGCATTACCTGAAATCTATTTTCCACAGTAGCTTTACCTAACACTTGATTTAGTTTTACGTATTTACCCAGCACTGACAGTACCTTTACCTAAGAATTACACTGATTTTAACCAACACCCCCATTAATTTTATGTAGCATCCACAGTGACTTTAACTAGGAACGAGTTTGAACTAAATTCTCATTTTTTTTTTTTTCACTGCCGTTGCCTAGCATTTACAAACAAACACTCGTATTTATTTTACTCGTGTATTTAACACCTACACAGGCTTTACACACTTGCCTTGCTTATCTTTAGCAATCACAGCTGCTTTGCCAAACACACTGACTTTACTCGTGTGTGTGTTTATTAGCACAAACACTAACTTTACATCATCATCATGCTGACTTTACCTGGTTTTCATTAATAGCACTAGGCTCACAGACATCACTTTACGTTAATGCTTCACGCTTACGGTATTCACTTTGTGTTCTATTCCCTTCACTCACAAACTTGATCTTGTTTTCACTGTCTTCACCGCACCTTTACAGACTTGCCTTACGTTCACAGACTTCAATTTGCTTTCACTGATATGCGTTTACAAGCTTCACCTTGCGTTCATTAACATACGTTTGCCTGTCTCACCTTGCGTTCATTGACCGTCATTCACAGACTTCACTTTCCGTTCAGTGACCTACATTGAGACTTCACTTGGCTCTCACTCATAGACTTTCACAAACTTCATCTTGCTTTCATTAACATGCGGCTGTTTTCACCTTGCATTCACTGACATTCGTTCACAGACTTCACCTTGCGTTCACCGATATACGTTCATAGACTTCACCTATGCCCTCATTATCTTGTTTGGTGTAAGCATAAGAGAACAACACCTGTACAATAATTAACTCTCAGGCATTCATTAACTGACTCGCAGATAATTAATTATTCCGCACATGTAATTAAAAAGCAGTTATAATTTTGCCACTGGTATTCTTTGAAAATCCATGTAGTTTATGAAAATAGAGTTATTATATAATTATTGGACTGGTATTGGTCTTGATAATAATTTAAGACTAAATTATTTGGGGGTAATAATATCCAAGTACTGTTTATTAAACATGGATATTTTCTTGCCCCCTCATAGAGAACTAGTGTTTTCCCACAAAAATTTGCGGAACCATCTACAATAATAGCCATTCCATCAGAAAATGTTTGCAAATTCTATTATGTTTGTTTTCATACCGTTGTTGAGCCCTCAGTGAACAATTATGACCCAAAAGTCGAAAAAATTATTTTTGCGTATTTTTGAGTTTCGCGATTTCCGACAAGTTCACGCAGTTCCGTCGCGCGCGATAGACAAAAATTTTGGTTGGTATTTTTCTGACACTTCCTGGATTTACCCCGACCGAATACAAGAAGAATTAGGTCGATATCTGTTACCGTTCTCGTGAAAGACATGAACAAACGCCAAGACAGACACAAATACACAGCATGACTCTATCATTTAGATTTAATAAAGCCTTATTTGCTTTATTAATATAATAACAATCGTCTCTAAACATAGATACTTTATTAACCTTTGTTTATTCATTAACACATATGTTCTACCATCACACAGTAATATGTTAGGTCAATGGAATTCACTAATTGATAAGCCTGATCCTCCAACATATTACCACTATGCCGGGAATCGAACCCGGGACTCTCAGGTGAGAGCCAGGCAGCAATCCACTACACCACGACCAGGTAGAAGTTATCTCACATTGTCACAATCTTGTATTTAATGTACCTCCGCCCCCACTGTGGGCCTGAAGAGGATGAGATAACCCCCTGGCACTCGGGTAGGTAGATGCCTTTAATTTATCCCAGGCACTTACGGCAAGTCAGAATGAATAGAAAAACCTGTACTTTACACAGGAAAAATTACTCTTACCTGGTCATGGTGTAGTGGATTGCTGCCTGGCTCTCACCTGAGAGTCCCGGGTTCGATTCCCGGCATAGTGGTAATATATTGGATGATATTTCCCTTGTAAAGTACAGGTTTCTCTCTTCTCTTGATAAGCCTGAACTGACTGCACCTTACCCTACCAAAAGGGGATATGTTATTGTGGGATGCTGTTTACTGTGGTAGGAATGTTATTGTGTGAGACAAGGATGATGTTAATGACCTGGCTGATGCTGGGACAGTGAAAGGAAGTGACCCATGAAATGCAGGAGTTCTGTGGTACGGTACATACTTCCGTTAATTACCTATGTTGGCTCTCTCTCTCTCTCTCTCTCTCTCTCTCTCTCTCTCTCTCTCTCTCTCTCTCTTACACACACAAGCTATCATCTGTTTTTCCTTTCCTGCACTATTCCAGTGGTGGGGTGCGTGTGTATATGAACAATTTACAAACAACTCTCTCTCTCCCTCTCTCTCTCTCTCTCTCTCTCTCTCTCTCTGGCTTCTGTTTTAGGAATGCTCAGTAGGGAAGCCATCTTGCTATTACATCGTTACATTGGACTCAGAATTGATATCCCAGTCACAGTCTACATTTTAACAAGCAGCTTCGAAACAGTCAATAGTCCTGGTACTGTTTGCTTTCCTTTTATGTTTCTATACCATTATCACCATCACTACCACTGTTCCCCACGGCTACCAATACTACTACTACCATAACCACTACCAATACCAACCCTCCACGATCATCATCACTACTGCCACCGTCCTACATCACCACTGCCACTACTCGTAGCACCGCAATACTACCAAGGCCACCTCAGCTAACACCTCGCGTACCACTTCCTCCCTCTCCTTCACCACCACCACTACCACCACAGTCTCCACCATTATCAGTACTACTACCTCCATTAACCTCACCACTGCCACTACTCGTAGCACCGCAATACTAACAAGGCCACCTCAACTAACACCTCGCGTACCACTTCCTCCCTCTCCTTCACCACCACCACTACCACCACCGTCTCCACCATTATCAGTACTACTACCTCCATTAACCTCACCACTACCGACACTTTCTTACCACTACCAGTGTCATTCCCACCACAACTATCACCCACACCACTATTGCCATCATCACCATCATGACCACACTCCTCATTCATAGCAGCACCAGTACTATTTCCAGCATTACTACCACTGCTCTTCAACACCACCACCACCACCAGCACAAGTGCCTTCTACCACTACTACTGCAGCCCCCACCGCTACCATCACTACCACCATCACAACTTGTCCCATCACCATTACAATTGACCACCACGAGTACCACCGTCCGCACCACTAACACCACTTCCACAGCCACCTCTACCACTTTATCCCACCCCACCATCACCACGACCGTCACCACAACGACGATCACCACAACCACGACCACCATCACACCTCTACCACCACCACCATCACCCGGTTACCCCCACCACCTCCGCCACGACGACCATCCCTACCACGAAGAATACCATACCCCCCACGACCAACACCACACCTCTCCCACCACCACCCCCATCACGACGACCACCAACACCCCCATCACGACGACCACCAACACGACCACCACCACCACCACGACCGCAACTACCACGACCACCAAAACACCTCCACCACCACTACAAAACCCCCTCCATCCCTAATCCCAGCCACCTGCGTCCACACACCAAAATTCCTGTTTCGTGTTGAAAAGTTTTGTGTAGGAATATTGATGAGTTTATCCTGGTGGTCGGGTTCTCGTGCCTTATACCAGTCCTCCTCCATGCCACACCTCCACCACCACACCACCACCACCGCACCATCATACCACTGAACCACACCGCAGCACCACACTGCACCATACAACACCACCACCACACCACAACACTACACTGCACCATATAACAGCACTATACCACCACCACATCACAACACCACACTGCACCATATAACAACACTATACCACCACCAAATCGCCATACCACTGCACCACACCACAGCACCACACTGCACCATACAACAACAATATACCACCACCTCACCACAAAACCGCCATACCACTGCACCACCACATTAGACCGCAGCACCACACTCTACCATACAACAACACCACAGCACACCATCACATCACATCAAAACACCAAACAACCATACCGCATCAATCGATCTTGAATTTGTCCCTTTTATTTGTTTATTTATTTATTTTTCGAGGGAACAATCTTGAAATCTTCTAACCTTTGGTTCTTTCTTCCTTGCATGAAAAACACACCACTACGTCATCATACCAACACTACACCACACCAAGCTACATCTCAGAACACATCATGACAACACCACTCTACCAGACACGACACGACACGACACCTCACCACACCACACTACACAACACCACACCGCATCACATCAGACCACACCACATCATCACACCACACCATAACGCATCACCACACCACGGCACCATAGTACACAACCACACCACACCACACCACTCGGCACCACACTACACCAACGTTAAACCTTTCACTCTTTGCCTCACCACCATAGCGCCACACCACTAAACTGCACTGCACCACAACACCACAACACATCATCTCTATTAGTATACCACACCAAGCCACCACTATAGCTCTCCACTTCCCAGGTACACCACCACACCACATCACAAAAGCAAAGCACATCACACCACACCACACCACCCTCCAACTAAACCACTCCCTTTCCTCCCATACCACCACAATACACCAGCTTAATGCATTCCTTTCTGCCATACCACCACCTGGCACACCCCACCACACCACACCACATCATACCGAATCACGCAACGCCACACGACACAATACCACACTCTTGTTTCACTTAACCTCCATATCACCACCATACAACTTCCATGTGACCACCATACAACTGTTGTTCCTCTAAAGTCTAAACAAACGCACCACACCACACCACTGCTATAGGCCTACCTGTCAATCAGCAGACCACGCCACACCACACCACACCATTGTTATATTTCTCAATCACCACTCAATCTCAATCACCACACCACTCTACACCGATGCTATACCTTTCAATCGCCACACCACACCACACCACACCACCTCTATACCTCTCAACTATCAAACTGCACCACATCACTACTAAACCACACCACTAATATATCAATCAGTCTACACACCACACCACATCACCGTTATACTACTCAAGTGCCATACCACACCACACTACAGCACACCACGGTTATACCATTCAAGCACCACACCACACCACACCACGTCACATCCCCCACCATACCACTCCACACACCACCACTATACCACCCAGCCGACACACCACTGTCATACCACACCACCACCAGGCGATTATACAGCTATTTCACTCTATCACCACACCACACCACACCACACCAATGCACTATTAGCTGAAGACTAACATCACGCAGTCCTATAATACCACTCCTCTCTCTGCTCCACTTTTCCATACAGTCATATTACCAATGCTTTCCCAGATCATATCACCATTCTACATTCTACTCCCTCTTCCACACCAATGCACCATCACTATACCATTCATCTCTTTCGTACCGCACGACCTCTCCAACCCAAACGTTCAACACTACATGCTACATACCACATCACCACAATACACCATCACACCAGTCGAAATAATAAATACAACAACACACTGCCTAACACATCATAACATTCTACGGCACCACTACACAACATCACACCACACTACTCTTTCGCTACACCATGTTCCTCACTCTCTCGCTATACACACACACACACACACACACACACACACACACACACACACACACACACACACACACACACACACACACACACACACACACACACACACACACACACACACACCGCTATAGAAGTACGGAGAGTGACATTCACAAACCAGGCCTGCTCAGATCCCCATAAGCTTACACTCCGAGCCTCAAGATGGGGAAGGGAAGAGAATTGAGCTTTACCTACTCTCTCTCTCTCTCCTTTCCGCACTAGCTTCCCACCCTTCTCAGATATTTCCATCTCTTCGTCAACCGTTCATCTTTCTTCACTCATGTTTTTTCTCTTCCTCATTTCATCTCCCTCCCTCACCCATTTCTACCTCTAACCTATTTTTCTCTCTCTGACCCATTTCTATCCCCACATCACCTATTTCTCTCCCCCCTCACTCCTTTATCCATGACCCAATTTTTTCCCCCGTCCATTCATTCTCCCTCACTCATTTTTCACCCTGACTTGTTGTATATCCACCCCTTGTTCATTTCTCTTCGTCCCTAGCTAGTTGTTCCCCCGTTCTCTCCTATTGTTCTTTTATATCCGCGTCCATTTGTTGAACTTGGAGGAATATTTTCGAAGTGGATGGATCCAGGTCAGCCTTCATTCACTTTTCATCTCTATACCAATTTACTACAAGATATCTAATGTACTACAGCCATGTGTGTGTATGTGTGTATGTGTGTGTGTGTGTGTATATATATATATATATATATATATATATATATATATATATATATATATATATATATATATATATATATATATGCAGCCAAAACCGGGAAAAAGGATTTTGATGAAACTTGTCAGGATAGTTGGAACTGTGTCCCAGATGGGTAAGCTTCAATTTCAGTTGATTGATATTTTTGAAGGAGTGTTTATGCCATTAATAATTTTCCTTACTGGTGTTAATTACGCGCACGTGGAAGAGGCGGTGGGGCATTTCCGTGAAGATTTTCGTATGTCTTCAGAGAGAGAGAGAGAGAGAGAGAGAGAAAGAGAGGTCTTCTCTCCGATGTCTGCTTTTTTTTTCTTTTATGTGCTCGACTCTGGGCATAGGCTTCTCAGCCTGCTCCCAAGGCCCAGTAGTCCTCCTACATATCGTACACCTCTACATATCACCACTTCGGCGCTAACACCCACCGTCCATATTGAATACATGTACCTGAAGGGCTGTCTCATATAGGACTGGTGTATTGGTATTACCGGGGGTATTTTTACGACATGTCGGCGGTCTTCTGGTAGATCGGTAAAGTCTGCCGTAATGAAATTCAAATCCTTAAACTGTTCCCTGCCCCAGCAGGGATTTGAACCTGGGTCCGGTAGGACCGCAAGCCACCTCTCTACCGATTGAGCTACCGCCAATGAGGCTACAAACAGATGATTTTATTCAGCAGAAAACTGTGGTAGCTATGGTGGTGGAGGTAGCTGTGATTATGTTGGTGATAGCAGTAGGTGTGGTGTTGTTGGTGTTGCTGGTGGTGGTGTTAATGGTAGCTGAGATTATGTTGATGGTGGTGATAACTGTGGTGGTGGTTGGGGTGGTGGTGATGGTAGTGGTGGTGGTGGCTGTGTTGATGATGGTGGTGGTGGTGATAATGGTGGTGGTAGCTGTGTTGATGATTGTGGTGCTGGTGTCTGCATTGATGATTGTGGTGGTGGTAGCTGAGTTGATGATAGTTGTGGTGGCAGCTGTGTTGATGGTGGTGGTGGTAGCTGTGTTGATGATGGTAGTAGTAGCTGTGTTGATGATTGTGGTGATGGTAGCTGCATTGATGATGGTTGTGGTGGTAGCTGTGTTGATGATGGTGGTGGTGGTAGTTGTGGTGGAGGTGGTGGCGTTAGCTGTTCAAATTAGGCTCTTTTGGGCAAGGGCTTTGCAACCCGATAGAGCCACAGAGAACTTGCTCCAACGTGAAGCATGGTTCAGAGATGGCTGTGATTTTGACACGAGTCTTGGCACTTGTCTTTCCTAATCTGGATAAATTTGTCTGGTGGCAGAACGAATGCTATAAAATCTGACGTCATTTCACTGAAGAGGTTATCGCTGAGGAGGATGTAGTTACATGGAGAGACAGACAGACAAATGAGAAAGTGAAGAAGCGTTGTGGTGTTGAGGTAGATGTGGTCTAAAGCGTCAAGAGAAATGCTACGAGATGGTTTGGCCACGTGGAGAAGATGGAGAATGTGACTGAGTAGAAGGGTGTACAGTATGTGGCTGAGGTGCGAGGGGGAAGGGAGGGGGAGACCGAGGATGAGATGAAGGGATGGAATGGAGAGATGTATGGGAGACGGGTGTGTGATCTGGGGTGAGGGCATCCAAATGGCAGAAGACAGGTTGAAATGGAAGCGACTTTTTTGTGGCCAACCCTTACAGGATTAAGGTGACTGGCTATACAGAGAGAGAGATAGAGAGAGATAGATAGATAGATAGATAGATAGATAGATAGATAGAGAGAGAGAGAGAGAGAGAGAGAGAGAGAGAGAGAGAGAGAGAGAGAGAGAGAGAGAGAGAGAGAGAGAGAGAGATTTTGAAGGGTGCAATTTAAGATCTCATCGTTACGGGAGGCTTCCCTTAAGCTGAATAATTTGTTCATGCAACAGAAAACGTATAATTTAAAACACTGTATTAAAATAGATGCTAATCCTTGTATTTGCTGTAAACTACGTCGTAGGAAAAATAAATGCACTTAATATAGAAGAAATAATTATGGAGTATTATTCAAAAGAAGAAGCGTTGCCAGTGAGTCTCTATGAGTACGATAATATGGCTTTTGGTTAGATCGTTTAGTAGATGAATTTGACCTTAGTATATTACTGGTGGTTTTCATTACGTAGTCATCGCCGTACGAGTATAAGATGCAAGGTTCACTAGATGCACGGATCACTGTGGGTTCTTCATCTTTCGCCTTTCTTACTTAAATTGGTAAAACCGGCAGAAAAAATGCCATGTATGAGATTTTACCTAACAGCCCAATCATATATTATACAAAAATATATAAACAAGTTATTCAGTGACTTGGAGCTGGTTTTACACACGCCATACAAGGACGGGCAGCTCAAATACACACGTCCAAATTTTGTATTATGGGTCCTGATGAGTAACTAAACTGTAAGGCCAATAAACACAACTTTGTCGTTTTCTAGCAAACAATGTTTCACGCAGTTGTATCCTCTAAGTGTGAAAGGCATTTAGCATATAAGAGCGAAATGCACAAAAAAATATGTTCTATTCAGTGGTTGGGTTAGTGAATGAGATAGACTGCATACGTCATGCAGTAAACTTCAGTAGGTATCAGCGTGCGAGTACACATGAAAGGACATACTACTCATCTAGTTACATGAGGTCTAACTCAGATCTACAGCAATTAACTCATGGGGTTCGCTATAAGCACCTTTGAATATGAAGCTGACATTCTCCGACCTCTCTCCACTCTATACCACATTTAAAATATCAGAATCAATGATGAGTTCTCAGGATAAAAGCCCTCACAGTGACTGAGGATAACAGCCAATCGATGCGAGGTATTCTGAATTGACAATGACTGAGTCAGATGATTAGTCATAAATTCTGCCCAGGGAACAAAGCACACAAGTACGTCATCTCAAAACATATTTAACTTCACCAGTCAGAACTTTTTTTTTTTTTTTTTTTTTTTAATCAGGCCACCTCCAGACCGCTTTATTCAGCTTGATGGAGATATCTTGCTGTTTAGGGGTTGATGAAGAGTACATGTAACACCTCAGTTCCGATAGTCTCTCATACGCTGTGTAAAATCGTCTGGTGATTACAAGAAAAAACTAGACATGCCCCTTAGTAAGACATGTTAATTCTCTCAGGCTTCTAAAACACCCACAGTTTAACAAAACCGTCTGACCTGAGCTGAAATAAAATACTATAGTTAATCCGTCCATAAAATTCCAAAGGCGTTTTTCTCATTTAACTCTTGCTCACTCTAGACGACTGTATTCAGCTGTGGAGACAACATTCAAACTGAAGAGGTTATATACAGCCTTCATTAACTCCTTCACGGCTAAAGATCCTCCTGAGGTAAGTAAAATCGTATGGAAACAGCAAGGGAAAAATGCAAAAACTAAGTCATCGGTTTGAAATGGTTAATGAAGACATGATCCCCCCCTCTTTCTCTCTCTCTCTCTCTCTCTCTCTCTCTCTCTCTCTCTCTCTCTCTCTCTCTCATATAACCCACTCACACTAAAACACTCCTGCTTTAGTGGGAATAGAAAGCAAAGTTAACCCGTCCATAAGAAAGTTAAATATTTCGCTACCAGACGATTTCATTCAGCTGGGAGATATCGTGTGGTGCAGGGGTTCATGAAGGTTATGTCGTCTCTCCAAAGCGAAAGGTCTCTCCTAAGCTTAATAAAATCGTCTGGTGGTTGCAAGAACTCAGTACTAATTAAATACTCTGAGTGATGGGGTTAAGCATTTCCTTCAGTACTAAGGGGTGAATATAAGTCAAATATAAGCATCCAAAATTAATAATAAAATAAAAATAGCTTCTTTTGGCTGAAGGGATTTTCTCATTTGTACCCAGTGTCCTTAAAAGGGGGGAATCCCAGGGAACGGACCTATAAGCTTCTCGACTATGAGCCGATAGGCGGAGGGCGGTATGAATAGTACACATCCAATAAAATCCCTCACACAGTAATCCTGGCCACAAATGGGCTCATACTCTATGGAGGAGTTAGGTACAACTTTATTAAACTCCTTCATTATCAAGGTTGAATAAAAAACTGAATAACATTGTCAGGAGATAATTAGATTAAATTGAATATGGCGTTATCTGCATAAATGGGTCAGTACCGTTAGAGAGATGGACTTTCCTTCCACTCTTTCTCTTTCGTTGCTTCAATCCTCAGGCAATTTTAATCAGTTTTGGGGGATTTGTGCTTTTTTTTATTCAGAGACTTAGACACAGGCTTTGCTAATTCGTCAACTTATAGAACTCACTCCTGGGCTGAGTAAAATTGCCAGGGGACAGTAAGAATAAGCTAAATCTGACGGCTGGGGAAGTTAAGAGTCTCTGTTTCCAGTGTCCACTAGACTGAATTCGTTTGACATTAGCTGGAGGAACATTAGCTATCCCGTCCATGAAGAAGTGACAGCATTAACACTCACAAGCTCTGATGACTAATTCTCAGCTGAGTAAAATCGACTGGCGTTACCTGGAATAGACTACTTGGCAACTCCCACAGATAACCGAGTGTCTTCACTCGCTTCCCCTGTCTAGGGCGTGGCCACCCGTTGGAGATCAGTCTCGGATTCTCGGCTGTTAAACCTCCAGTGGCTGTGTATGCAAGGTTTTGTTGGCAACTTCTATCAGGTTTTGGAATTTTCACACACACACACACACACACACACACACACACACACACACACACACACACACACACACACACACACACACACACACACACACACACACACACACACACACACACACACACACACACACACACACACACACACACACACACACACACACACACATTAATACATACATACATAACATACAAACTCACCGTCAGAATCGCCTGGAAGCAGCAAGACAAAACTAAAACAGACCACCTAATCAAGCGGTTAATATCCTGCCATAAACCACGGGGAAGTCAGCCAGAAGTGGGATGAGTGAGTTGAGGTGCGTCACGTCAAGGGCACTCTGATGACGGGACTGGCCAACATCTGCATAAGAATTTCCATCATTAGGGCCAAGTTTGCGTGGCTCCCAGCGATGAGATTTAATTGCGTGAGATAAACGTTGTTGTGTCTAAAGCGAAGACAGGCCATTATGCTTTTCATAACCTTATCGATTTTCTCTCGTTTTATTTTGATTTTTTATTTCTCTTTGTCTCTGTCTGTCTGTCTGCCTGTCCGTCTGTCTGTCTGTCAGTCTGTCTGTCTCTGAATGTTTTCTGATGTTTCTTCTCTGTTGATATTGCATTAGATAATGCGTTGTCACCGCCAGAGCGAAGGACTTCAATCACTTCCACCTAAACATATTCTGTCATTGACTTCGCCTTGATTGTACACATTTTTACATATATTTTCCCTGTGCACAGCTTTACTTATTGTATGAGATACAGTGTGGTAATTCCTAGAGAAGAAACTTACTATATTTTTTCCTACTTTTGATATTTTTATTCTGAATCTTCCTTTTGAGTTTATCATGGTTTCCTTACCCGTTCCTTGCCTATATACAGTATATTGTGCAAAATATACTCCATTCATAGGGACAAGGTAACATTACATTTCTCCATCACCCTGCAGTTTTTTTCTCATTGTTCCTATACTACATCCAGCTTTACTTCTTTATTTCACGAGTTTTCTGGGCTGTCTTTATTTGACAGTGTTTTTCATGCTTCTTGTTTTTCTTTGCATTGCATGAGGAGCTGCCATCTCTCAGTCTTATTGATTTTACACTCCTTTCTCTTGGTGCTGAATTTTTAAGTTCATTGTTTTTACGTGCTTTCTTTATGCGTTATGTCCCTTCCATTTGCATATGAAATTTATTGGTATGCTGAGGGACGAGATGCTGCTACTATTCTCCACTTGCATAGCTTCTCTCTTATTGGACTTGCAGTTTTTGTTAACGGCTCGACAGTTTTTGCGAATTTATTATTTTCGTGCGTTCTTTTCAATAAAATGTAATGCATTTACATCGACAGAGGTGGTTATTACTCTACCTGACCATTTTCTCTAATTGATATCGCTTTCCTCATTAGTATCTTTTTCTTTTAATTTTAGGTTTTGCATTTTCACCATGTTTATTCTTCCATTCACATCATATACTGTGAATTCATTGACAGAGGGAAGAGTTGTTATCATTTCTTCCTACTTGCAGATTTCTCTCTCACTTATTTTATACGACTTCTCGCTTAATGTACTTATTTTTTGTGCGTTTTCCTTACACGCATATATTGATTTTCTTTCAGTTTCACTGAATAAATTGTTGTCATAGCCACAGATGAGATCAGAGGTGCATTCATTCTTCTACATCCAGGATTTCTGTAGTTGATTTACAGCATTTTTTCTGTGTACATAGCTTTATTTTTTAAAATTTTTCCTTTTTTTTTTTTTTAGTGTATAAAAAATGCCATATGTTTTTCCCAAACCTGAGTATTTTGTCTTACAGCTCCTTCAGTTTGACGGCGCCCCGCATTTATTTTTGCAAACTCGGCACGAAACTATTCAGCATAGGAGAGGCCTCTTGAATGGACAGGGTAAATGGAGACCTTGTTTAACTTCACTGTCACGAATCAATTCGCGACATTTCCCTTTTGTGAGAAGCCGCGAACTATTAGTGGAAAACTCACTGTTTTTCGTTCAGTTAACCGCTCATTCGGACGGAAGCTTTGTCAAATCAGTTTTTCATTGTCATACGTGATCGTCTCTGTGTGAGACATTAGCGCTTCCGATGAGCGATTGTTTTGGGTGCGTTTCGCTCACTCGACCGTTAGAAAATACGGCTTAGTGCTCCGCCTTTCTTTCCCACGATTTGAATTGAGTTTAGTGTTTGCTGTGACGGAGACAGGACTTGTGCTCCAAGAAGTGTGAGAGGTCGCTAGCACCCAAGCTCCACTGAGACAGTTAATCCAGTCCTCCCACCTTAGTGGTGATACATAGCATTCATCGACTGGTATTTCTTTTGTGTATTTCCTAGTTTTAAGAGTTTAGTTAAGGTGTTTTTCCTAGGCGTAAGTATTTAGCTTCTGTGTGAGTGAGCGAGTGCGTCTCATTTAATTGATTTGAATTGTAACGTTAAATTTATTTTTTGTGATTAATAAATTTAACAGTTCTATTTCTTGAGCTTAATGTAGAGTAAAAATCTTGTTTCATTTCTCCATTATTAAGCTTATTTCCCATATAGCTCCTAGCTTGCATAAACGTTTGCCTTCATAACTGGTGCTTAGACCAGTGTTGTATTACCTTAAAATCCGTTGTGCCAGGAGTTAATGCATCAGCAAGAACCTGATGTTATTATTATTAGTATTAGTTATTTATTGTCAGGGGTGAATTAACTTTCTCCAGAGGCTAACAGTACAGTAATTCAGCAATTGTGAGTAATTAGTCTCTGCTGTGTACTGTTGAGAAAGTTTATAAATTCTCGATCTTAGAGAATCTTAGCAAGTCAGCGTAAAGTAATCGTTGCTTGATGTAGCAAGACAATCATTGTCTCTGCTCTTCAATATTATTGAATATTATTATCAATTTAAATAATATTTAAAGCATATATTTTAAAATTACCGTGATATTATAAAAACCCCGTGACAATTGGCGACCTCATTCCAGGATATTAACTCCTAGCTCTAAAGCTATTCACGAGATAGTGCTCACTCATTCATATTTAGGTATTTATCATTAAAGTTTATAGGCACAAGCTTACTGGTGTTTACCCTTAATTTAGCAAGTGAATTTTGCTTTATTAATCAATAGAATACTTAACTCTAGTTTATTCTTGGTAACGCCACACGATTTTATTCGCTCCTGGGAAGTCGCCGTACCCATTGTGTTTATTATTGAGTCTTCCCAGTCATTTACATTTTTGATTTATTCTTTGCCAGTTAACTAGATAAGACTGGTCACCACTAGCTTGTGTCTGTATTCTTTACTTGTGTTTATTAGTATTCGTCGCTAAGCAGTCAGTACTCAATTTCGTTTTGCTTAATAAATTAGCGCCATGGCTACTACTGTATTTTTACAGGAAGCCAAAGAAATGGGTCTTTCGGACCCAACCGAAATTAAAGAGTATATACTCTCACGGCATAATCAGGAGCAGCAGCGCGAGAATGATGCCCGTGAAGAGCGTAAGATTCAGCGCGAATGCGAGCGAGAACAGCGCGAGTACGAGCGAGAACAGCGCGAATACGAGCGTGAACAACGAGACAGAGAACGAGAGCACGAACGTGCCGAACGTGAGGCACGCGAAAAACATGAACTTGAAGTGCTGAAGCTCAAGCGAGATTCCTTGGGTTCAGACACATCTGGTGCAGTTGGTTCAAGCTCCACGAGCGCTCTCCCTGCACACGTCCTGGCGACCCCACGCATCAAGCTTCCTTCATACAAGGAAAGCGAGCGAATCGAGCCGTACATAGCTCGTTTTGAGGACATGGCAGACATGTATCAACTGGATGAGGCAGCTAAGCGGATCCAATTTCTTAGTTTATTTGAGGGCCCTGCCCTCGATATTCTCCACAGAATTCGTGGAGACAATCTCACATATGAGATGATGAAAGCTGCACTCATTAAGGCGTATGGTCTCACAGTAGACGACGCCAAAGTTCAGTTCATGCGAGCCCGTCTCCAAGACAAGGAGACAGCTGTTCAGTTCCTTGATCGTCTCACAGCTTACTTAAATGAGTGGATGGAGAAAGATGAAACTCCTTCCACGCGTGAGGGGATAATTGACCTAATGCTGCGTACACAGCTAGAGAGGTCGTGGCCTGCTGAGCTCATAGCACAGCTTAAGATCTGCCAGGTGAAAGATGCCAGCCAAATGGCAGAGAAGGCTGACGCATTCTTTACTGCATACGGGTATCAAGCTCGTAAGCAAAACACCTGGAGCAGAAAAGATACTGCCAAGTCTGGGAAGCCGTCTCAGACTGAATCCCAGCACCAAGGCCGTTCTCAGAGTAATGGTCAAGGTCCAAAACCGCAGTGGAAGGACCAGGGGCAAAACACTCAGAAACCTGAGTGGAAGAGAGTACAACAAGTACCCTAACCAGCAGCAGTATCAGCCACGCAACCGACCGTCAGGGACAAACTTTTCACCACCAGCTCAAAAGAGGCAGGAAGCAAATGCAGCCTTCATTCCTCAGCAGCAGCACGGTGGTCACGTCCCTACCAGTGTGGGTACTTCCCCACAGTTCACTAGTCCCACAGTGACAGTGAACCCCCCTCCACAGATGGCCAATGTTCCATCTTCTCAAGTATATAACCCTCAAGGCACAATGTTTGCCACATCAATTCAGCAGCCTCATGAGTGGCTAGCTGCTTCCTCCACTGAGGCCCTCCCACAGGTGACAGTACCTTCCTTGTTCAGCCAGGGTTTGTGGAAGGCATTCCTGTGAAGGTCCTGAGAGACAATGGTTCCTCAGGTTGCTCTGTTAAGCAGAGTTTAGTTCGGCCTGAGCAGTATACAGGTCGACAGATCCATGCAAAGCTTATTGATGGATCAGTGAGATTGTTCCCTGAGGCATGTATCCAGGTGGCATCTCCATTTTATACTGGTATGACACTTGCAGTTGTCATGCCAGAGCCTCTATTTGACTTAATAGTAGGCAATATTAATGGAGTCAAGGATAGTTGCTCCGATGGCGCTACTCAGACTTCGGCTGCTGCGGTGACACGAGCCATGACTGAGGCTCCAGACTGTGTCACCCCAGTGATCATTGAATCGCCGCAAGATCTGATGTGCAGTCAACTTGTTGTACAAGAACAACATTCTGACCCGACACTTGCTGCCGTGCTGAATAAACAAAAGGGTCGAGTGATTAAGTATTCACGGGGAGGTCGAGCCAAGTTCCTTCGCAAACAAGGATGGCTCTACCGTGAGTCACGAACACCCGAGGGCGAGGTTCGACTGCAGTTTGTCGTTCCCGCCAAGTACCGCCCAGCAGTGTTACAATGGGGTCATTGTCCAGCCTCAGGAGGTCACCTGGGCAAAAGGAAGACCCAGGGCCGTATCCGAGCTGACTTTTTCTGGCCAGGGATGGGACGAGACATAGACAGTTTTGTCCGTTCCTGCAGTGTGTGCCAAAGTATCACCACTGATCAGGGACATGTCCTTCCTGTGCCGTTCATAACCACACCTGTAATCTCTGAGTCAGTTGAGAGACAGGGTAGTGGTGAAGTGGGTGCAGACCTGATGTCTCGCCCATTGGCCCCACAGGACACAGTATGTCCAGGGCCTGTACATGCATATTATGTACCTTAAGTTAAGGGGGAAGTTGAGAGGCGACTTGAGGCTATGGAAGACCCAAGTTTGCTCAAGGATTCTCAGCTTCCCAATACTAATATAAGTATTGTAGGTTAAGGGGGAAGTTCGAGAGAGAACTCCGCAGAGGCGACTTGAGGCTATGGAAGACCCAAGTTTGCACAAGGATTCTCAGCTCCTCGATACTAATATAAGTACTGTAGGTTAAGGGGGAAGTTCGAGAGAACTCCGCAGAGGCAACTTGAGGCTATGGAAGACCCAAGTTTGCACAAGGATTCTCAGCTTCCCGGTACTAATATAAGTATTGTATTGTAGGTAAAGGGGGAAGTGAGAACTCTGCAGAGGCGACTTGAGGCTATGGAAGACCCAAGTTTGCACAAGGTTTCTCAGCTCTCCGATATTAATATAAGTACTGTAGGTTGAGGCACAGGTTGAGGACCCGTGTGCAGTTCGAGGCTATGGAAGACCCGAGTTTGCACAGGGATTCTCAACTTGCCGATCATAATCGTGTGCTAAAATTAATGGCGACCTCGAGTGTACTTTTCATAGCATGTACTGACTGCTAGCCAGAGAGAGTAATTGTAACATAATAAGAATTTTGTCTCATTGACACTTTTGATGCTCCACCTTAATTGGTTTTGCAGGTTCAGCAATGGGTGTAGCAGTTTAGCTGTGCGGACCAGCTGATCGTCTGCCGCACGCTGCTGCCTCTTCTCCTCTGCCTTCGTCGTCGCCATATTATTTACTGTGTCATTTTACACGTAGGTACAGTTACACTACAACTGTCACACCTACACCGTGTATTACATACACCACGCTACACAACAATTAGTTGTCAGTGTAAATGTAGCGAATTTTCGCTCAGTTTGACCTGAGTACAGGATTTTCACCGTCGTCACGGAGTTTTTCCCTCAAGCTTGCTTCTATTAACGTAAATACGAGGTTTTTTCACTCACTGACGACTGCGACTTTCTCCTGTAGCAGGATAGCACACACACCACAGTGTGAATCTTGTGTGACTGAGTTAGGATTTATATGTATGTATATTGAAATCTTTCTTCTGAAGGAAGAAAGATTTAATTTTCATGGGGCGTAATGTCACGAATCAATTCGCGACATTTCCCTTTTGTGAGAAGCCGCGAACTATTAGTGGAAAACTCACTGTTTTTCGTTCAGTTAACCGCTCATTCGGACGGAAGCTTTGTCAAATCAGTTTTTCATTGTCATACGTGATCGTCTCTGTGTGAGACATTAGCGCTCACTCGACCGTTAGAAAATACGGCTTAGTGCTCCGCCTTTCTTTCCCACGATTTGAATTGAGTTTAGTGTTTGCTGTGACGGAGACAGGACTTGTGCTCCAAGAAGTGTGAGAGGTCGCTAGCACCCAAGCTCCACTGAGACAGTTAATCCAGTCCTCCCACCTTAGTGGTGATACATAGCATTCATCGACTGGTATTTCTTTTGTGTATTTCCTAGTTTTAAGAGTTTAGTTAAGGTGTTTTTCCTAGGCGTAAGTATTTAGCTTCTGTGTGAGTGAGCGAGTGCGTCTCATTTAATTGATTTGAATTGTAACGTTAAATTTATTTTTGTGATTAATAAATTTAACAGTTCTATTTCTTGAGCTTAATGTAGAGTAAAAATCTTGTTTCATTTCTCCATTATTAAGCTTATTTCCCATATAGCTCCTAGCTTGCATAAACGTTTGCCTTCATAACTGGTGCTTAGACCAGCGTTGTATTACCTTAAAATCCGTTGTGCCAGGAGTTAATGCATCAGCAAGAACCTGATGTTATTATTATTAGTATTAGTTATTTATTGTCAGGGGTGATGTAACTTTCTCCAGAGGCTAACAGTACAGTAATTCAGCAATTGTGAGTAATTAGTCTCTGCTGTGTACTGTTGAGAAAGTTTATAAATTCTCGATCTTAGAGAATCTTAGCAAGTCAGCGTAAAGTAATCGTTGCTTGATGTAGCAAGACAATCATTGTCTCTGCTCTTCAATATTATTGAATATTATTATCAATTTAAATAATATTTAAAGCATATATTTTAAAATTACCGTGATATTATAAAAACCCCGTGACATTCACCACTGCAAAAAGTATCTCTTAATCTGAGCATAAATATTTGGAGATAGCAAGAATAGGGAAGAACAGGATGCCATCGGAGTGAGGGATTGATTGAATTTACTTTATTATAAATTTCTCAGTGGCAGGTATTTCGTGTTTTCCTGTTTCACTTTGACTCTTCCTCTGGTGATTGGGAACGCTTTAATGCTCTATTCCAACTGCCACCAGACGGATTAATATAGCTGAGGGTGAGAACAGATATTTGGGAGTTTTTTTTTTTTTCCTGGTACGGTGCCATTACCTTGCTCATGGATAGAAAACACTTGTATTATATTCCAAGTAATGCTAGACAAATAATATTCGTCTGAAAGTGAATCAGAAGCCCGACAGCGTTAACCGGATGTGATAAAGTGTGGGCAGCTTCACATGCACACGGAAGTAATAATCCTCCTCCATGCAGATTTTCTCTTTTATATGATTTACACTTTTTTCAGTGAATTCTTGTTATAGATTTTTTCTGTATTTCCCTTGTCCAGTGTTTGTAATTTTTGTCAGTTTTTTTTTTTTTTTTTTTTTTTTCCCCCGAGGGCGTGGGAATTCTACACCTGTTCTCATTCTCATTTCTACATCATTCATTCATTCCTCTTTCAAGGTCTTTATTCCATCCTCTTTCTTTATCTGTACACTGGCGCTCACGAAGCAAGAGCAAATGCTACGTTTTGACAGACGCGCCGCGCGCACGTGTGTTTTATGTGTGTGTGTGTGTGTGTGTGTGTGTGTGTGTGTGTGTGAGAGAGAGAGAGAGAGAGAGAGAGAGAGAGAGAGAGAGAGAGAGATCAAATAAACGGCATTCGATTATAATCAAAATTTTTGACCGAGTTCAGGGACTGTCAAGGGGGGTGACGCCCCCTCCCTATTTAAGAACAATAAACCAAAGGTCAAGGCTACAAGACTAGGCGAAAGATTGACCAAACAGGCCAAATTTAGTGAAAGAACTGAGGGTTAGGCGGGAACGAAGGATTTCCAATCCATGAACAATGAATGATCAATGTTGAAGGGCAGGGCCAAAGCCCGACCCGAGTGTCTGTTTAAGAACAAAATAACCAAATAAGTTTTGTTGTGAACTGGATCATACTTGATCCAGGTACTGGGGATGTGCCGTGTGGTTGACCAACCGTTTTTGAGACTATAATATTAAAGGTCAAGGTCACATGGTAAGGAGAAACAAATAGCTTCTGTCTGTTTGTCTGTCTCTCTCTGTCTCTGTCTCTGTCTGTCTGTTTGTCTGTCTCTGTCTCTGTCTCTGTCTGTCTGTCTGTCTCTGTCTCTGTCTCTGTCTCTCTCTCTGTCTGTCTGTCTGTCTGTCTCTCTCTCTCTCTCTCATCTTGCTCCTTCTATCCACCTTCTTTCAATTCCCTGTTCTTAGTTGTTTTTTCTCTCCTCTCAATTTATATTGTTAGCATTTTTATCCAGTCTTTATGCCGCCCACAATCGTTTCTTCCTTCCTTCCTCCCTTCCTTCCCTCTGCAGCCTTTCCTCTCCTTCCTTTCTTCAGTTTCCCTCTCTTGAAATGATTTTATTTTTTTCATGTTCGTTTTATTGTTGTTCTTGCGCGCGCGCGCATGTGTGTGTGTGTGTGTGTGTGTGTGTGTGTGTGTGTGTGTGTGTGTGTGTGTGTGTGTGTGTGTGTGTGTGTGACTTTATCTTGTTTTAATTTTTGTTGCCCTCTTTTCTTTTTCATTTATCGTGACCTACTTTTTGTAATCCATTGTTCATTCTTTTCTTTCTTCATCATTCCTCCTTTCTCTGACATTCCTTCCTCGTCCTTCCTTCCCTACATCTTTCTTCTACCATCCTTCCTTTTTCCTTCCTTTCTCTTTTTCTTGCCCTCTCTCCTCCTTCTTGTCTTGTACTTTCTTTTTCTTCCTCCTTCCTTTCTTCCTCTTTCCCTCCGACTTCCTTTTTTCTTACCCCTAATTCTCTCCTCCTTTCCTCATTTCTTCATCCTTCCTTCTTCGTTGCTTCTTCCTCGTTTCCCCACTCGTCTTTTTGTTTATGAACAAAATAACATTTAAAGCAGCTTTGATACCCATTTGGACGAAACCTTGTGGAAGGGTTAAGGGTAAGCCAAGGATGGAAGGCATTGATTTTGATAATAGCCGGTCAAAGGTCAAGGTCACAGGGTAAGGTTAAAAGTTCGATTTGGGTGTGTTTGGTGAAGTAGCAATTATGTGATGTTTGTATTTATTTATTAGGATTGATTTTATTAACTGAACATTATTTTATCACACCACTATTATTTCTCACTCTCTCCTTCCTCTCTCCCATTCCCATTTATTTGTATTTGTTCTATTAATCTTCTTTCAGTCCTCCTTGCTTCTGTGTGTCCATCTTCTCTCCTGTTAGCTATGTTCACTTTTAGCCTAGTTTTCTTTCCTCCATTTTTATTTCTCACTCCCTCTCCTCCTGAACTATCAAATACCTCTTTTTATTATACTTTTACTCATCTTCCTTCATTTTCTTCTGTTCGTTCGTCTTTTCTTATATCAGCCTTTATTTTATATTATTATTTGCCTCCATCATCTTTACGCGAACTTAAAGTGAACGGAGTATAGCACCATGAACCTTCCCATTATCGGAACAACTCACACACATCACAAAGCCAGTCAGGAGGCAGGACTTGTGTACTGGGCAATCCCCAGGTCCTTTCCTCCCCCCTTACTATATTTTAACCAACCCATACCCCACTGACCGGGCTAATGTATGGCCCGGCCTGCACTATATGTGCAGGAAATCTTTAAACGAACGAACGAACGGAACAACTCTGCTATTTTATTCCAGCTAATGCCAGAGGATGTTATTTCCTTCACAATGAGCCATAGGAGGTTGGGAGGGTTAACAGTTTTGCATCCCCTTGTTGTTTTACGATTATTCTGAACTTTCTTTAAATATTCTCTTTTATATGTCTCTTATCCTTTATTATGGAATTTCTTGAGTCCTTTCATTCTTTCCTTAATTCTTACTGTAATAGGATTGTTTATTGTATATGTCAATTGCCTCTTCTACCTTTTTCTATCAATAATTTTTCTTGCGCTCATTTATAAACGATTTTTTTTTTTTTTTCAATCTACCTCCTTTCATTGGTCTCTTTTTTCTTTGTCGCCCCTTTACCCAGAAATACTTTTAACACTACTTACTGTGTCTTCAAACAAATTTATTTTTTCTTTCTTCCTTCCTTATTCTTTCCTCCCTCTTTCCTTCTTCGTTGCATCTATCCTTTCTTCCCCCTTCCCTCGTTCCTTTCATCCCGCCATTCTTCATTCCTTACGCTCGTTCCTTCCTTCCTTTCCTTTCGCTTTCCTTCCTCTATCTCTCTTTTCCCCATTATCTTCCTTTCTTTCTCCACTTAACCCATCTTTCCTTTCCTCCTTTCTTCGTTCCTTCCCTCATCTCTCCTCACTGTCCTATTCGCAGTTTTTTCCCCTCTATTTTCCCTTCTTCCTTCACTTTTCCCATCTTTCCTTTCTTCCTTTCTTTTATCATCTCTCCTCGCTTGCCTATTCGCAGTTTTCCACTCTTGTATTGGCTTTATTCTCTTTTTCTCTGAACTGCTTTTTGGTGGTTCGTGGTTTCCATCACGACTGTTTCTCTTTCCATATTTCTATTCCTATTGTTTTTCCGTTTTTTTTTTTTCCTCGGCTTTTGTTTACAGAATTTTATGTATTCCTTCCTCGCTTCTCTCTTTGCTTTCCCCCCTCGTCGTTCCTTCATTTTTTCTTTCTTTTTCCTCCATTTCCCTTCCCCATCCTTCGTTCTGCCTTCCTCCTTGCTTTTTGCAGTTTCATTCCCCCTTAATTCTCATTCTTCCTCCCCCCCTCCCCAATCTTTTTCCTTCCCTTTTCATTCTTCCCTTCGTTCCTCTGCCTTGATACTTTCTTCTTCCTCTTTTTTTCATCCTTACTCTTTTTTTACCTACAGCTATTTTTTTAATTATTGTTGATATATCTTGGGTTTCTAACGTGTGTTTTTTTCATGGTTACTCTCTTTCCATGTTTTCCTTTTGTTTCGTGAATACTAATATTTTCACTCTTTCCTGTTCTTTCATTGACACAGTCTTTGAGTTGTATTTGATGTCTCAGGTGTTCTGTCAGACTGAACTTTTGGGGGGTATTATTATTGTGTGTGTGTGTGTGTGTGTGTGTGTGTGTGTGTGTGTGTGTGTGTGTGTGTGTGTGTGTGTGTATCTATCTATCTATCTATCTATATAATATATATATATAGTAAAAGTCCTATTATTCGGCAGCTAATTATTCGGTAGATCCGACATTTCGGCAGTTTTGAGAAATAGTCTCATTTACGAAAATCTTTGATTGTTCGGCAGATGTCCGGAATCATCTCGGCAGTCCAGAAGTGTTATCTGTGACTTGTAGGCCTACTGTTTCATTACACTTCTGTATGTTCACTAATTTCTATATATTTTTTTCAGATTCAGGTATAGTGCTGTATTGATTACAAAATTGCACAGTATCATACAGTACAGTAACCACCCTCACCATAGTGAGGGTTACGTTCCAAGCCCTCTCGCTATTCTTGAATTTCGTTCATTCTTGACGCCTTCCTGAAAATGACATTTACCAGTAATTGCGTAGCCCATGAACCACTGATACTGTAATGCATTACCCATAAATAAATGTTGCTTGTTAAATCAGTTTCCCCGTTGTTTTTAGCTGTACGGCTGTGACAGCTCTAGTATTTTTATTCCTCAGCATAATGGTGGAAGAGACTGTCCTGTTTAACTAAACCTAACCTAATCGAGTTTAACTGTACCTAATAATTTAACGAAACCTAACCTAACCTAAATTCAGAAAAATACTTAAAAATAAACTGGAGGAATATGAATTGCTACGGTTTTCCTGATGAAAGTTAAACGTACATTTAGTGCTCATTCTTTTGTTCGTATTTGTTTAATGTGAAATAGAGAGTATTGATGCAAACAATAATATAACCCATTAATCCCTTAATAACCTCCAGCACTGAACAGCCATTTCCAGCACCGATGTCAGTGATGTCAAGTTAGTGTGAGCTATAAAGAAAACTGAACAATTATGGGAAGGGAACGAAGGTCACTGGTATGTTTACACGACTCTACGCTATGAGTCCAAGCAGTCAGGCGGTCGGGTAATCTCAGATGTTTTCGCCTATTTGGTAAATACACCGTAACTATATCAATTTTCCGTGACTCATAACGATATCATAGCATGGGTTTAGGAAGCTAAATAACACAGTTAGGTGAGGCAAACGATTATCTTCACATCTTTAAGAAAAATAAATTGATTTCAGAAAAATAGAAGAAACTTACTCTACGTACTCAAAGAGGGATTAGATTTCTTCCATTTTCTTAAAGATGTGAAGATAATCATCTGGCGCACCTAGCAATGTGTTATTTAGCTTCCTAAACCCATGCTATAATTCGCTATGATTCACTAGAGAAATTTCGAAGTTATGGTGCACTTACCAAATGGGCGAAAACATCTGAGATTAACCGACCCCTTGACTGCTTGGAATCGTAGCGTAGAGTCGTGTAAACATACCAGTGACCTTCGTTCCCTCCCCATAATTGTTCACAGTTTTTTCATAGCTCACTAACTCTACATCACTGACATCGGTACTGTAAAGGGTTGTTCAGTGCCAGAGGTTATTAAGGGAGTAATGGAATACAATACTGTTTGCATCAATACTCTCCCTTTCATAAATAAACAGAAAAACGAACAAAAGAATGAGTGCTAAAGGTACGTTTAACTTTCATCAGAAAGACCTTACCAATTTATATTCTTTCACTTTATTTTATGTATTTTTCCGACTATTTTATTTTGTGTTTGGAAAAAGTACTGTATACAGTACTCACTCCAAACATATTTGTAATAATATAAGTAGTGATGAGTTCACCAATACAAGTGATGTACTGAGCTGATAGGTTGTATTCCGCATCATTTCGGCCATCGAGGAAGTGTTATCTAACCTATAGGCCTACTATGTCATTACATTTGTATATGTTCACTAATTTATATATATATTTCAGATTCAGGTATAGTACTGTATTGATTGCAGTATTGTACAGTATACAGTACTCTTTCCAAACACAGTTGTAATGCCATGAGTGGTGACGACTGTGTTCACCAGTATGTTTAAGGTACTGAGTGGGTAGGTTTTTTTTTTAATATTCGGCAAATGCAATTTCTCGGCATGATCCCGGTCCCATGGATGCCGAATAATAGGACTTTTACTTATATACGGTACATATAGTATGTCTGTCTTTGTTCGCATAGTAGCTCCTGAATGACTAATTCAGTCTGGATCAAAAGTGGTGCATACAGTGTGCATGGATCTAAGAAAATATTCTGTTTTGGTGCATACAGATCGGAGTTCAAAAATCGTGGGTCAGTGTTAATGCCCAAAGTCCGGTGATATTTCTTAAAGTCCTGATCCAGCCTGGGTACAAATTTGCACATGAACTCTGCATGGGGATCGTAAGAAGTGATTTGATTTTTCTGACGATATATTTAAGATCAAGGTAAAAGGCCACGGTCAAAGTTTGGGAGCGTAGTCGTTTTGCGTCTGAACAGTCTTAAGTTTTTCGTTCGCTTATTTGCTCGCGCAGTATTTTAAAGTGTTCTATTAACATGTACTTTAAATCATACGACTCCTTCCCTTCATTCATTTCTCTTTCTGTTTTCCGAACTTCTTCCCTGTTCTTTCCCTCTCCCACTTTTCTTCTTTCTTCCTCCTTCTTGCTTCCATCAGTCTTCCTATTTCTTGGCTCCTTCCTTACCTCTTTCTTGATCTTTTCTTTTTCCCTCATCCTATATTCTTCCCCCTTCCTATTTTTCCATCTGTCCTCATTGTCCAACATGTGGTACAGTATCTTCCTGCGTAACATGATGCAAGGTAAATGAAAGCAACACAAGCTTATCTTTTCGCTTTTGTTGGAGAAAACTGTAAAATAACATCCACTTCTCTCAAACCATAATGCTTTTGTTAGAGAAAACCTTAACCTATTCGCACACAGTGTCCTCAGTATAGGACGGAACTGGGCATTTTCGATGGTTAACACAGAAGGGAACCCCGGGGTACGGACCTATGAGCTCCTCGACCGTGAGCCGACAGGCGAAGGGCAGTACACCTAGTACCCTTCCAGCACAATCCCTCACACAGGAACCCTGGGAGCTAATGGGTTAAAATAAACATCAACTACTTTCAAGCCATAAAGCTTTTGTTATAGAACACCTTGAAATAAACATCCTTTGCTCTCGGACCATAAATCTTCCAACAGCTGTTTAAAAGTGCCCTAATCTCACGACCCCTCCTCGCCCCAAGAAAGTATTAGCTCGTCCCACCCATTCCTTTGCCCTCTATGCTCATTTCTTTACTCCCAGAGCCAGTTTCATTCTTGGAGGCTATGTTGAAAAAAACCTTCACTAATCTAAAACCTCTAATCCTACAACACCAAATTTCACATGGCAATTTCCATTCCGTGTCTCACTGTCCACCAAGTTACAAACACATCTCATTTCTTTGCTCACTTTTCTCATCTCTATATCCTATTGACGGCTTCATGGCGGGGCACAGGCCAAGTGGTCAACGAACACACTTGCATTTTTCGCGATTTTATTCTTTTTTATATGTATCCTTTATTTTTTTTCCTCAACGATTCCGTTTCCATGTTCTTGTTGCTGTTCATTTCTATTCTAACCTCGTTTTTCTCTATCAGTTTTCAAATTTTATTTGTCACCTTGCCTCTTTAGGTAGCCCTCTCTTTCTCTATTCTCCTCATGTTTTTTCGTGTCTGTAGTTTTGCTGTCGTATTATTCCGGTCTTTTTTTTTTTTATTTCTCAAATCCTGCTCAACGTTTCTGTTTTCTCTATGGATTTTCAAGTATCATCCTAATTCAAATCGTTCAACTTTCTTCCATTTCATGTATATTCTCTCTCTCTCTCTCTCATATATATATATATATGTATATATATATCTATATCTATATCTATATCTATATCTATCTATATATATATATATATATATATATATATATATATATATATATATATATATATATATATATATATATATATATTTTAGGGATGTATCGGATGTCAGAATTTAAACATCCGCGGATTAGGATGTGAATGCGGTTATCATGTTTCTGTATCTTGAGGATGCTGATGTCTGTTTCAAGAAACTGCGGATGCGGATGCGGATGTAAAACTATGACATCCTCGCGGATGCGGATGCGGATGCGGATATTTTCAGGATAAATTGTTGCATAATCATTTAACTAAAGCTCGGCCCTCGGAGACAACTGCCTATCCCTTATCCGGGCCTTGGGAACTGATTTTTTCCTACTCTTAAAATATTCATAATGAACTCAGCTGCTGTAAAAAAATACAATGATTTCAGACATTGGTACTTTCAGCACCTTTCATTAACTTACTGTGACACTTCCCTAGCCATAGTCTTCATAACACACACACACGCACACGCACACAGCCATACACACCAATAAAAATTTTTTTTGATTCCCATTAACCTTGTTAGACACTACAAAGTACCAAGGTAAGCGTATTACCCATACGACTCTTATCGACTTGGTGGAGTTAGTCACAGCACTTTGGTCTTGTGCACACCAAAGCACTATAGAATAACTACAAAATCATTGCCCTTATGACCACCTACCATGGTAAACAGTAAACACAGCAAGCAAGTCGTATCACTGAAAAACACTAATGTTTTTGTTTGTAACGAAGGCATTGTATTTAGTATATCCACCACATCCGCTTTGTGTCTCGTTCAAATGCGGATGCGGATGCGGATGCAGATGTTTATTAAAATGCCAATGCGGATGCGGACGCGGATGCGGGTGTATATTTTTACATGAGTATGGATGCGGATGTGGATGCGGATGTTCCGCGGATGCGGATCCGGATGCGGATATCCGATACATCCATATTATACAGTATATATATATATATATATATATATATATATATATATATATATATATATATATATATATATATATATATATATATATAAATTCTGTGTATCAATCTCTCTCTTCTTCATCGCCATTACTCGTCTGCTCCTTAGCCTCCCCCATCCCTGTTTCCAGTGTGTTGGCCATAAACTTCATGTGATAAATGGCCATATATTTTAGAAACAAGCATTCTCACTAATCAGAAACTTTCGGGAAAATTGAAGACAATGGATAGCAATAAATACCATCTACCCATCCTACTTCACCTCCTTCAGTAAGACTGGCCTCTCTTACAGTGCTTCTTCATCGTCATCGCCATTATTATTATTATTATTATTATTATTATTATTATTATTATTATCATCATCATGATTATCATCATCACTGCCATTACTTTCATCTCATTATCACCAACATTCCATGCATCGATTTTAACTAAAAGATATACAGGTAATTTAAAATCATTACTAAGGTACTAAATATACATACAACCTGCTTACAACTTAAACAGTTCCATTCTCAGATAAAGATGATAAAAGATGTATATTCTCTTGGTATCTGTTTTGTGTGAAAGCATCAAATGTAACTAGAATGGCACTCAGTAGAGAGCGCATCTCCGTCAAGCTCAACATGCAATTCCTTTTAATTCAATCAAGTCTAATCCAATATGAAAAAAGACTACCTCCCTGTAAAAGCATAATTAAATCCGCTAGATCCGGAATTTTATATGGATCCATGCCAAACTGTACACATTCGTTGATAGCATTATCCTAACTAAGCCTGATTATTTTCATCAAGGTCATGCAATATTCACGAAGAAATTACGAAAATGTCGAAAAACGCCCTATCTCACAATGTTAAAGAAAGTGAAAAAGCAAAAAACAAATCCTGGATCGCACCTTTATACGGATCCGCACCAAAATTTAATGGAGTCTATTCTGGGCCAAGGCCCATTTTCCTACCAAGTTTCGTGGAAATCCGTCCAGTAATATTTGTGTAATCTTGCTCACAAATCAAACAACCAACCAACAAACAAACGGACAGGGGTAAAAATATAACCTCCTTAGCGGAGGTAAAAAGTAATATCACATGCCCGTCTCATGGATTTTAATTGGTAATGGAGAGAAATAATCCCAGCACTGCAAAATTTGCCCTAAAAGAAACAGTTAATGGAAATAAAAGTGTTTACCTTGAAGGAATGGCAGCAGGAGATCTAATACATGCATTTAAAGTTTTTCACAGACTCGATGACGTCCGATATGAAAATTTATTAGGAATGAATATTGATATATACTGCGACTAGGAATAATCGGATGAAACTTAGTAACATGAGATGCAACTCTACATGCGGCGAAAAATTATTCTCTTATTCGTAGGCTGAAATAATGGAAAAAAATAAAAAATAAAAAAATTAAACAAAAAGCCGCGGGTGAAAGTCATTACCGCAGAAATTACGGTTACATTAGGCTAAACAGTATCATTATTACAGGCTATAACTAACTGAGTGTTGTTTATTTCCAGGATGACGTGTACGGTGACGACAGTGGGACGATTGCTTAAATATCTCAGCATTCTGTAACTGAGAGTGATCATTCTCAGATATGGTGGTTAGAGAGTTAGAGTGCATAGTTTTACCTCGTCTGGTTTTTTTTTTTTTTGTCTCTCTCTCTCTCTCTCTCTCTTGCCAGACGCCTCAATCCCGTTTGGGGTGGCCACAAGCAAATCGCCTCCAAGTCGCCTTGTCCCCCGCCATTTCACTGCCCTGCTCCCAACTCACACCCCCCTCTCTCATATACCTCTCCACCCCATCCCTCCATCTCATCCTCGGCCTCTCCCTCCCTCTTCCCCCCTCCACCTCACTCACACTCTCTTCGTCAGTCTTTCACCCTCCATCCTCTCCACATGGCCAAACCACCTCAGTGTGTTCCTCTCTCTCTCTCTCTCTCTCTCTCTCTCTCTCTAATTTTCGTGTTCATTTATTCGACCATTTTTTTTAAACCCACCTACCGAGGTGACCAAATACACAGCGTGTCTCTGTGTGACTCAGTCATACACTCACTTAGTTACTGTACAGTACTGAAGGGCCTTACGGTGGTGTGTTGAGGAGTGGAGGTACACACACACACACACACACATATCTATCTATCTATCTATCTATATATCTATCTATCTATCTATCTATCTATCTATCTATCTATATATATATATATATATATATATATATATATATATATATATATATATATATATATATTGTTACGGAACAGAGAAAGATAATGTACACTTTAAGTGAGAATACTAAAAATCACTACTGTCCCGTAAAGTTCCAGGTTCAAAACAAAAGAGTTAGGTAAAATTACAAGTTAAAGTTTAATGCTCAAACTAACAACAAAACATTCAGGACTCATAAGGATAATGTAATGGTAAAAAACAGGTTAAATATATGGTTAACTGCAATAGCCTCTATAACACGAAATTACCAAGTGTAAATTTATGAAAGTCAGCCCTGATAAAATGAGAAAACCGGCTAATGCTCAGTGAATGCAAGATATATTATTACAGAAACAAAATATTATTAATAATGGCTGACACCCAAAACACATGAATCACAAAAAATTTACTAGGCCTAAGGATTAACACCTTATGCTACACAGTACAAGAAAAAATGCAATAACAGTTATACTCAAATTACACAGCTGCGAGATGGTTGGAGACTTCCTGAGCACTCACAATAATAACAACTGTACAGGGGAGGACAGAGATGTGAACAAAATGAGGAGTAGATCTAAGTGGCAATTAATGTAGAGACTGAGCTCATTATATAGGGGCCGGCAGAGCTTGATACAACTTGTAAGAAGGACGCGCAAATGAAGCCATAGGGGACAAAGAGTTGACAATCCTGCTCTGAACAACAGAAAGAACGACTTACTCTGCTATAAGGGGAGAAGGGGGGAGTGAGGTGGAACACGCTCGTGATCAAACATGCAGAATACTGTACGTTAGAATTACACAAAGGATGATGAAATCATAGGCTATGTAACACCTCCCCAAAAAGAAAAAGATATTTACAAAGGAAATTTCTTATTACTCTAAAAGAATCTGTCTAAAGTCTAGATAAGCAATCTGCAATAACATTTTCTTTCCCCTTGACATGTTGTATGTCTAATGAATACTCCTGAAGAAGCAGACTCCATCTTGTCAGTCTCTGATTTTTATCTTTAAACTTACTAAGGAATTTCAGTGGGTTATGATCGGTATAAATGACTATGGGGTCAAAACCAGAACACAAATAAAATGAAAAATGCTGTAAACCCAAAATCAAGGCCAAAAGCTCTTTCTCAATAGTTGAGTAGATCTTTTGAGGTGGAGTGAACTTCTTACTGTAATAAGATACAGAGTGTTCAATACCCTGATCATCCTCTTGCAGCAAAACAGCCCCAGCTCCTGTATCACTTGCATCAACAGCCATCTTAAAAGGCTTAGCAAAATTTGGAGTAGCGAGCACTAGCTGACTTATTAGGATAGCTTTAAGTTTACTGAAAGAGGATTCACAGTTATCGGTCCAGACAAATTTAACTCCCTTTTTCAGTAGGTCTGTAAGGGGTGATACAAGAATTGAAAAGTTAAGAACAAATCTCCTGTAATAACCTACCATTCCCAAAAATCTTTGTAGCTCTTTCCTACTTTTAGGTCTGGGAAGATCACTTATATCCTGAACCTTAGCTCCTGGTGGTGCAACATGTCCATCACCAATTACGTACCCAAGGTACTGAACTTTAGCTTGACCAAACTCACACTTTGATAAATTAGCTACAAGATTAGCCTGAACCAAATGCTCAAGAAATTTACTGACATGGCATAGGTGATCTTTCTAGTTGTCACTGAAGATTAATACATCATCAATATAAACAACACACCCTGCCAAACCCTCTGTTACAACATTCATGAGCTTCTGAAATGTGGCTGGTGCATTCTTCATACCACATGGCATTACACAACATGCAAAAGTCTTTCCTAGTGTTACAAAACATGAGATCTCCCTAGCACGTTCAGTCATAGGTACTTGCCAGTATCCCTTTAACAAATCAAACTTACTTATGTACCTAGCCTTTCCAATCTTGTCTATGCAATCTTCCACGCGAGGGAGAGGGTAAGTGTCTGTTTTGGTTATCTGATTAACACATCTGTAGTCGATGCAAAGCCGCTGTGACCCACCTGGCTTAGGGACTAGAGTGACAGGAGAACTCCACTCGCTCTGACAGGGCTCAATCATCTTGTGGTCCAACAGGTAGCCAAGCTTCTTCTGGATGAGAGGAACTTTCACTGGGTTCACACGGTAAGGAGGCAGTTTAATTGGCTTTGTGTCTCCAACATCGACATCATGCATCAACACAGTGGTTCTTCCTGGAGTGGCACGGAACACTTGCAGGTACTCTTGCAGTAATGCCAAAAACTCCTGCCTTTCCTCGGGAGCTAGATGAGAAAGCTTAGTCTGGAGCTTATTCATGATATCAGGATTCTTCCCCAAACTATCACTCAGGCTCATACTGCATGGGAGAACTTCACTTGCAGACTCGGGAGGAACAGCTACAGTGCAGACTGGGTTATTTTTGTCCCGCCTGTGATATAACTTTAGCATGTTGATGTGACAAATTTGCTTGTTCTTTCTACAATCTGGTGTGGCGATGACATAGCTGACATCACTGAGTTTCTTCTCCACGAAATAAGGACCACTAAACTTGGCTTGAAGAGGTTGCCCATGCACTGGTAGCAGAATCAAAACCTGATCTCCTGGCTGAAAGTGGTGTAACCTGGACTTCTTATCATACCAAGTCTTCATCTTCTCCTGAGCAGCTCCTAAATTCTCTCTCGCCAGCTGTAAAGCAATGGACAGCCGTTCTTTGAACTTCATCACATACTCCAGCAGGTTGACGTCATCTTCCTCCGACAGCCAGCATTCCTTGAGTAACTTAAGGGGTCCTCTTACTTCATGGCCAAACAGTAGTTCAAAAGGTGAGAAGCCCAGTGATTCATTTGGAGATTCTCTTACGGCAAATACAACAAATGGAAGACCTTTATCCCAGTCTTTCTGATGTTCCAAACAGTATTTCTTGAGCATCGATTCGAGTGTTTGATGATATCTCTCCAACGCTCCTTGGGTCTGGGGATGGTAAGCTGAAGACGTGATATGGGTGATGCCCAACTCTTTCAGAGACTGCTTGAAAACATTTGACATGAAATTACTTCCCCGGTCTGACTGTACATCCTTGGGCAGACCAAACTTTGTGAAGAACCCTAGCATTTCCTTAACCACATTCTTTCCTGAGATATTTCTAAGTGGAATGGCTTCAGGATAACGAGTAGCCATATCAATCAGGGTCAACACATAAGAAAATCCTGAAGAAGTCTTAGGAAGAGGGCCCACAATATCCACCAACACACGGGTGAATGGCGCCTCAAAAGGAGGAATGGGAACTAGAGGTGCAACCTTTTCGGTCTGATTACACATCCCCACAACTTGACAGGTGTGACAAGACTTACAATACCAGGAAACATCCCTGAAGATACCTGGCCAGTAGAAGTGTTTCAAAATGCGTGCCACAGTCTTCCTCACTCCAAGGTGTCCTGCCAAACTGGAATCATGAGCCACTCTAATGATATCCTGCCTAAAAAGACGAGGGATGACAACTTGATGTACAACCTCCCATTCACAGTCGGCTGATGCTGTTGGGGGTCTCCACTTCCTCATAAATACTCCTGACTTTATATAATAACAAGTATAAGCACCAGCTGACTCTTCCTCACTGCAAGTAGAGTTAGCTAGACCTTTCAACTCAGGGTCAGCAACCTGCAACTCAACCAACTCTTGACGAGACAAATTATCAACACTACGGGGTACTGCCTCATCTGGTGAGTGGTCCAAATTAGCAAGAAAAGGGTCAGCTAGGATAACATCATCATCATCATCATTATCCTCTAAGTCACCAGTAACTTTAGACTTAGCCCTAGTGACAGCACATGCAGAAAACACATCAGGGACATCACAATCCTGGGTCGCAGCCACTGGCTCACTAGACAACTGAGGAGCTGGACACACTTGACTTCCACCAATATCATTTCCAAGTAAGAAAGTTACACCTGACATTGGGAGTGTCTCAACCAACCCAACCATAACGGAATCATTAACAAAATCAGACTCCAAATTCACTCTGCACAGAGGGACAGAGAAGTACACCTTGTAAGATTACAGTTTCATCAGAGGAATTAACATTAGAGCCTAGAACACTGGTCAGCATAAGGGATTGGCAAGCACCTGTATCACGATATATTTTAACTGATTTCCACTCATTACTGTCCAGAGGACTAACAAAACCATCAGACAGGAAATTAGCACATGAACTCTTGAGAGTGTCACCCACGTTACTGCTCAAAAGAGGAGCTCCATCATGAGAATTTAATTTACCCCTCAAAGCAGGTTCAGTTAACTCAGTTAAAGAATTCTGGGAACTCTCAAGGGTGGACACTAGACCAATTGACTGAATATTAAGAGACTCCTTTCTGTTCACATCACGCTGTCTCCTGAAACATTTCTCCGTAGTATGACCGAGCTTACTACAATAAGTACATTTACTTTTCTGAAATCTAGAGGTGGAGCTGGTATTTACTTCCTGAGAAACATCATCTTTATTCTCTTTCCTCTTACCTGTACTCTAAGTAGAGGCAACGTACTTACTCTCAGCTTTCCCTTTTTCTTTAGAATATCTCTTGTGAGTGAGAATATATTCATCAGCTAAAACTGCAGCATCAGACAAATTATCTATTCTTTTCTCATCAAGATATAGGCTTACATCTTTATTAATACACCTTTTGAAGTCCTCCAGCAAAATCATTTGCTTGAATTTGTCAAAATCAGAATCCACATTCTTAGAATTTAACCACTGCTCTAACAGATCTTCTTTGATTTTTGCATACTCAACATGGGATTGCTTATCTTGCTTATAAGTTGTCCTAAATTTTACTCTATAGGCTTCAGGAACAAGCTCATAGGCCTTAAGAATCAAGCTCTTAACTACATCATAATTATCAGATTGATCCTGAGGCAAAGATGCATAAGTTACTTGAGCTTTACCGGTGAGAACAGTTTGAAGGAGTACTGACCAATACTTTTTGGGCCAATTAAAACCTGTAGCTACCCTCTCAAACAACTGAAAATACTTTGTTAAATCAGATTCTTTAAAAGGAGGGACAAGTTTAACATTTTTAGCCACATCAAAATCATCAGAGCTAGATGATCCAGTTCCACCTTGTTTCATGCGATACTCATGGTCTGCCTGGATCCTAGCAAGTTCAGCTTGTGCCTGAAACTCAGCCTCTTTAGCACAAGCCTGAAACTCAGCCTCCTTAACACGAGCCTCCTGCAGAGCTAGGTGTAACTTAGCTATTTCAATCTGCGTTTGCTCATTTGGAGGAGTTACATTAAACAAGATTTTATTAATCATGCCAACAATTTGATCTTTAGAATGATGAGAGTGAACTGCAATTCCCAATTGTTGAGCAACAAGCTTAAGTTCATTCTTTGTTCTGTTTTCTACATCACACACTGTTTGCACATTTGACAAAAAATCTTTGGCTTCATCAAGCGTAGTAATAGTAGACATTATGAATAAATCACAGTCACAAAATATCAAGCAATATCCTTATGATAATATCCTGAATATCCTGATAAGAGGTCGCCAAATTTATGTTACGGAACAGAGAAAGAAAATGTACACTTTAAGTGAGAATACTAAAAATCACTACTGTCCCGTAAAGGTCCAGGTTCAAAACAAAAGAGTTAGGTAAAATTACAAGTTAAAGTTTATTGCTCAAACTAACGACAAAACATTCAAGACCCATAAGGATAATGTAATGGCAAAAAACAGGTTAAATATATGGTTAACTGCAATAGCCTCTATTAACACGAAATTAGCAAGTGTAAATTTATGTAAGTCAGCCCTGATAAAATGAGAAAACCGGCTAATGCTCAGTGAATGCAAGATATATTATTACAGAAACAATATATTATTAATAATGGCTGACACTCAAAACACATGAATCACAAAAACCTTACTTGGCCTAAGGATCAACACCTTATGTACTAGAAAAAATGCAATAAGTTATACTCAAATTACACAGCTGCTAGATGGTTGGAGACTTCCTGAGCACTCTCAATAATAACAACTGTACAGGGGAGGACAGAGATGTGAACAAAATGATCTAAGTGGCAATTAATGGCGAGACTGAGCTCATTATATAGGGGCCGGCAGAGCTTGATACAACTTGTAAGAAGGACGCGCAAATGAAGCCATAGGGGACAAAGAGTTGACAATCCTGCTCTGAACAACAGAAAGAACGACTTACTCTACTATAAGGGGAGACGGGGGGAGTGAGGTAGAACACGCTCGTGATCAAACATGCAGCATACTGTACGTTAGAATTACACAAAGGATGATGAAATCATAGGCTATGTAACAATATATATATATATATATATATATATATATATATATATATATATATATATATATATATATATATATATATATTAAATTCAGTATTAAATAGTACTAGAGTACGTTCACCATATACTGGCCCAGAATTTCTTCCTTTTGCAGCTTACTCCAAGTATCTCATTGCAGAAAAAAATAAACTACAGTCCTACATCATTTACATATCACTGCTTCGTGACTAGGATCCTAATGCAGTGTTAAATTGTCATAACTCAGCATTTAAGATAGTGAGATGGCAGTATTAGGCCAAGTTAGAGTAAAAGGAGTAGGCCTATAGCCGACTGAGGACCAGTGTCTTCCCGGGATGGTCGTAAATACGACACTGAGGGACGGGGCAGAGCACTGGGCAGTTATAGTCCTTTTATCTTATCTTGGCCCGGATTTTTTTTTCCTATTGTAACTTATATCTCATACCGCAGTGACGGAATAAGGCAGTGCTCTAGCTCTGCATGCTGTTCACAGCACCTCTTCATGACTAGCACCATGTTCCATTGTTAATCTGTTGTTACAACTAATCATTGAAGACGGAGAGATAACAATCTTAGGCCAAGTTAGAGTAAAATGGGTATAGCTGCACTGGGACGATCTGTGAACTAGAATGATGTCATGAAGTGTTAAACCAGTAATTAACTCTCCCTCCCCCCCTCCCTCTCTCTCTCTCTCTCTCTCTCTCTCTCTCTCTCTCTCTCTCTCTCTCTCTCTCTCTCTCTCACCTTAGAATAATGCGAGGGTTGGTGCGGCTATCAAAGATGTCCTTTGTTTGTTTTTCTGCCACCTGGTTTTTGTCGGATGGTGCGGTGGGAGGGAGATAGTCTTTCTCATTAGTATACGTTTGTCATAGAAGTTGGGCAGATCTTAACAGAAATATTTTTCCTAACAGAAACCTTCGTTTTAGTTTAATAGGCTTCATTTATCGATACATCTTTTTAACTATGGGTAAGCACTCGCCCCCCCCTCCCCCCAGAGAGAGAGAGAGAGAGAGAGATTTCCCTCAATAATTTTTTTGCAATCGCGAAACAATTTCATTCGGGTTAGATTTACCCCCAGGTAGTGCGGGGATTAACAAGGGAATTGGCCTTATTAGGAACAAGCGCCTCACAAACACCAATTCCTATTCACCTTCCCGGCAACAAACTTGAGATTTTTTATCATGGGAGGGAACGCAGAGGTGAGGGAAGGCAGGAATGTAATTAGTTTCAAGGTCCAATATTATCCTAAGAGCCAGAAATAAAGGCTGATTACATTGAGATGCATGGTCAGAATGGTTCCGAAATTAGAGGTCGAAGTGTCAAAACTTAGTGAGTGATGCGAAACAAGGGGGAATTCTCTTCAAGCAGACTCTCTCTCTCTCTCTCTCTCTCTCTCTCTCTCTCTCTCTCTCTCTCTCTCTCTCTCTCTCCGCCGCCTCCAATATTCAAGAGGAATCGAGGCACGGAATCTTCATGGGTGATGCAAAACAAGGATTCATTTCTCCCCAGATCTCTTCCTTTTGTGCTTTCCGTCTATTAATCCCTCAGGCTTTAAAAACTCTCTTCTACTGCACCTGAAACCAGAGGATCTACTTCAGCTGAAAGTGAGTCGAAGGAAACTTGCAGAATTAACGTTAACGTAAAATGGAGCCTAGTCACAAAAGCTTCTTATGTAAAGATGAAGTCATGTTCTAATTCACTAGATGCTCATATAGTTTTACTTTTTTTTTTTTTTCAGATTTCTGTATGTTGCTCATTGCGTCTATGATGATGGTGATGGAGGTGGGGTTGCGGTGGTGGTAGCGATGGTGATTATGATGATGGCGATGTCAGTACTGAATATCACATTCATGGTGATGATGATGACGGTGTTGATCAATTTTGCTGACGATAGTGTTAATTGTGATGGTTCTGGTGGTGGTGCTGGTGGTGGTGGTAACCATGTGGATAACTGAGCAATGACTGAATGTATAGCTCATTTCACTCGGTTCTTTGTTGATAGTTCCTCTTACTTCGGGATTATCATATATCTGTTTCTGGAACCCTATAGCCTATATAACAAACTGGCGCACTGAGAGAGTAGAAAATTCACTCCCACCAGCTGGTCTAAGTGTCGAATATTAGACTTTGCCCTGTGCCCTTGACCTCTGACCGATTGCTCTTAATATCAAATTTCTTTATTCTTGCCTATTCCTTCACCTATCCACCAAGTTTTGTTCAAATTAGATCAGAATTGTTCGAGTTGACTTTGCACACTTACCTTTATCTTTGACCTTACTCCCTGACCATACCCTTTGGCTGATTGCTTATAGAGTCGATTATCTTTATCCTTGCCTTAACCTGAGTACTTCCACAAGTTTTGTTAGAATTCAGATGACAACGATTAAGCCCATCGCCATGTTACCTGGATCACTGGCCTATAGTTCTGAAAATTAAATGGTCAGCCCACTGGGTGATAATCATCACATTCACCAAGATTGATACAAAACGAATCAAAACTGCTTAAGTTAGTGTGTTCGTGTTTGTACACACCAGTCGAATTTTGTCCTTGACCTTTCATTATATTATGTTCTCATGACTGAATGTCTTCATTCTTGTCTCCCCCCTAACACTTTCACCAAGTCTGGTTCAAATGAAATCAAAACTGTTTGAACTGACATTGTCCAGTGACCGTGGCCTTTGGTCCTTTCCAATAACCTTGATTGTTGAATAATTGTTCTCAAAATGGAATCCCCTTATCCCTGCTTTATTGTGACCTACCTTTCTACGATCATTTATCTAAATAGGATTAAATCTATTTAAGTTCACCTTGACATGTGACCTTAACTTTTAACCTATTGATCTGGAAAGGAATAGGTCAATCTTCTGGGTGATTCAAAACACATCCAGCAAGCATGGCCCATATCAGATCAAAACTGTTGCTATTTGGTTCAGACTGAAATACGTGGGTCAAATTTGACCTTGTCCTGTAAACTTTACCTTTGGATGCTATAACCCAATACTGAGTACTTTCGTGATTGTCATACGCTCAGCCCTCCCCCGATGTTTGATTTAAGCTCTATGAGAACTATGTAAATTCAGTTTGCTATAACATCAGACTCTGGCCAAGCCCTAAGATTTCATCGTTATTGTAAAAAAAAAAAAAAAACTATAGTGGCGGCGCACGACTCTGAAGTTATCATTATCGTACCCTGGCTGCCTACCATTCAAGAGTGCATCCGATTTCTTATCACATTATACACGAGTCATATTATTATGCACGAATATATAATACACGAATATTATTATACACGAACATGTTATACACGAATCACTTGCGTCTCATTATACACAAAATCGGAGGCACTGATTAGGGGTAGGTTGCCTGGGTACGACAATAACAACCTCAGAGTCGCGCGCCGCGATTATAATTTGTAGTCCCTCATCCCTTCCACCAAGTGTGATTACATCGGATAAAAACTATAGGAGTTGTTTTGCTAAAACACACACACACACACACACACACACACACACACACACACACACACACACACACACACACACACACACACACACTGAACAAAGTATATCACGCCCGTTCTTGCTTCGTATACTCGGGTTTAATAATGGAAATAAGTTTTAGTGAGTAATAATAATGATGATGATGTAGGTGCTGCACTTAAAATTTTTGGTCCCTTTTCTTCCCTCTTTCATTTAACCCTCCAATTAAATCTTTGTGTGTGTGTGTGTGTGTGTGTGTGTGTGTGTGTGTGTGTGTGTGAGATAGATAGATAGTGTGAGGGGGGGGATCTATTTTTTGGCAAATCTATTTACCATATAAGAAAACCTCAAGTACTGGACAGGGAAATGAAGACCTTATGGTTCAGATGTCTTGCTCAGTATAACTGTCTAGTAGTAGCTAAACAATACGTAAATACTCTTCCCCAAGGTTGCCTTCTCCCTGTCTCTTTCTCTGTCTGTCTGTCTCTGTCTGTCTTTCTGTCTATGTCTCTGTCTGTCTGTCTGACTGTCTCTGTCTCTGTCTGTCTGTTTCTCGATCTGTCTGTCTGTCTGTCTGTCTGTCTGTCTCTCTCTCTCTCTCTCTCTCTCTCTCTCTCTCTCTCTCTCTCTCTCTCTCAGGTCTCCCCTTTGATTTATCTTCATCCTCTCCTCTCTCAGTTTCCCCTCCTCTCCCCTTTCTTTTACTCCCCTCTTTTCCCTCTTTCTCACACTCCCTCTCTCCTCCAGTCTCCCCTCTGGTTTATCCTCACCCTCTCTTTTCCTCACCATTTCCCCCTAACAATGATATTATTGGTTTCGACAATAAATTTCCTGTGCCAACAAAGCCCCTCTCCCTGTATCAGTTCTTCATCCCTCGTCCGTCTCGCTTTGTTGACGTGTCCTCAGTGCATCCTGTCACAGTCTCTCTCTCTCTCTCTCTCTCTCTAGACAATATAATTTCTTATATATTATATTTTTTGAATAACATCTTCATTCCGACATTTCTTTTTTCGTGTGTTTATTTTTTTCCATCCTTGTCTATTCCTTTTTTGTTTATATGTCCTCAGTGCACTTCTCTCTCTCTCTCTCTCTCTCTCTCTCTCTCTCTCTCTGCACTAGAATTTCTTATACATTTGATTTTTTATAAATACCACATTTTTTCCTCTTCTTGCGATATTATTTTTCCTTAGTGTATTTTATTTACTGCCTGCGTTTATTTCCATTTGTTATTATTTCCACATTGCACCTTGTCACCTTATCTCTCTCCTTGCAATGGAGTTCCATTTATTAACAATTTGTTTAAAGAATAATATTTTTTTCTCTGACATTTTTATTCATATGTGCATTTCAAATTTTTGCCCTCTTCCATTTCGACTTACTGATACGTCCCATAGTTCACCGAATCTCATTCCAGCTTTCCTCGCATCAGAACTTCGTATATTATTAATCTTTTGAAGAACACTTTCTTGGCAATATTTTTCCTACTTTCTGCATCTCATATCATCGTCTGTCTCGCTTTGTTGACATGTCCCCGGTGCACCTTGACACATTCCCTCTCTCCTTGCAATATATATATATATATATATATATATATATATATATATATATATACTCAAAAAGGAATCCCCTTATCCTTGCTTTATTGTGACCTCTCTCTCTCTCTCTCTCTCTCTCTCTCTCTCTCTCTCTCTCTCTCTCTCTCTCTCTCTCTCTCTATGCCTTCGTCTTTGTTGTTGTTGTTGTTGATACATCCCCGATGCACTTTGTAACATTCCTACGCTCCTTCCAGAACTCCTTATATTTTCATATCAATGAAGGCTAACACTTTTTTTCTTTCGACAGTTATTCTTACTTAGTGGATTTCTTTTACTGTGCTCGACTATTTCAATTTGTTACTATTTCAGCATCATTCTTTGTCACATTCACTTTCACCTTGCCACAGAATTTTTTGTAGTCAAACTTTTGATGAACATACAGTATTACCGATATTTTCTTTTCTATCAATATCTTGCTTATATAAAGTATTTCTTTCTCTATCAGCGTCTATTTCGATTTGTTAATATTTCCACATTGCGCTTTGTCACCATCCTTCTCTTCTTGAAATACATCTCATTTATTTAAGCTTTTGAAGAATAAAATATTATTATTTTTTGGATGAATTTTTTTATTAATTTCCACATTTCTTTTTTGCCCTCATCTATTTCGATGTGTTAGTATTTCCATATGCACCTTGTCACCACCTCTCTCACCTTCCTACAGAACTCCTTACATTTTAGATTTTTTCTTATATACTTTTTTTTGGCGACATTTTTTTTTTAGTGTCGTTATTTATATTTATTTTTTCTCATATTCTTATTTTTTGCCTTCGTATATTTCAATTTATTGATACGTTAACATTGCCTTTTCTCACATTCCATCTGTTCTCTTGATTAAACGTCTTATATTCTCGATGGTTTGCAGGATCTGTGTACAAAACAAAGGTTGATTTTTTTTTTTTAATACAGCATTACCTTTAAAGTGCGCTTCATCATTTGTGTTTTCGCTCGTCTCTCTTGATTTGTAAACAGATTTTTCTTGCGATGTTTTGTGGTTCACGTGTCCTGTGAAACTAACTTTTAATAATCTTTTATGACTTGAAGGGTGGTTGAATGAAGAGCTGACCCATTTTTCAAGGTGATAATGTTCAGACTGTGTGCTAATGATTTTCTCCTGTTTTCTCTTTCTACGTCGTCCGTTTTTCTTTGTTGGCTTGTAATTAAAATTCCTGCGTTTTCAAGTTTCTAAATGATGAATGCCGTATAAGCTTTTAATTGCTGCATACATTTCTTTAGACACATTTATTCCCTACACCCTCTTAATTTGTTGATATTTCCATCTGTAAATTTTCTTCCATTTATGTGTGCTTTGAACTGCACTTCTATATTTTCGAAGGTATGAGAGAGGCAAGTTTTCGATGTGTCATGTCTCTGATGGCATTTTCCTCCTGACTCGTTTTTGTTGCTTTTATTAATTTTCTCTGATGCCATTCCTTCTCTCTCTCTCTCTCTCTCTCTCTCTCTCTCTCTCTCTCTCTCTCTCTCTCTCGTCTGTTTTTTATTTGCATGTCCACACGGCACTTTTCTGCATTTCTTGTGTACTAGCCATTTCTCTTCTTAAATTTTCTAAGCCTTCAGGGATGAGTGAATGTATTTGCGACGCATTTCTGACTCTGCCTTTAGTAACAGCTTTCCTACTTCCGCGTTCCTGTTTGTCATTTTTCTTGGATTTTTACTTTGCCTCATATCGTATTAATAACCTTTTATATTATATTGCTCTTTCTATGATTTCTAGCAATTGCTCTCTCTCTCTCTCTCTCTCTCTCTCTCTCTCTCTCTCTCTCTCTCTATATATATATATATATATATATATATATATATATATATATACTGTATATATATATTTATATTGCGCCTTAGACATTAAAGAATGAAAGTGAGGCCCATATTTACCTGTCACTCGTCTGATGAAGGTCCAAGGCTTGTTTTGTGTGTGTGTGTGTGTGTGTGTGTGTGTGTGTGTGTGTGTGTGTCCTCTCGGTTTATAATGAAAGGTTATGATGATGAAGGTGTCGGTGACGATCAGCTTTAAATGATGGTGATGATGATGATGATGATGATGTCCAGCTTAAAAATGATGATGATCATGATCAGCCTAATGATGATGATGATGATGATGATGATGATGATCAGCCTAATGATGATGATATTTGGGCATTTGATGATGTTCAGGCTATTGATGATGATGTTCAGCCTAATGATAATGATATTTGGGCTTTTGATGATGTTCAGGCTAATAATAATGATGTTCGGGCTAATGGTGGTGATGAAGTTTTGGTTAAAAATGATGATGATGATGTTGATGGCGATGATGCTCAGCTTCATGATGATGATGATGAAGATAATGATGAGACCAACGATGATGATAGGTATGGTGATAATGCACGAGCCTTTCAGAACAGTTTTGTGCCTTTTTTTTTTTTTTTTTTAATATTAGTACATCATATTTTCAACTTTGACTACATCCTATTCCCCACCTTTTGTGTCTTCCTGTTCCAAAATTTGAATACCTCTCACACAACCTGGTAGTGAGAAAGAGGGTTAGAATGTTGCTGAATATGATGATGATGATTTAATTTCCCCACCACGTGTTAGTACAGAGCGGCTGCTGGTCTATCTTTTTCATTACGGTACATGTGCAGAATTCAAAACTAAAAAGCAATTTCCTGATTTTTTTTTCTTTTTCTTTTTGCTGACTTAGTGCGCTATCTAGTCATTTCCTCCTCCCACTGCAACACTCACACCCACACCAACATACTCAGCCGTCGCCGCAATGCACAACATATAGCTAAATTAGTTTCTATACCCTGTTCACTTAGATCTGATAACTGGGTGGACACAGAACTTGGCTGGTACTGATGGACACAAACAGATGAAGGGTGTGAGTGGAGTAGGGAATCACCTTGGTTACGAGACAACAATGACTGGCCGCCGCGGGAACATCTCCTGCCAGAGGGTGGCGATCTGGCAGCATATTTCTGTTCTGTATGGGTATTCGTCTCAGTACCACAGCCAGCCACCTCAGTCAAGCAGCCCTAGTGGGATAGGTTAGGTCTAGTTACGTTATGATATAGCGCGCTTCTAGTGATTTTGCTTGGGAAACACATTGATCATATTTTCGAGAAAAGCCTATGGTTACTTTTGAAACGACGAGGCGAGCGTCGTTCCTGGCTGAGGGTTCCAGATGGTGAGACGAGTACGCAGACAGAACAGAAATATACTCCCCAGCACCTATCAGGCTGCTTTAATAGCCTAGCTTACTTTTTATTGCCATCTGTTGGTTTACTTATAGTTAGATCAAGGAACTGCGTTAACTAGGATAAATCTAAAATATTTCTTGATACTTCATGATTATCAGACGTAATTACTGCTGGTTAAGACTTGAAAATCTGACAGCTCTTATATCACTTCTTTCTCTCATCCACCTGCTCTGTAAATGCCGTACCTTACCTGTTCACGACACCTGCCAAGTCTATTACATCATACTACTAAAGTCGGAAAAAAAAAAAAAAACAGCCAGTACTCTCCATTAGTTTATCTTCCAGGTTAAATCTGAGTCCCAGTGATAGTTTACGTGCCATTCATGAAACACACACACGAGAGAGAGAGAGAGAGAGAGAGAGAGAGAGAGAGAGAGAGAGAGAGAGAGAGAATTTCTCTCTTCATCAGGAAAGCGCATTTTTGAGAGAATTTGTCTTTTCATCAGGAGAACGAATTTTAGAGAGAGAGAGAGAGAGAGAGAGAGAGAGAGAGAGTTGCAGTGTTGGCAGATTTGCCGCTCTAGTTTTCTGCTTTCCCGCCTTCTAGTTTTTTTTTTTCTTTGCCATTTCTTCATTTTCAAATATATCATCAGCCAGAAAAAAACAAAAACGAAAAAAGAGGTGGTATAACATTTCAGGAATAGTATTTGACTGATCTTGTATCTCCCGAAATATAGTGACCAAAGCAATGCACGTCATGGAGAATGAATATGAAAATATTAAACTGACCAGCTGAAAGCGCATGTAATGCGCTGGTGCCAGATGTAAGCCCTGTGAACTCCTAATGTCAAATTTGCCTTTTTTTCTTTCTTTCTTTGAGTCGTGTAAAATGAAGCCAGACACAAATAATTAACAAAAAATAACATAAAGTGGCATATAATAATTATCTAAGGAATAATTAACACTGCCGCTAACCAGTGTTTACAGTACTAGTCCATACAGTTGGCACCATTGCATTGTGACAAAATACGTAACCTTGTTGACTGAAAACACCTGCATGTCCGCATTTACTTCAAACGACACTCATCGTTTTATAAAACTTTATAATCAATTTTAATTTTCATTCATAAGGGTAGACTTTTAAATCTAATTTTTACCTCTGAAGATTTGGAAATTATTCCACATTTAAACTGGCTGTTTATGTTGGAAGCAGTTTACAAAATTAATATGTATGTGTTAAAATATGAGGAGCTGTAGATTTACCACGCTTCTCAGTGTTGTCTTACCAATGAACAGCCTTAATTCAAACGTTTCTTGGCTCCAGCGATCAGGGCTGAGTGAACAGGGTATAGTATTTACTCCTGATAATGAACGTCTAATGGCCGTATTCTCGTTTGTTAAGGAGGTACCCAAACACCTTTTCATAAGACTTTTTTATGACACCTTACTGTCCTCTTCTGCGTTACAAAAATGCTTCCAACATCACCATCCTTTAGTATAAGTAGTATAGACAAGGAAGTTAACCAGACTTATCCAAAAATAAGTCGGTAAGGAAGAGGTGTTAGGATTCTTCCTCAACCGACGAGAATACAGGCCAAAGAGGATGGCTATGACTGCAGTGCAATTGTGGGACTCTGCTTTTTGCGTGTGACAGGAATGGGTTCCTTTCTTGCAGGTGTGATGTAGCTGTAGTTTATATCGTGTGGGTGTGGTGTGGTGTGGTTGCCTGTCCTAGAGAGTTAAATTTCTGTGACTGCAACGTAGATTCACGGTAGATGCAACAGTGTGCGAGTATTTGCGGTGAGGCTGTAGATCCAAATGTTGGAGTTTCGAAGAGTTCTGCCAGCTACCTAAGATAAAGCAAATATAACCAAAATATATTAACTATATTCTTCTATCTATCTATCTATTGCCAGACGCCTCAATCCCGTTTGGGGTGGCCACAAAAAAATCGCCTCCAAGTCGCCCTGTCCCCCGCCATTTCACTCCCCTGCTCCCAACTCACACCCCCCTCTCTCATATATCTCTCCACCCCATCTCTCCATCTCATCCTCGGCCTCCCCCTCCCTCTTTCCCCCTCCACCTCACTCACATATACTCTCTTCGTCAGTCTTTCACCCTCCATCCTCTCCACATGGCCAAACCACCTCAGTGTGTTCCTCATAACGCTTCCTATCACATCCACATCAACACCACAACGCTCCTTTATATCCTCATTCGTCAGCCTGTCTCTCCATGTGACTCCACAGGCTCCTCTTAAATAACTCATTTCCACGGCTCTCACTCTTGACTTGTGTCCTTCCAACAACGTCCAAGCTTCACTTCCGTACGTTAGAGTTGGTATCACAATACTGTCATGTAGTAACTTTTTCACTTCCATGCTCACTTCCCTGTTTCTTATCACTGCTTTCAAAGAACCAGCAACCTTTCTTCCCTGCTGTACCCTTTCAAGCACTTCACCCTCCAAACCTCCATCCTTACTCATCACACTACCCAAGTACTTAAACGTACTCACATTTTCCAATTCCTCACCATCCAACCTCGCTGTACATTCACTGACTTCACCTCTCTCAAAGACCATCACTTTACTCTTCCCTACATTCACCTTTAGATTCCGTTTCTTACACACTCTCTCAAACTCATCCACCAAGCCTTGCAGCTCTCCTTCGTCTTCACTCAACAACACGGTATCATCTGCAAACAACAGTACAGGGAGTTTCCAAACACTATCCTCTCTCACCAGGGCCACTCCAACATCCACTACCCTACCTTGTACCTCTTTTATTACCCCATCCATGTACAGATTGAACAACCATGGAGACATGACACATCCCTGTTTCAACCCAACTTTCAAAGAGAAAAATTCACTTAGTTCACCATCCACACGCACTGCAGCCTTCGCACCATCGTACATACTCTTCACAGCATTCAACAACTTCCCATCTATTCCATATATATTTAACACTTTCCACAATCCTAGTCTATCCACCCTGTCATATGCTTTCTCCAAATCCATGAAAGCCGCATACAACTTCTTTCCCTTCTCTAGAAACTTTTCCACTAAAGATCTGAGAATGAATATCTGATCTACACAACCTCTTCCCTTCCTAAAGCCTCCCTGTTCTTCTCCAACTAATTTCTCTGTTCTTTCTCTAACTCTGTCTATAAGTATCCTACCATACACTTTTCCTATTATACTAAGAAGACAAATGCCCCTATGATTACCACACACTTCTTTTTCCCCTTTTCCTTTGTACAAGGGAATAATTATACCTGACTTCCAATCCTTCGGGACTCTACCTTCCTCCCAGGCCAATCTGCACATCTTCCACATCCATTCTACTACTATCTCTCCCCCATGCTTCAGCATTTCACCACACACTCCATCAATTCCTGGGGCTTTCCCTGATTTAACTTTCTTCATTGCTTCCACAACTTCTATCCTACTGATTTCTTCCTGTCTTCTCACCTCCCTCCTTCTCCTAGCCATTTCCCAGCCACTTATACTTGCATTACTTCCATCCTCCACGTTCAACAATTCCTTAAAGTGTTCTCTCCATCTGCTCACTTTTTCTCCCTTCTCCACTAGTAATCTACCATTTTTATCTTTCACTCCCCTGCTAACTTCACTTCCACCCTGTCTTACTCTTTTCACCTCTTTCCAGAACATTTTCTTACAGTCCTTCCACTTTACACTCAAATTCCTTCCAAATTCCTCATCCACTCTCTTCTTACTCTCTCTTACTAATCTTTTCACCTCTCTCTTCCTTTCTACATATAACTCTCTCTTCCGCCTCTCAACTTCTTCCACGTCCCTATTTCTCATCCATTCATTGTATGCTTTCTTCTTTTGTGCCACAGCCCGTTTCACCTCTTCAGTCCACCACGCTGTTCCTTGCACCCCCCTCCGTCTTCTCTTCCTTCCACACACCACATCACATGCTGCACATATTTCTTCTGTAAATATTCTACACACACCTTCCACGTCCCTCATCTGCTCCAACTCATATTTGCCCAATCGTTCCTCCACTTCTCTCTTATACTTTGCCTTTTTCTCATCCTCTTGTAACCTTTCCACTCTCCTTGCAACTACTCCTTCCTCTCGTCTTTCCCTTCTTCTATTCCTCCATCTTACTTGAACTTTAACTCTGGCCACCACCAAGTAGTGGTCAGAAAGTCCACTCCCCCAACCTCTATAAACTCTTGCATCCAATATACATCTTCGCATCCTTTCATCCACACACACATAATCAATCATTGCCTTCCTTTCACTCAATTCACCACCCACCCTTCTCACCACTCGCCATGTATACCTGTGGATCATTTTATGCCTGAAGAGGGTATTGGCTATCACCAACCCCCTCCCAGCACAAATGTCTATATTCTTACTGCCTCCAAATATAACTAAAGTATATTAAATATTTCTGTGCTTACTGCCTCCAAAGAATTTTAGTTAGGTTAAGGGAAACAAGCACTGCGAAGGGATTAAAACGTCACTGACAGTAAACGTAACCCCTACAGATCAATAACGTTTATTTCAATCGTTTCTAACTCTGGAGGCTTTCTTAAACCTCAGGAGCGTCTGCCTCGGTCTGAATGGGTTAACATTCTTAGCTTGGTTCATTCTCAGCTGAAGAAAATCGTCTAGCCTTAGCTGCAATAGAATAATAAAGTTGTCCTAAGCGCGAGAAGGTTAACGCTAATAGTCATAACATTTTATTCTCCATGATGCACTCCTGGCTGAATGAAATCGACTGGCGTTGTTTCGACCATAAGAAGGTTACATTAAGTTGTACAGGGTGGCTCATATATAACGCCCCTCTTCCAGTCAGCCAAGAGCTTTCTCGTGTGCTGTGGGGACGGCTTAGTCAGCACAGTATCTGTCCTGTGCCATTTTTAATTTCCCACACCCACTGCCACACCCTCGCCCACAGAAGCAGATTGAGCCGAGTGCTATTTCCGGATCCCACCTGTATATATCAATTACCTAATAACCCTGTTTTTCTCCAAATGGTCATGGACTGCAGAAGAAAAAAATCTCAAGGTTTGACATTGCCTTAGTTTCAGTCTGAATTATACTCGCATCATTAGTAGGTATGTCACTTCTTACACGGTGTCTTATGGGATGGAGCAAAAGACTGAGTATCGTATTCTTGTTGGCAACAGGGACTTCGTAGCATCCTTTTCTCAGACTGATTATGCTGATTAACGCTGTGTTTTGTATTTTTCCAGTGACATGATAATTTGCTTTAAAAAATAATAGGAATTTGAAAATGTGATATGCAATAAAAATCGCCAAGTAAGAGTGTTTACGAAACCTCATAATAAGCCGCCGAAGGTATATTCCAAAGAATGGATCAAAAGGTAGGGAATAGGAGCACTCCCAGAAATAAAGTAGGAGGAATTTCATAGAAGCTTAGGAGGGTACAGAGGCGATATGCCAGAGATACAGAGCATTAGATGGTCAAGGGTCTACACAGAACTCTATACTCTTTTTACTTTAATTTGGCCCAAACTGCTGTCTCTCCTTTTCGAATACTGAGTTGTAACAAAAGATTAACGCTAGAACATTATGCTACTTAGATTACGTGTTATGAAATGGATGTAGAGCAGTAGCATTATTTTTTGTACCTGCAATCTGTGTGATATATAAGCTCCAAAAGGGCGAAAAACTGTGTCAAGTTAGAGTAAAAACAGCATAGTACTATGAACATAAGAGCAACGAGGTTTGAGGCCTGCAGGGCTAGTAGTCCGTGGCAATTCCTCTCATGAGGGCCAATCTATAACTTTTTAAATTACATGTATTTGTGCAAGAGTATAATATTGTGGAAAATGATGGTCTAATTTTTGTATACGCACCAGGTAACGACAGAGGTGTGAAAAACAAGGCAATTAGTTTATATCAACTGAGTAGAGTGATGGAAAATATGCATAACATATATAAAATGTTTGTGACAGATGATCTGAATGAAATAACACGTCATGTGAATGATGCACTGGGTTACGTTAGGGCGGAAAGAGAAAACTATGATGTACTCTGCCTCTACCACAGGGAAGTACCTGCTTCTGTGATGCCGTCCTACAAGTACAGCATATACAGTACAATGTGTAGGGGGTCCGGAGCCCTCATGTGGTAGACAGGACCTCTCCAGGTCCGGATCACGGTCCTTCTCACAGCGAGGTGCAGACAAATATGAGGTTTGGCTCCCAGGTGAACGCCGCATGTGCTCCAACCAAGATGTACAGCGCCATCACTTGTAGGCATCTCGTCATGTAAATATATGTAGTGTGAACAAAACAGAATTCGAACTTTGAGCAGCATTTTGTTTACCTCGTGAAAGATAAAAAGGAATAAAAAAACATTTCACTATAATTTTATTCCAGAAAAGTTACGGTACTGTGTAATAATGGAGCTTGCAAGGCATGAAAATTATTAAATTCGTTACCTTTATCTCAAAAAGTTCCTGTTCACTGTCAGGTTGAAATATTGTGATTAACACCAAAAATACACGTACTCACGCACAAACATACGCACGCACACACGCACGTACCCGCCATCACACACAAATTTAAGCGTTGTAATCATAAATAAGCATGAGCATCTTCAGGGTTATGAATCAGTGCATTAATGTTTTTCTTATTTTTTTTTTTTTTTTAATGAGTGTCCATCTCTCCATTTCAATTGTCAACAAGATTCAGTCATAGCCATGGAAAAGTAATGTATCCAACCCTACTGCAGAGAAATTAATGTGTATTGATAAAAAACCCTGATAACGATATACTTCTAGAAAGATGCTTGGGTTTGTCATGGCCGTGAGGGAGAAGGACGGAGTAAGGACTGAATGGTTATAGGAATATGGTAGGGGACGTGATAGTAAAAGAAGAATGGAAGAAAATGTGTGGCAGATGTACTCAGATTGAAAAAGAGTAAAATGATAAAAACAGGCAAGAAAATCAGTGGGAGAAGAATGAGTAAAGGATCTATGAGGGGTCACGGTCCATATAGTAGAAATAGAATTAGAGATGGATGAAATGTATCGAGTGGTCAAAGTGTTGTGACCGATACAAAGTTTGGGGATCGATTTAAGTGAAGAGACTGATAAAATGTTGGTGTATATAAAAGCTACAGGAAAGGATAAAAGTGAAGGAACTGATCAAAGTGTAGGGCTGGATATAAAGTGTAGGAATATACGGACTGGTCAAAGTGTAAGGATGGATGTAAGTTGATGGATAAAGTGTACGGGCTGATCAAAGTGTAGGAACACACTAAAGTACAGGAATTAATGATGGTGTAGGAATGTTTAAAATATTCTAGGCACAAATACATATTCTTAAAGAGTGATGGATTAGCGAAGGCGGGACTGATCTAATCCTATCACTGGCTATATATGTAATTCAGACTCACATTAGATATTGTTTATTTGAAAGTAATCATAGTAGCTACCTCCTTCCCCTTCCCAGAGAGAGAGCGAGAGAGAGAGAGAGAGAGAGAGGATGGAGAGGGGTAAGGTTGGCAATCTGATTTCCTAGTCTGCTTGAGTAGTTCTAGTTCGTGAGGATGAGTAATTTGTTTAAGTGCAAGGTCGCTAAATTAACACACTTTGCTAGACTGTTAATTCCAACTTGGTCTAAAAATATCACCTCGTCATCCTGAATGCTGAGTTGTAACAAGAGATTAACAACAGATATGGTGCCATTTACGACGTTGTGATAATGGAAACAATGTCGATCCTTATAATTGCTTTATTTTCCCACTGAGGTGCAGGAAATAATCTACAAAAACACGAAAATCATCCTCTTGTGCACATCATGCTTTGACAGTTTTCCCCATAATCTTTTGACTTCTAGAATTTTTCATATGCTGCATCATTTCGTCTAATGTTATTCGGATCAAAATATATACGGTATGTGATCCCACTAGCCTCGAAATATTATGGTTTTATTCCCCAATGTCATTATTAATCTGGTGCTTTTTTTAAAATCGTCTCGGTCATTTGGATGTGATTTTTATGCCAGTGCCCAATCTGTTTTTATTAAATGATTGTTTTCCCTTTATAATCATTTTTACTGCCAATTTACCTCTTGATTATTTATTTCAGACAATACTTTCTTAATATACTAAGTCCCATTCTTCAGTATATCTTTAATATTAGGAGACATTCTTCAACACAGTGGTTTGTCAGCAGTGTAAGGCAGTCTCTGTTCAATTCTGAGTGATATTTATTTTGCTTTGTTTGCTGAAAGCCATACTCCGTCATTATTTTAATGCTGCATTTTCTTTCCTTTATTTATAATAATTTCTGTTTTATTGTATTTTTAAATGCCATTCTATAATGCACCTTCATTTTGGTTGTTTCCTTTTTGAACGGCGAATTTTGTATTGCATTTGATTAATCGTGCAGTTTTTCAACAATGTTTCGTTTTTGCCAGATGATTTTCATCTGCACTGAATTGTCACAATAGCTTCATTTGCGGATGCAGTTTTGACGTGTACCTTGATTTGTTTAATTCCCCTCCCCTTTTCTTCCAAATTACTGACTTTTGGGTACAAGTTTCGGTTTGATCTTTATCTCTTCTTTTTTGCTTTCTTGTTGTAGTTCTTCGCATCAGTTTTGCAATACGAGCTTGTTTTTCGGAATCCATTTATTTTTGTAGGCTGCAAAATTTTAGTGAAAAATGAGTTACAACGACGATAAACTTGATGATCATGACGGTGAGAATGATCAGGATGGTAATGGTCATGTGGTGAAATTTATGACGACGACGATGATGATGATGATGATCAACATCGTTGGTATCATCATTATCATGTGATGATGCTATGAATGGTTTTATTGTTGTAGCTGCTGCTGTTTCTGCAGATGATGATGATGATGATGTTTTATCTTGCACTTATTTGTTATATCCGTATTAACTCATTCAGTGCTATGCCGTCTTTTTTTTTTTTTTTTTTTTTTTTTAATCCATGCTGCTGGCTTATGATTATTACTCAGGAACTATATATGGTAAGTCTCTTGTAATGAAAATGTACTGGAAATTGTTCAAGAAAGAAACAAGAGTGACACAGTTAGAATAAAAAATAAAAGTAGGGGAAAATGTATAATAGTATGAGACCGTGGAAATGTTAGGAACACTCAACGGGATTAGAATTAGGGATGGATCCGATGTGCAGGGAGTGTTGAAAAGTGTAGGAATCAGTCAAAGTACTATGCATGGATTTAAAAAAGTAGGGATAACACTATGGAGAGACTGATGGACTAAAAGCTTCCTGATGGATCAACATGTAAGAATGAATCACAGTGTGGTTGATCAAGGTAAACACACACACACACACACACACACACACACACACACACACACACACACACACACACAGGATGAAAGCATAAGGAAGGATCAGTATTGCATGGATGGATAAAAAGTGTAGGGATTAAACTAAAACAGATTAATCGAAAGACTAGTCCTGAGTCAAAATAGACGATTAAGTCAGTTCTGTAGAAACGGATCAATAGTTTAGGATGGATGAATATTGAGAGAGCTTATTTAAATGCGGGGATAGATCAAAGTATAGGGATAGATCAAAATATAATATCAAGAGTGTAGATCACAACTGCAGTGATGGATCAAATTGTAGGGATGAGGAAAAAGGCTGCGATGGGTCACAAGTATTTATCAAACTCGATAAAGGATAGAAAATGTAGGGATGGGTCAGAGTGCAGGGATGGATCAACTGTAGTGATAGATGAATGCAATATGGACGGATCAAAGGACCTGAAGAGGATCAGAGTGTATTGATGGTGTGCTATTGCCTATTCGATCTACTTTGAGAAGAGATGAGCCTTAAGCTTTTGAAAGCTGACAGTTGATTGGTTGTCCTAGTGCACGTAGCAATTTAAATTATTTCTATTGTAAGGGTTACAATAACCGCTTGATGACAAGATTGCCCAAATAAATTATTATATATAATTATTTGTATTGATTAATTAAAAAAACGGGGCCTTACAAAGTTTATCAGATGGTCTAGACACGTTTGAAATTTTGAATTCTCGAGACGAATCAAAACACATTCAGATAAAATTTTACGAGTACAGTACCTTGATTTCCCCCCCCCCATGTTCAGGCAAATCAATGTAAATTGTATTACTGCGATAGTTTCAAAAATTTAACTTAGCAAATGTGACGGCGTGAGGGGGGGGGGGAGGCAGGCAGATGATGGGATGTCCTACTCGACGACTCAGGCGAATATTCGCATTTATTTGAGAACGTTTTGCTGTCGCATCAGTTTCCATTTTGATTTCTATTTTCGCATCATCAGTGAGTTTTCTACCTTTTTGGTTCGAATATCTAGTTGCAAATCACAGCACAGCTGTGACAGGTATGGGCTGCACGGTATTTAAAAGTGGCGGTGACATTATGGTTTCTTCTACCACTCATTTTTATTGGAATTCCGATGTTTTACTAAGTCAGGTATACAAAATGTCGCAGTAATGGCAAAATTGACCTTAATTTGCTTGAACATGGAGGGCAAAAATCAAGGTACTCGTAAAATTTTGCCTGAATGTGTTTTGATTTGTCCCGAGAATAAAATTTCAAACGTGTCTAGACCATCTGATCAACACTGTAAGGCCCCGTTTTTAATTTACCTATAGAAAGAGCATTTTGAGACAGTTCTTAATAGACCAATACCACCAGAAGAGGATATACCGTCTGCTCAGGAAGATTTAAATGTAGAAACAGGAGAGTTGAGGCTTGCAGAAGTGGAGAAAGCAGTAAAACAGTTAAAGAATAATATGGCACCAGGGGAGGATGGTTTATTTCCGGAAATGTTTAAAGTGGAGGGGGATAGATTAATAATGATCTTGACCAAGCTATTCAATAAGATATGGGTGACGGGGTTACTACCATCAGTTTGGAAGAATGATGTAATTGTTAAAGTTCCGAAGAAGGAAGACCTGAGTGAATGTGGTAATTGGAGGGGAATCTCTTTGTCACCGATAGCTTTGAAAGTTTTCAGTAGAGTGTTGTTAAATAGGTTGGAGCCGGTGGTTGAGGGTATTCTGAGGGATGAACAGGCTGGTTTTAGAAAGGGACGTGGTTGCAATGATCAGATCTTTATAGTTAGGCATTTGATGCAGCAAGTTAATGAAATGAGAGTACCGTTAAGTCTTTGTTTTGTTGATTTTGAAAAGGCTTTTGACAGTGTTTCGAGAGAGACTATGGGGAAGATCATGAGACATTATGGAATACCAGAGGAGTTTGTGAGGGTCATTATGAACATGCATGAGGACACATTTTGTAAAGTGATGGTTGATGGTTGTCTGAGTGATTCGTTTGAAGTCAAGTCCGGAGTAATTCAAGGTGGTGTTCTATCGCCTTTACTATTTATATTGGTCATTGATTACATTATAAAACGCGTTGGAACAGAAACCGGTGCAGGTATACTTTGGGGAGAGAACAGAACAGGAAACTTTTGGATTTAGATTATGCAGATGATATAGTTTTGATTTGTGATGGGCCAGAAGAGATGCAGAGAGTGTTGGACTGTTTGGTGAGTGAAGGTCGCAAGGTGGGTTTGGTTATTAATTGTGGAAAAACTGAAATAATCAATATGAATATGGAAAATGCGCAGGAATGTGTAATTGGAGGTATGGTTTTAAAGCAAGTTGATAGGTTTAAATATTTAGGTACTTATTTAGCCAAGGATGGTTCTTTGAACTTTGAATTCGAGGAAAGGTTAAAGAAGGCTAATCAGGCAATGGGAATGCTTAAAAATATTTGGAATAATAACAATTTTTCTGTGCATACAAAAATCAAACTTTATAAGGTAATGGTTAGGAGTATCTTAATTTATGGACACGAGTCTTGGTACAGCACAGTGACTATGGAAAATAAATTCTTGGTGTTTGAAAACAAAGCACTTAGAAGAGTATTAGGAGTTAAGTGGTGGGAAAGGATGCCAAATAGTAGAATTAGAGAAATAACGGGAGTGCAGCCGGTCGATGAATATGTTAGGTTCTCACGATGGAAGTGGCTAGGACATGTGTATAGGAGACAGGGAATAGTACGAGGTACACCAGGGTGGGTGGCACTTGGTAGGAGAGGTAGAGGAAGGCCAAAAGAGACGTGGGTGAGGACAATGAGACGGGAAGCTGGAGATGAGTGTTGGGGAGATCTTGAGGAGTTAGCACAAGATAGGATGTGGTGGTGTGAGTTCATCGAGGCCCTATGCCTTCCCGAGGGTGCCACAGGAAATGATTGATTGATTGATTGATAGAAATAGCAATATGTAACATTTTATTTGGGTAATCTTATCGTGAAGCGTTTTTGCAACCCTTATAATGAAAATAATTTAAAATGCATTTAATATTCGCACTCGAACAACCAATTAGCTGCCAGCTCTCAAAATCTCAAGGCTTGTCTGTTCTCAGAGTACAAAGGAATACAAAGGAGAGCAAACAGCAACAGACCTATTGGTCTTTTCATGGCTGTTTGGTATAGGGAAGGTTATAACTAAGAAAACTAATCTCTCAGATAAAAACAAGGATAAAACAGCAAGAAGGCTCCCCCAACCCACCAAACCCTCCAGCCGAAGCCGACAGGAAATAGCGATAAGGACCACCATGCAGCCTAGAAAAACTGTCATGGAAACTTCATAGGAAAGAGGGAAAGGAAATTTTACTCTGCACTATCTGCATAGATGGAAAGGTAACATTAAGTCGGCAATATTTATCGATGTTGGTCAGCAGTTGTATTTTCCAGGCTCTGAAAAAGAAGAAATAACATGCCTCACAGAAATGTTATTCAGGAGTGAACATACTAAGCTGGGGGTCAGATGACAGATACTTATCTAAGAGATTTTTAAAGGTTAGTACTGTATCACAGTTTACTACTTTTCAGGGCAACTTGTTTCGTATATTTACAACTCTATTAAAGGAAATAATACTTAGCTTAAATGATTGAAATAGTTTACCAATAATTTTATGCCCATTACCTTTAGTGACTGGGTTTGGGGAAGCGTACGAGTATAAGAAACTGAATCTAAAGGTGAAAATAGGGAAGAGTAAAGTTATGATCTTCGAGAGAAATGAAGTCAGTGAATGTACAGTGAGGTTGGATGAGGAGGAAATGGAAAATGTGAGTGTGTTTAAGTACTTGGGTAGTGTGATGAGTAAGGATGGAAGATTGCAGGGTGAAGTGCTTGAAAGGGTACAACAAGGAAGAAAGGTTGCTGGTTCTTTGAAAGCAGTGATAAGGAACAGGGAAGTGAGCATGGAAGTGAAAAACTTACTGCATGACAATACTGTGATACCAGTTCTAACGTATGAAAGTGAAGCTTAGACCTTATTAAAGGGACACAGGTCAAGAGTGAGAGCAGAGGAAATGGGTTATTTGAGAGGAGCATATGGTCACATGGAGAGACTGACAAATAAGGAAGTGAAGGAGCGTTGTGGTGCGGATTTGGATGTGATAGGAAGTGTTAAGAGAAACTCAGTGAGGTGGTTTGGCCATGTGGAGAGGATGGATAGGGATAGACTGAAGAGGACAGTGTATTTGAGGAGGAGGAGGGGAGGGAGAGGGAGGCCAAGGATGAGATGGAGGGATGGAGTGGAGAGGTATATGAGAGGGGCGGGGGGGTGTGGGCTGGGAACAAGGCAGTGAAATGGCGGGGAACAGGGAGACATGGAGACGATTTGTTTGTGACCACCCCTTACGAGATTAAGGCATCGGACAATAGATAGACAGATAGACATTTAGTATAGTGTGAGAGATAAACTGAAATATTTATCGATGTTCAGATTATAGTGTCCTTTGATTATTTTGAATACTTGAATTAAATCTCCTCCTAACCTCCATTTAGTTAGGGTAAAGAGATTCAGGGTTTCTAGACGCTCCTCGTGTGGTTTACTTCTCAATCTAGGTTTCATCATTGTCACCCTTCGTTGTACTCTATCACGTTTCTCCACATCCTTTCTAAAATACGGTGACAAAAATTGAACGCAATACTCCAAGAGCGGAAGTACCAATGAATTATAGAAAATGAGGACAATATTAACAGACTTATATTCAAATCTTCTACCTATGAATCCAATCAATTTATTTATTTACTTTTTTACAGCTTCTGTACATTGTTTGCTTGGTTTCAAATCGTTTGCTTTTTCAACATCTACTGGTACGTCTTTTTCATGGTTTACGCTATCATGTAGAGGTGTGCTATACGTAGGAGGACTAGTGGGCCTTGAAATCAGGCTGTGAAGCCTATGCCCAGAGTCGGTCACATAAAAAAAAAAAAAAAAAAAAAAAAAAACTTGGACATTATTCATGTTATAACTAGCTCTTGCATTTTTACTGCCATTGTTTAGCACTTTACATTTATTTTCCTCCTCCAGAAGGTACATGTTTTTGCCCGCGTTGGTTGTTTTGCCTGTTTGTCTCTGTTAGTAGGATTGCTTAAAATGTTATGAAAGGATTTTACTGAAATTATTGGAGGGGTTGGGTATGGCCCAATGAACAATCGAATAGATTTTGGTTGTGATCCGGAAGTTTTTGTTTATTTGTTCACACTATATCTCTAAAAGTTCTCAATGAATTTCAATGAAATTTTGAGGAAAGGTGGGCCATGGACCAAGAAAGAATTGATTAAATTTGGGAGCTGATCGGGATCCTACCCAACTGTATCTGCAAAAGTTCTCAATGAATTCCAATGAAATTTAGTGCAAGAGTGGGCCATGGTTCTGGGAAGAATTCTTTGAACCTTGGACAGGATCTGGATCCGAATCCTACTGCACAGTATCTCCAAAAGATCTCAATGAATTTCAATGAAAGTTTGTGGAAGGATGGGCCATGGACTAGAAAAGAATTGATTAAATTTGGGGGAGGATTCGGATCCGAATCCGGCATTGGCGAAGATATGCGCTCTCTGAGTGCCCCTCTGTTTAATATTGAAATCCATTTGCCTTGCTTGGCCTCAGTTAAGCAGTTGATCAAGATCTCTCTGAATTACCTGCCTTTGCAATTCTGTGTTTGCTCTGTTACCTATTTTAGTATTGTCAGCAAATTTTGAAATTTTACATAATCCTTCATCAACATCATATATGTATATTAAAAAAAAGAACAGGACCTAACAATGAACCCTGTGGCACTCCACTTGTAACGTTTATCTAGTCTGACTCCTTTCCGTTTACTACAACTCTAAACCATGTGCCTTTAGCTTCTGAAGGAGTTTTTTGTGTGGAACTTTTTCAAAAGCCTTTTGAAAAGCGACGCAGACAACATCAACAGATTTAGTTTCGTCGTCCATGTTCAATATATCGTTGAAAAAGTCCAACAGATTCCTGAGGCAAGGGCGATTATTTCGAAAACCATGTTGTGAATCTTTGATGTGAGAGTTTTTGTTTCTGTTTCACAAACTTGTATCTGATAATACTTTCAAGTAATTTGCAAACCACTGATGTTAAATTCATTGGGTGGTAGTTTTCTGGTTGAGCTCTGTTGTCCTTTTTATATACTGGAGTTATGTTTGGAAGCTTCCATTCGTGTGGCACCTTACTGCTCTTTAGTGATAAGTTAAAAAGTTCAGATAAGGGTTGTGATATTTAATTCTGTAGTTCCTTTAATAAACGTAGAGATGTATATGAGTGGTGCAGAGAAACACGAATCTGAGACAGAAATTTATTCCTGACTAGTTTCACACAGAGGCTTCTTCTTCAGAGGAATGAACTTTTCCCGGGTGGGCGCCAAGGTAAAAACAAAACTATTTACCTATGATATAAATTGTTTTGTTACTTTACATCGGTGCAGGTGACTATCTAAACCACTCAGCACTCAGTCACAGAGATCTCACAGAAATAAAACGAGTCTCTTATTCAATACCGTCTGTCAGACAAAGCAATTACTGGAAATAAAACCTTCAAACACAAGCAAAACTCAAAGACGTTGAACAAACAGTACAGTATTTACACTGCATCAAACACACTCAGCGACCAGACAGTCAGCTAGATCACTCACCTAGACGCAGGACTATCACGCTATTGTAATCACTCGCATAAAACACTGAAACAGGGCACTTAGCTGTGGGTATTCGCATAGCAGACCAGGAAGTCTAACAAGCAAGCCAGTCAGGTAGATCGAATAAGCTATAATGATCTACGCGTAGGGCTGGATCAGTTATAGGGATGGATCAAAGTGCTGAGGTAAATCAAAATATTGGAATCTATCAAAAGCGATGATACATTTGTTGATCATGTTGGTAAGGGCACTCTTCGATATTTCAATTTGTCACTTAATTCTTTTGTTCATCTAAAAGGATTCTTCGTAATTTGTCCCATCTACAAAGCGAGAGGTGCTTAATATGAACATAGGTGTTTTACTTAGAATGATATTAGATGTTGTTATTATAATTATCATTGTTACCATTACTACTACTACTGCCATTACTACAACTACTACAAAAGAAAATAATGATAATAATAGTAAGAATCACCATCATTATTATTATTATTACTATATATTTTTACTAATTATTATCTCTTTTTATTATTACTATTATTATTATTATGGTGGAATGATGAGGTGAAACGAGCTGTGGAACAAAAGAAGAAGGCATATGGTGAATGGTTGGCGAGTAGAGGTAGGGGAGAAGATGAGAGAGAGAAGAGAGAGGTATATGTGAGCAGGAGAAGGGACGTTAAGAGACTGGTGAAGGAGAGTAAGAAGAAAGTGGATGAAGAGTTTGGGAGGAATCTGAGTGTGAAATGGAGGGAGAGTAAGAAATTGTTTTGGAAGGAGGTAAAGAAAGTAAGGCAGTGTGAAAGGGGAAATAGTAGGGGAGTGAAAGATAGGATTAACAGATTGTTGGTGGAGAAGAGAGAGAAATTGAGGAGATGGAAGGAGCACTTTGAGGATTTGTTGAATGTAGAGAGTGAGAGCAGTGTGAGTATAAGTGGTTGGGGAATGGCTGGGAGAAGAAGAGATGAGAGGAGGGAGGAAGAGATCAGTAGGTCGGAAGTAGTGGAAGCGATGAAGAAGATTAAGCTGGGAAAGGCCCCAGGAATTGATGGAGTGTGTGGTGAAATGCTTAGGTATGGGGGTGAGATTGTTGTGGAGTGGATATGGAAGTTGTGTAGATTGGCTTGGGAAGAGGGAAGGGTTCCAGAGGACTGGAAATCAGGTATAATTGTTCCTCTGTACAAAGGAAAAGGGGAGAGAGAAGTATGTGGTAACCATAGGGGTATTTGCCTTCTTAGTGTGACTGGTAAAATATATGGTAGAATACTCATTGATAGGGTTAGGCATATGACAGAGGAGCTAGTTGGAGAAGAACAAGGGGGATTTAGGAAGGGAAAAGGGTGTGTAGATCAGATATTTGTTCTAAGATGTTTAGTGGAGAAGTATCTAGAGAAGGGAAGGAAAGTGTACGCTGCCTTCATGGACTTGGAGAAAGCTTATGACAGAATAGATAGGAAAGGTATGTGGAAGGTACTAAGAATATATGGAGTGGAGGGGAAATTGTTGAGTGCTGTGAAGAGTATGTACGAGGGAGCTAGGGTTACGGTGCGAGTGGATGGTGAGTTGAGTGAGTTCTTTGATCTCAATGTGGGACTGAAACAGGGGTGTGTAATGTCTCCATGGCTGTTTAATATATATATGGATGGGGTCGTAAAGGAGGTACAAGGTAGGGCAGTGGATGTGGGGGTGGCCCTAATGAATGAGGGTGAGATTTGGAAGCTTCCGGTGTTGCTGTTTGCTGATGATACAGTATTGTTGAGTGAAGATGAATGGGAGTTGCAAGGTTTGGTGAATGAATTTGGGACAGTGTGTAGGAGGAGGAAGCTGAAAGTTAATGTAAACAAAAGTAAAGTTATGGTGTTTGAGAGGAATGAAGTCACAGAGTGTGCAGTGAGGTTGGATGGTGAGGATATGGAGAATGTGAGTGCATTCAAGTACTTGGGTAGTGTGATGAGTAAGGATGGAACTTTGGGGGATGAAGTACGTGAAAGGGTACAGCAGGGAAGGAAGGTTGTTGGCACACTGAAAGCAGTGATGAGAAATAGGGAGGTGAGTATGGAAGTTAAGAAGTCACTGCATGATGGTATTGTGATCCCTACCCTGACGTATGGAAGCGAGGCGTGGACCTTGCAAGAGGGGAACAAGTCAAGAGTGAGAGCAGTGGAAATGAGTTACTTGAGAGGAGCATGTGGAGTGACATGGAGGGACAGGTTGACGAATGAAGAAGTGAAGGAACGTTGTGGGGTAGATGTGGATGTGGTTGAAAAGATTAGGAGAAATACACTGAGGTGGTTTGGACATGTGGAGAGGATGGAGAATGAAAGACTGACTAAGAGGGTGTATGTAGGTGAGGTGGAGGGAGGGAGAGGGAGGGGTAGACCGAGGATGAGGTGGAGGGATGGAGTTGAGAGGTATATGAGGGAGGGGGGGGTGAGTTGGGGGGAGGGGAGTCAAATGGTGGGTGACAGAGTGACTTGGAGGCGTTTTGTCTGCGGCCACCCTTTGCGGGATTAGGGCGTCGGGCTATAGATAGATAGATAGATAGATTATTATTATTATTAACGTTATTAATCCAGGTACGTCGTACAAAATTTTGCTGACAGACTAGATTTTTTTTTATCCATCTGAGAAAAAACCCAGTGATCTAACTTACCTATAGAGAAAGGATCTGTGTATCACCATTATCTGTGATCTAAGTGATGTATCACCATTATCGTCTCTGTTGCATACACTCCCACCATCACATCGGTACAGTACATTAGCCACACTGCTTGCCATGCTTTGAATGTCACTATTATAAAAAAAAAAAAAAAAAAAAAAAAAATTTATGACTGCACCACGCATTCAACAAACAATTTGATTCCGCATTTCCTTAACGCGCAACATGACCAACCACTGATGCCGTCCGAGACAAAATGTTATTCATGCCATGACCAGTTGTGGTTAAAGACTCTGCAAAATGGGCGTGATCTAATGGGATATCATATCGCTGTATAATATTAAACACACTCAAGTAGCTCAATAAGTGTGGGGACACTACACGTGTCCAACTCTGACATCCACATGCCAAGTTTCCTGTAAATTTTATTGTTGACACGGTGGCTACTTCCTGGTTTAAGATTATTTACCACTAAGAGATTATTACCGTTACTGACAGTCGACAGAGGATCTGTTTTATCATAAAAAGATCTAATATCATCAAAGATAATAGTACCATAGCTCGCCCTTGCTTATCACTTCACAAATGGCAGAGCCAAACCTGGCATTCATGCCACCCAGCAATATGAATTTCCTCCGTTCTTTCGAAGATATCAGTTTCTCTTGACTTGCAGCAAATGGGTAGTAAGAATAATACTGTGAATCGCAAAGAGGGACATAAATGAAATCATAGCTGACATCTGCCATGCAACTAAACTATAAACAGATCTGGTCCCCGATACAACTTTCAACAATTCTTTACTTGTTCGAATATATATATATATATATATATATATATATATATATATATATATATATATATATATATATATATATATATATATATATACATAAACAACACTGTTCCACCCCGGTATGTTGATCCCATCATCTTGTTCTTAAATGAAACAGCCTAGGAAATGCACTGGCAAAGGGGCTATTGCTTCGTTTACACTAATAATGTCAAATCTGAGTAGCAACTAACGCACATTTGGCTTTTCTAGTTTGCTACAAACTCCATCTGTGTTCCACGACATTATAGCTGTTTGTTTTAACTTGTGATGCATTCATAAAAACTGAGCATTCCAGGTATCAGTAACAGCTTCGTCTTTGTACAACTTGCGCTTCTTGGTGTTGAGTCGGTTGATGCACTTAGCATTCTCCGGACGTTCCTCTTCAGCAGCCTCTGCACTCCATAGCCTGCGCCACTTGCTTAGGACACGCGGATGCAAGTCTTTCTAAATATAAAGCTTCTTGTATGTTTTTCCAGATGCCCTGAGGCAGATGGCGTGTTCCAAGGTTTATTGCCGCTCACTGTTGTTATTTAGTGTGAAAAGTGTGGGTCGTCGTCGGCGTCGTGCTCCTGATTCGCCACCACCGCCTAGTCTTCGGTACGCATCATTCATGCCATTCACATCCTCCTCCTCCCATATCCTTGCTAGCTTGTCGTCCGTAGTTGCTTCGTCCAATGATTCGTGTTGATCCTGAGCACCTAAAACAACTACATTTCCCCGCCTCTCTCTCTCTCTCTCTCTCTCTCTCTCTCTCTCTCTCTTTCTTTCTCTTTTCTTCTCTCTTCTCTTCCCGTCTCTGTCTCTGTTTCTGTTTCTACGATCGATCACCTCCAAAAATTTCTGTTGCTTCACTATTTTCCCTGCTTGTTTTTTTGCCCAAGTCTCCCGTTCCGCGAATCTCTTGTTGAAGAAACTATCTGGGAATGTTGCCAAACTTTTTAATTCGACTACCTCCATTTTCAGAATATGTAATTCCTCCTTGACTGTCTGCAAAACGTGTTCTTCTCCCGTTGTTGCCAAGAGACTATTGATTAGCACTTCTTGCGTCACTTTAGCTGATGGCATTACACTTAATAAAAGGTAGGTGCTCCCGTGAGAAAATAAGCACTCCAAGGTTCATGTGATTCGAGCCGTTTTGTTTATGTGCATGCTGCCTGGTGTAGCTTACTCCTGGCTAGATATGAGGCAGGATTAATGTTACTGTACTTAATATATTTCCAGGATTCCCTACTTCTCACCTTGTCTCTGGAAGCACATGACAGCTTGCTATAGGTATGTCAAGTCTCAGAATAGAACTGTGACGATAATGCCATTAACGCTGAAGAAAGAGTAAACACTGAGCTCCTCAGAGACATGTCCTCTTCCTGCCACGTCCAGACTGACAGACAGACAGACAGAACAGCCAAACAAGGGGACTGAGAGACACAGAAAACCAGTGACAGACAGAGAACACTCGTACTTTTATTTCTTAGTCTGCTGTAGCCATTATTTTTCTTGAGGGGAAGTAATTAGTCTGCGTGCCAGATCGTAGTATGACCGATATATCGACACACACACTGGTATACTTTGCTCTGTTCGTTTAGTTTCCCTCGACCTAAAGATGCTATTTCTCCGACTTGATTTGCAGCTGCAATATTATATTAACACTAGCATATAATGTTAGTCACAACGTTCTTTGAAAAGGATGCAGAGCCGTATTATTTTTATCTTGTGCCAGGTACGTGAAATTTACTACAGAACCAAAATCTCCGGCAGGTTAATTCACTAAGACTCCTGCAGTTTACTCACAGCTAAGTATTAACCATCTGACACTCGCTAGAAAAAAAACACGAGTTGTCCCATCATGATAAGGTTAATAGTGACAGTGTTGTATCCTAGTTTATTCTCAGCTGTGACTCGTTAGCTGGAAGAAAATACTTCATTTGTCCCTACAAGGAGAGGGTTAATTTGGCAGAGATTTTCATATTTTTGCAGAATTTTCTCGTAGTTCAGAGGCAGAATAAGACAATACTAAGATTCTACACCGACTCCATAGCACTCTTCCAAACTAGTTCCATATTTTATCCATAATTTCTTGTTACAGTGCACCATTCAACATGGAGTCATTGCTATTATAAGCCAAGTTACTCTTTGAACGCTGGGAACAACTTTATTTACCCTATTTCCGCCAGCATCATGGGATTTCCTTTAACTGGGAGTGAGTCTTCGGAACCTAAGAGTGTTATTACTGATCATTAACTCCCTCATGTTTGGAGCGATACAGGATGACACGTATCTAGCTCTCCATCAGAAACTCAATTGGCAGTATCTTATATGTTGTGGGGACGGCTCAGTCGGCTGGTGTGGGCATGGTTGTGGCAGTGGGAGTAGGAGTAGGAAATGAATAAATGATGGGTAGATTCAGTCAACACTGAGTCGTTCTCACAACACACCAGAAATCGCCCTGTGGAGTGGAAATTGTTACATATAAGTCGCCCTGTATTAGTCAAGTGATACGTACTTTGAGACTTAGGCCCGTAACTTCGTCGGTTATGGAAGCTCCCGAACACCTCTTCCTAAGCTATTTATTTTGCCCATTACTCCTTACTCTCCTCATTTGTGTCATTTTAATCATTCCAGTACCATCACACTAAGAATAAATAACATACAAATGTAATATTAACCAGCCGTATCCAAAAGCAAATCGCCAATGAAGAGGTGCATTACTTCCATCCTCTATGTTCAACAATTCCGTAAAGTATTCTCTCCATCTACTCACTTTTTTCTCCCTTCTCCACCAGTAATCTACCATTTTTATCTTTCACTTCCCTACTAACTTCACTGCCGCCCTGTCTGAACTCTCTTTACCTCTCTCCGGAACATTTTTTTTTTTACATTCCCTCCAACTGACACTCAAATTCCCTCCAAATTCCTCATCCAGTCTCTTCTTGCTCTCTCTTGCTAATCTTTTCACTTCTCTGTTCCATGCTACAAATAACTCTCTCTTCCGTCTCTCAACTTCTTCCACGCCCCTATTTCTCATCCATTTATTATATGCCTTTTTCTTTTGTGCCACAGCCTGTCTCACCTCTTCATTCCACCATGCTGTTCCTTGCACCCCCTTTCGTTTTCTCTTCACCCAACACATCACCTCACATGCCGCACATATTACTTCTGTGAATATCTTGCACACACCTTCCACGTCCCCCATCTGCTCCAGTTCATATTTACCCAATCGTTCCTCCACTCCTCTCTTATATTTTGCCTTTTTCTCATCGTCTTGAAACCTTTCCACTCTCCTTTTATCTACTCCTTCCTCCCGTCCTTCCCTTCTTCTATTTCCCCATTTTACTTGGACCTTGATTCTGACGTATATGTGTTTTTCTATATTTACCTTAAGATAACTGCGAGTCTATCTTCTGTTGGTGCACAGTTCCTCATGTTTGTGTTCAGACGTGAAACTGAAACCCCAACTGCAGTCAGCAGGTCATCAAGAGAAGCAGGGTCATTCTAAAATAGTTTACAACTTCTCTGGGTACGCTTTAAGTCTTCAAATAGGGTATAAAATTGACCCCTGATAAGCCTATGGCTGATTATTGGATGCACCCAGTACTATCTTGTACATCTTTCTTTTCTTATTTTGAGGAGCACAGCGATGACACATGCCACCTTCTCGACATCCATGATGGAACTGCCTGTGGTTACCACGAAAAAGTGGCCCGTGTGCGGGATGTCATAGCATCCCTCTCCACTTTTTATTGGTGCCACGAATAAGTGGCAGCCACCGTCCACTGAAAAGTGGCCCGTGTGCGGGGAGCCTTAGGCCCCCCGCACACGGACCACATTTCAGTGGATGGTGGCTGCCACTTTTTCGTGGCGAGAAATAAAACGCACGTGGTTCTATGAAAGCCAGCACACCAGCCAATTTTTAGTGGCCGCCGCAAAAAAATGGTAACCGGGTCCATTTTACCCGCCGCGACACGGTGGCTCGCCACTGGTGACCGATGATGGATGCCGTTAATTCAAATGGCAGCCCGCACACGAGCCACTTTGTGGTGACACTGGCGGACGGACTGTCATTGTTGACGGTTCATTCCCTACCCAAGGTCATGTGTCTACCCTAGGTCAACTCCCTAACCGAGGCCATTTTCCTTCCCAAGGTTACATGCGTACACAAGATCATTTCCAAAATAAAAGTTACACCACACTACAAAGTCGTTCAGAGCTTGAAGTTCGCGAAAGTCTACAGTTTGTACCAGGTAACGTTATGTGTCCTCCCCAGTGCCAGACAGAATCTCCGGTATTCCAAGCGAAGCAAAACAGTCTGATTCATTTATATATTTTGTTTATTGGTAGCATGTTGGTGAATTTTTCCTAGCAGTGACACAGTTCTCTGATAAATCAGTGTTGCATGTTTTGTTAATATCAGTATGTATGCCACTAGGTTTCATCATTTTCGGAAAAGCAAAACATTATGCCATTTTCTTAAATATCTGTGGAAAGTATTTTTGTGTTTTACAGTTTATTTCAGTGTAACATCTTTACAATTGCAAAAATACAGTGTCTCATTTAGTTTATGAAATTTGGTTAATTTACTCACGACTTTTCTCATTAAAATTCTTGCGCAACGTGTATATGTTTTTCTATACTTATCTTAAGATAACTGCAAGTCTTTCTTTGTTGGTACACACTTCCTCATGTTTGTGTTCAGACCTGGAACTGGAGGCCCAGTTGCAGTCAGCAGGTCATCCAAAGAAGCACATGTCATTCCTAAAATAGTTTGTAACTTCTCTGGGTACGCTTTTAAGTCTTCAAATAGGGGTATAAAATTGACCCCTGATAAGCCTATGGCTGATTATTAGATGCACTCAGTACTTTCTTGTACATCCTTCTTTTCATATTTTGAGGAGCACAGCGATGACACATGCCACCTACTCGACATCCATGATGGAACTGCCTGTGGTTGCCTCGAAAAAGTGACCCATGGGCTGGATGTCATGGCATCCCTCTCCATTATTAAATGGAGCCACGAGAAAGCGGTAGCCACCATCCACTGAAAAGTGGCCCGTGTGCGGGGTGCCTTAGGCTTTCTTTCTCGGCAGGTAAGGAAGCTCCCTAACACTTCTTCCTTACCGATTTATTTTTTAATACGGCTAGCTAATATATTTTTGTATGGTATATATGTAGAGTACAGTGATATTAGAATGATATACGTAACACGGAAGAGGACTACAAAATGTAATAATTCAAATAAATCACTAAGGAAGAGGAGTTAGGAAGCTTCCTTAACCGACGAGACTATGGGTCTTGCAGTGAGTAGAGTACGGTCAGCTAGGGTGGGTAGAGTACTGTCAGCCAAGGTGGGTAGAGTACTGTCAGCTAGGGTGGGTAGAGTACTGTCAGCTAGGGTGGGTAGAGTACTGTCAGCTAGGGTGGGTAGAGTACTGTCAGCTAGGGTGGGTAGAGTACTGTCAGCTAGGGTGGGTAGAGTACTGTCAGCTAGGGTGGGTAGAGTACTGTCAGCTAGGGTGGGTAGAGTACGGTCAGCTGGGGTGGGTAGAGTTCTGTCAGCTAGGGTGGGTAGAGTACTGTCAGCTAGGGTGGGTAGAGTACTGTCAGCTAGGGTGGGTAGAGTACTGTCAGCTAGGGTGGGTAGAGTACTGTCAGCCAGAGTGGGTAGAGTACTGTCAGCCAGAGTGGGTAGAGTACTGTCAGCTAGGGTGGGTAGAGTACTGTCAGCTAGGGTGGGTAGAGTACTGTCAGCTAGGGTGGGTAGAGTCAGCCAGAGTGGGTAGAGTACTGTCAGCCAGAGTGGGTAGAGTACTGTCAGCCAGAGTGGGTAGAGTACTGTCAGCTTGGGTGGGTAGAGTACTGTCAGCTAGGGTGGGTAGAGTACTGTCAGCTAGGGTGGGTAGAGTACTGTCAGCTAGGGTGGGTAGAGTCAGCCAGAGTGGGTAGAGTACTGTCAGCCAGAGTGGGTAGAGTACTGTCAGCCAGAGTGGGTAGAGTACTGTCAGCTTGGGTGGGTAGAGTACTGTCAGCTAGAGTGGGTAGAGTACTGTCAGCTAGGGTGGGTAGGATGGGTAGAGTAGGTCAAAGTAACAAGCTCTAACCCTTGAATTTTCAGAACATATTTACAAACACTGAATTGCGAGTACTAATTTGACACTAATTCTCAGAGCTCTTTTTTGTTTATTTTATTTCCCCTTCATCAGCATGTAGTTTTTCTGGCAGTAATCGGGTCAAAATATAATATTAGATCCCGTTAACCTTTAAAACACCGAGGCTTTATTCCAGAGATCGGAGACCATTTTTAATCATGGTATTTTTTCCGAATGCCTTTTTCATTAGGGATTTCCAGGTGGCAGTATTTCAACATGATTAAATTCTGAGTGCTGTTTTCTGTCTGGCATTATTCTTGACTGCCAGTTTTCGGACATTTTTTAGAGTACACTCTTTCACTAACTTTTAAGTGACGTTCTTCAGTATATTTTTATTTGATGGAGCTTTAATATTTTAAGCTGACATTAAAAGATATAATTTATGAATGCCATTACTCATCAAGATTATACTTCCACCATTTTGCATTATACATTTTTAGTGGCATTTTTCCACATATCTTGATTCTCGGTCTGTGTGTATGTGTGTGTGTGTGTGTGTGTGTGTGTGATCTTAATTAGGCACTTACTTACTGGTGACATTTTTCTACGGGCCTTTGCCATATTTATTATTTTTATTGAGTATTGGCTTTTGGCTCTGAGGATCCTTTTTCTTTATTTCCGTTGTTTTTGTTGTCTGTTTCACTTCTTGGTGTCATTCTTGGAATAAAAGATTTTAAAGAAACTTTTTAAAATTGCGACAAACAGAAATACAAGGAAAATTGGGCTATCATTATGATCATCATCATCATCACCATTATTATATTGTAGATGACGATGAGGCCACTGATGAAACTCATGGTGGTGTCAGCGATGATAATGCTGATAATATTATTAATAATGATGATGATGATAATAATGATAATGATGATATTTCATCCCGCACTTATTTGCTGTATATATCAAGATTAACCACTTCAGTGCAATTACTCCGTTTGTATTATAATTTTACTACTGTCAGGACATTATGAGCTGAAAGGGAACTCATTTGCAGTGAAGATAAATTGGAATTTGTGCATGGAAGAATAAGGGTGAATTACGTACTCAAAATAAAGTAAAATAAAATAAAAATCGGCAAAAGAAGCAGTGGGAATTATGTATGGGCAAAAAATGGAGGGTGAGTTAGAATATATTAATTAGATAAAGAATTAAATATGCATCATAAGCGTGGGAATGGATCAGTATAAAAAGATGGATCAAAAGTGTAGAGATGGGTCGGAGATTTAAGAATGTATCAAAAGTATGGTCGAGAGTTAAGAATGAAATAAGAGTATGGTCAGAGAGTTAAGTATTCATCAAAAGTAACGTCAGAGTTAAGAATGCATCAAAAGTGGGGTCTGGAAGTTAAGAATGCATCAAAGGTAGGGTCAGAGAGTTATGGATGCAACAAAAGTAAGGTCACAGAGTTATGTATAAATCAAAAGTACTGGGACGAACTATTTAAGACCAGCACAAGACAAGCTTGATTAGCTGAGAGACATTTTAATATGTCTACTCTAACATCAACAGAGGAGAAGGAGGCAACTGTGAAGAAAATAATTTAGGCTACCGTATTTTATTTTGGATGCCAATTGCTTATTTTGATCAGGTAATACATTTCTGATAAAATTCCTGCCCTGTCTAACACACACACACACACACACACACACACACACACACACACATAGCTGGCATTCTGATTTCCTAGTCTGCCTGAGCCGTTCTTTTTAATGAGGACGAGTAGTTTGTCTGAGTGCCAGGTTGCTAAATCAGCACCCTTTTGCTATACTCTGTTCACTTTAGCTAAGCCTAGAATTGCGCCTTTGTCCAACTTGAATTCTGAACTTAACACAAAATCAGTGCCAGAATACAGAGCCAGTCACGAAGAGTGCTATAGGGATGTAGAAGGGTAGTATTGCCTTATTCTGCCACTGAGCTGTATCAAGAGACTAACATTATAATATGGTATTATTCGTAGACATGAAGAAGTGTTAATGGAAGGAAAGGACATCTGAATTACTGCCATATTCTGTCACTGAGCTGGAAGTTGTGATTGAACACTAAAACATGGCGCTAGTCACAAAGAAGTGTTATGGAAAGAATGTAGATCAATATTAAAATGCTGTCTTATTCTCTCACTGTGGCAAAGGAAGCGAGCCTTTAACAACCACGTATCCTCAACATGTGGTAAAGAATATATAAGTATGCATGAATAAGTATGGCAATTTCATATATTAGGGCATAAACTAGGACTCGTACACTATCTTTAAGTAATGAGGTTGATCCAGGAAGTAGTTTCCAAGATACAGATATTTACAGATTAGTTTCCTTATATGGTAATAGCTCGTAAAATACAATGTGGCAGTTTCATGTATAAGAACATAAACTAGGACTTATACTCTATCTTTCTGTAACATATGAAGAGAATCCAGCAAGAAGTTTTCAAAATGTAACACGACACATTTTTTTCTTATATGGTCAAAGCTCGTAAAGTACAGACAATATCGCAGTTTTACATATACAAGCATCAACTGCGACACATACGCTAACTTTGTGTGTGATATGAAGCTAATCCACTTGATAGTTTCCGAGATACAGGCCCGGCCGGAAAGACGAACAGATGGAGAGACGGACGGACAGGGGCGATTCCTATATCCCAACCATATGGAATAATGGAGGGGATTACAAGCTTTGACCCTCTTTTTCTGTATCTTTGGTTGCTTTACTCTTTGTCTTTGAGTACTATTTTTTCTGTACTACACACACACACACACACACACACACAATAAGAGAGAGAGAGAGAGAGAGAGAGAGAGCGCTCTAGCGTTCCTTTTTCAGCTGCATGATTTCATCTACAGTAATTTTATTCTGTTGCAAATACATTTGCAGTCTCATTCGTCTTCAAAATGTAAAGATATTTTACCGAGTGCCATTATACGATCTTATTTCTGAGTGACTTTTTGATTAGCGTTTTTAATGCCATTTTTCAACCTGGTTTTGTTGTGGATGTCTTTCCTTTAAAATGGTACATTTTTCTGTCAGTTTTCACCTTCCTGATCTTCCTGAGCACACTTTATCGCTTTTTTTTTTTCATTATTTTAATTGGCCTTTATGTATATATATATATATATATATATATATATATATATATATATATATAATATATTTGAGGAGGACGGGAGCCATTCTTTCATGTTATGTTGTATTCCATGCGACATTACTGATTATGGACTATTTCTGAAAGCCACTGCATATTGTGAGCTTATTTCAACAACTTTTCTTTATATTTTCAGATCCATTTTTGAGAAAAATTGATTTTAAGGTACGTGCTTTCTGATCGGCGATTGTCGTTCTGCATTTTCTTTTTTTTTTCTTTTCTTTTTTTTTGTGTGTGTGTAGTTTTTCCGCAGATCTTGATACATTCGAGAAATATTTACTTTGCGCTGAACTTTGGTGGTGGATGTATTTCCTGCTGCTGCTTTGAAACGTATTGTACCTTGATTTTTAGATGACTTTCTTTTATTTTGCTTTATTTTTCTTAACTGAGTGATGAATTTTGGGTGTAAGATTTCTACTGATTTATACTTCCACAGTTTTTCGTCTCGATTTTACTTCTTGATGCAAGAATGAAAGAGAGTAAACATTTTCTTCCCTTTTTTAATCGCCTCTTATTGTGGCTCTCTGTATCATATTGGAGACTGAGTTTTTATGATAATGATGCTGATTATAATGATGGTGATGTATGATCTGGTTGATGATAATGATGATGATGATGATGATGATGATCGTAATGATTATATGTTATCCTTCATTCTTATCTGGACCCTACTTTAGTCACCACTACAATGACATTTACTTTCCACTTTATTCTAAGTACTAATTTTTGAGTTTATTTTTCACTGGCTAGATAAAATTAGTGAAGTAGTTCACCTCTTGCACCCAACGGCGTTGATGTGATATTCATTCTTCTGCAATTATGAAATTTTGTCGAGAAGTTTACGAGCAATTTTTTTCAAATAGATATACCTGTAGCCTTCATTAACCCTCTGACAACTTGAAGTCTTACATACCTTCAGTAAAACTGTGTGGGTGGTACAAGGAATGTAAAAGTGGTAGTAGCAGTAGTAGTAATATTAGTAGTAGTGGTAGTAGTGGTAGTAGTAGTAGTAGTAGTAATAGTAGTAGTAGTAATAATAATAATAATATAATAATAATAATAACAAATAATAACAAATAATAATAATAATAATAATAACAAATAATAATAATAATAATAATAATAATAATAATAATAGCAATAATAATAATAATAATAATCGATCTATCTATCTATCTATCTATCTATAGCCCGACGCCCTAATCCCGCAAAGGGTGGCCGCAGACAAAACGCCTCCAAGTCGCTCTGTCACCCACCATTTGACTACCCTCCCCCCAACTCACCCCCCCCTCCCTCATATACCTCTCAACTCCATCCCTCCACCTCATCCTCGGTCTACCTCTCCCTCTCCCTCCCTCCACCTCACCTACATACACCTTCTTAGTCAGTCTTTCATTCTCCATTCTCTCCACATGTCCAAACCACCTCAGTGTATTTCTCCTAATCTTCTCAACCACATCCACACCCCACAGCGTTCCTTCACTTCTTCATTCGTCAACCTGTCCCTCCACGTCACTCCACATGCTCCCTCTCAAGCAACTCATTTCCACTGCTCTCACTCTTGACTTGTTCCCCTCTTGCAAGGTCCATGCCTCGCTTCCATACGTCAGGGTAGGGATCACAATACTATCATGCAGTGACTTCTTAACTTCCATACTCACTTCCCTATTTCTCATCACTGCTTTCAGTGTACCAACAACCTTCCTTCCCTGCTGTTACCTTTCGCGCACTTCATCCCCCAAAGTTCCATCCTTACTCATCACATTACCCAAAGTACTTGAATGCACTCACATTCTCCATATCCTCACCATCCAACCTCACTGCACACTCTGTGACTTCATTCCTCTCAAACACCATAACTTTACTTTTGTTTACATTAACTTTCAGATTCCTCCTCCTACACACTGTCCTAAATTCATTCACCAAACCTTGCAACTCCCGTTCATCTTCATTCAACAGTACTGTATCATCAGCAAACAGCAACACCGGAAGCTTCCAAATCTCACCCTCATTCATTAGAGCCAACCCCACATCCACTGCCCTACCCTGCACCTCCTTTACAACCCCATCCATGTATATATTAAACAGCCATGGAGACATCACACAACCCTGTTTCAGTCCCACATTGAGATCAAAGAACTCACTCAGCTCACCATCCACTCGCACCGTAACCCTAGCTCCCTCGTACATACTCTTCACAGCACTCAACAATTTCCCCTTCACTCCATATATTCTTAATACCTTCCACATACCTTGCCTATCTATTCTGTCATAAGCTTTCTCCAAGTCCATGAAGGCAGCATACAGTTTCCTTCCCTTCTCTAGATACTTCTCCACTAAACATCTTAGAACAAATATCTGATCTACACACCCTTTTCCCTTCCTAAATCCCCCTTGTTCTTCTCCAACTAGCTCCTCTGTCATATGCCTAACCCTATCAATGAGTATTCTACCATATATTTTACCAGTCACACTAAGTAGGCAAATACCTCTATGGTTACCACATACTTCTCTCTCCCTTTTCCTTTGTATAAAGGAACAATTATACCTGATTTCCAGTCCTCTGGAACCCTTCCCTCTTCCCAAGCCAATCTACACAACTTCCATATCCACTCCACAACAATCTCACCCCCCTACCTAAGCATTTCACCACACACTCCATCAATTCCTGAGGCCTTTCTCAACTTAATCTTCTTCATCACTTTCACTACTTCCGCCCTACTGATCTCTTCCTCCCTCCTCTCATCTCTCTTCTTCTCTCAGCCATTCCCCAACCACTTATAGTCGCACTGCTCTCACTCTCCACATTCAACAAATCCTTAAAGTGCTCCTTCCATCTCCTCAGTTTCTCTCTCTTCTCCACCAACAATCTATTATTCCTATCTTTCACTCCCCTACTATTTCACACTGCCTTACTTTCTTTACCTCCTTCCAAAACAATTTCTTACTCTCCCTCCATTTCACACTCAGATTCCCTCCCAAACTCCTCATCCACTTTCTTTTTACTCTCCTTCACCAGTCTCTTAACCTCCCTTCTCCTGCTCACATATACCTCTCTCTTCTCTCTCTCGTCTTCTCCCCTACCTCTACTCTCTAACCATTCACTATATGCCTTCTTCTTTTGTTCCACAGCTCGTTTCACCTTATCATTCCACCATGCTGTCCCTTGCACACCCTTGCATCTCCTCCTCACTCCACAAACCGCCTCACACGCTGCGCCTATCCCTATCTCTTCCGTGAATATCTTACATACGTCTTCCACCCCTTCCATCTGCTCTAGCCCATACCTTCCCAGTCTTTCTTCCACTATGCTCTTATACTCTGTCATTTTCTCACTATCTTCCAATTTCTCCACTCTTCTCACAGGAGTTGCGTCCTCCTGTCTTCCCCTTCGTCTCCTCAACCACTTTCTTTGCAGCTCTACCTTGGCCATCACTAAGTGAATGTCCGAGACTCCATTCCCCCACCCTCTCCACACTCTTGCATCCAACACTTGTCTTCTCATTCGCTCATCCACACACACGTAGTCTATCATTGCCTTTCGTTCAACAAGTTCACCATCCATCCTCCTCAATACTCTCCATGTATACCGGTGGATCATCTTATGACGAAAGTAGGTGTTGGCTATTGCCAACCCCTTACAAGCACAGATGTCCACCAAAGCACTACCATTCCCATCTACTTCAGCTGGCACACCCCACTGACCAACCACTCCATCCACTCGTACATTCCCATTTTTGCCATTCATGTCTCCAATCAACAGCACTCTCTCGCACCTCTCAAACTTGTCCATACATGCTTCTACTCTTGCCCAAAACTCATCTTTCACTCTTGTCACTCGATCCTCTGTTGGAGCATACACACATACAATCGCCCATGCTTGTATACCTACTTTCATCCTCACCCATACAATCCTTGCACCCACTGTTCCATACTCTCTTATATTCTCCTTCCACTTCTTGCTTATCATCAGACATACTCCCTCTCTTGCCCTCTCATTCTCACTGACTCCCGCACATATACCTACACCATATTCCCATTCTCTCACCCTTTCACCTTACCATTTAGTTTCAGTCAATCCACATATATCCAGTTTTGCATCCTCAAGCACCTGAACAATCTCTCTCTTTCACTTCATCATTCACTCCTCTCACATTCCATGTTCCCCACCCTAAGAATGTCCTTTGTCCGTTCCTTAGTCGTCAACGTATGGTCCGTCCGGGTCCGAGGCGCTTTATTCGCCTTTTTAGTTGGTTCTTTTTACGGGGTGGGGCACTAACCCACCACCAACCCTTTTAGTCGCCTCGTACGACAAGCAGGGATACTGGGGAGTATTCTTGAAACCCCCTACCCCCAGGGGGTGCGAGGATTCGAACCAGCGCTTGCAACTGCGTGAGTACAGCAGCTTACCAATTGAGCCATAGTAATAATAATAATAAATAATAATAATAGTATAATCCTTGTGAAGATACTAATAATGACTACCTTTTCTTTAGATATCATGCCCAAACTGAATACAACTCACAGTAAAAGTATGGCTAAAATAATACGCCATCTGAGTATACAGTAATGTTCGATTTCATATATACCCTTAAATTTGAAAAACCGTCGTGTGTGTGTGCGTGTGTGTGTGTGTGCTAAATTAATCTTCTGATACAGAGTACGAGTACACCTTCTTTATTTCATTCTTGCTACTTACTCTCGATTTCTTCTGAGTTTAGGGAAGACTCTACTGATGAACGTATTAATGAAGGCTGAAGTCTCTCCTACGTTGAATTAAACAATCTGAATGAAGCATGACTGAAAATAGAATGAGTTCTGGGAAAAGAGAATTAACTGCTTTATTTGAATGCCATGTTGTATAATCCTACAATCTATACAGTAAAGGCAGCTGTGATTGTCTCTGTGTGCGTGTGTGGCAAGGGTCGAGGGATGGGTGGGTAGGTTAATGGGCGGATGGGTAAGGTGGGTCGGTGGGTATGTGGACGGGGTATGAGTAGGTGGGGTAGGTAGAGTGAGTAGAGTAGGCAGGGTTGGTGGACAGGTGGAGTGGGCTGTGTTGGGCTGGGTGGATGGGTAGGGTGGGAGGACAAGTGGGGTGGATGAGTTAGAAGAAATGGGTGGAGGGAGTACTTGGGGCGAGTGGGTGCTGTGTGGGAGGGGTGAGTGGGTGGGTGGAAAAGGTGTGATGGGTGGATAGGACAGGATGAGTGGGCAGGTAGGTAGTGTAGGGGTGGGGTTGGTGGGCCATGTAGGGTGGGGTAGATGGGCAGGATAGGGTGAATGAGAGGGAGGACGGGTTTGGTGGGTTGGGTTTTTTGTGTGGAAGGGATGGGAGAGTTTGTAAGTAGGCTTTGTTAGATGACGGCTTTGTAAATGGACTGGTAAATGCGTGGCTTCCTGGAGAGCATGACAGAAGACAGGCTTTCTACACTGGGTGAGTGGATGGGTATATAGGTTGATGGGTTGCTGGATGGGGAAAAATAGATCCATTTGATGACGAGGTCCATGAGGTAAATAGGTCCATGAAATATATCCAAGTGGGATGAACAAATTTATAGGGGGATACGTTCTTCGTGGAAATAGGCACAATTGCAAACATGCAGCAGGCTCAACAGGTAAAAATTATCCGTGGGGGAAATAGGTCCTTGCAAGAAAATAGGTCCGTGTGGAAAATAGGTCCATGAGGAACAGAGGTCACTGAAGATGAAGTGGGTCCATGAGGGAAAATACGTTCATAGAGGAAAAACTACGTCCGGGGGAGAATATTAGTTCATGGGGAAATAGGTCCTCCGACTAAAATGGGTCCATGGAGGAAAATAAGTCCATGGGGCGATAATAAGTATATGAGGGAAAATAAATGGTGAGGGGATGACTCCTATGGAATGTTGCTCGATACTGGCATATGTACTGCTATAGTCTATTTCAGGGCTACTCAACTAGCTGCCCGCGGACCAAATCCGGCCCTTAAGTCATTTTTCATTGGCCCTTTGACAGACTGGCGAGAATGCAAATAAACAAACATAAAACAAGAAATTTTGCATTTATCTTTTTATTTATGTGCTTTATATGAATTTTTTCGATTTGTTCTGTGTATAAGTGTTTCATTCTATGCACAAGTGTTGGAGGAAATAATGGAGCTAAATAAATATATGGCCCTTCTATCAATCTGAGCTTCGTAATCCGGCCCTACTCCTAAAGTACTTGAATAGCCCTGGTCTGTTTGATTGACCTGTGCACCTGAGATGTATGGGGCAAGTAGGGTGTATCTGATTTGCGGCTGCTGATTGACCACCGATGATGTCACTGAAGTAAATGCAGGCATGTATTGTAGTGCAACATGCGGACGTAGGTGTACACCGTAGATGGATATTATAGTGCAACATGCGGACGTTGGTGTACACCGTGGGTGCATGCAGTGCAACATGCGGACGTGGCTGTACACAGTGGGTGGATAATTAGCTTCGAACGTCACTCATACTTTTATTAAACTTTATAATCAACTTTCATTTTCATTGATAACAGCAAACTTTTAAAGCTAATTTTTACCTCTTTAGCTTCGGAAATTATTCCATATTTAAACTGGCTGCTTCTATTGCAGGAAATTTAAAATTTGAGAGAGAGAGAGAGAGAGAGAGATTTATATAGATAGATAGATTTATATAGATAAATAGACAGATAGATAGATAGACAGATAGATATAGGGTAAAATAAAAAGAGCTGTAGAATTACACCATCGGCGGCCAATCAGCAGCCGTAAATCAAACACACCCCACTTGCCCCATACATCTCAGGTGCTCAGGTCCATCAAATAGACTATATATCCTAATCCTTTTAATTTCGTACGATATCTTCAGCACTAGGGCGACATTTGGGCCTGGACGAGTTCGATATAGCCTCCGTTAACACCGTGACTCCAGGGTGAGTATTTTCGTTGGTCAAGGAAGCTTCCTAACGCCTCTTCCTGAGTGATTCATTTTTAGATATGACAGAGCATGGCGATATTAGAAGGATTATATAACAAAGAAAGGGCAATAAGGCCTAATAAGCTAAATAAATCTGCTAGGAAGAGGTGTTAGAGAGTTCCCCCAAGCGACGGGAACGTGGACCGATGTCTTAAGCACTGATGTGTTGTTGTTGTTGGATATTTCCCCACACTAGGTGGGGTACGGGCAAACAAAGAGCCCGTCAGGGTAGAGCTAACAATGCCCTTGCTGATTTACCTAGGGGGCGGGTAACTGGTTACTAAGAATAAAAGAGTGCTGAAAGGGGACTGAGCAATGATGTTGGCTGCTGTATGGAAGGCATTATCAAACCGGCGCGGCCCACATCTGGGCGAGATCTGAGCTGAGCAGTGGCTGGGCAGTGGAGTAGGTAATGTAGTAGAGGCTCTTCAGCCCTCTCAAGGCAGTGGGGGCATGGCTTTGGTGCGGCCCCGGGGACCTGACTGTAACAGGGGAATCCCAGCCGTAATCGCCGGAGCCGCACCAACACATAGTTCGGTACTCCAGGTGGAGGCAGGAGCGGTAGGTGACTTTTGGAGCTGAGGAGGCCTTGGATATTGCCTTCATTAACATCTTCATTCCAAGGCCGGTGTTCTCGTCGGTTATGGAAGCTCTGTAACACCTCTTCCAGAGCGATTTATTTTGCTTATTAACCTTATATTCCTCTTCCATGTCGTTTAAATCATTCAAATACCACCATATTCTGCAAAAATAACATACAGGTTTACATTATCCTCCTTTTTCCAAAATGAATTGCTATGGGAGAGGTGCTAGGTAGCTTCATTAACCGACGAGAATACGGACCCAAGATTTCTCCCAGAAACTGAATAGCATCACCCAGAGATACCAAAGATATTATGGATACGGCAATACGTCCACAGATTCAAGGAACTGCTGAACCCTTAATCTACACATACATATAGCAAAGGGGTCGTTAAACACCTTATAATTTGCCTCTATAATCTGGCAAAGAGGTAACTGAACACTTTAAGATTATCCTCTACAGTTTGGAGAGGGGCTATTGAACACTTTTATAATTTGTCCATATAGACGGAAAAAAGGGTTATTGAACATTCAGTTTACCTCAGCATTTCAGAAAATCTCTCTTAAGCTAAGTAAAATGATAAACAAAAGAGAAATTACGTCCTGGCACTGAGGGGGTAGAGCATCGTGCATTACATCGAGCACTTTGAGATTTTTCGCCAGTCAGAGGTAATATATATGCTTATTGGGGAGGCATAATTGTTATGAGTCCATATTATATTTACAAATCATAATAGATAGATAGATAAATAGACAGATAGACAGCTCTATGAGAGCCTGGGAATGGGAAATGATCTTGCAAGTTACACTGAGGAAAAGCTGACGACAGATTACGAAGTAGCCAGTCAGGAGATGATGCAGTTAGTTTGTCAGCGATACACCAGGAGAACAAAGCCTAGTTGACCATACACACACATACACACATACTCACACACAGGCTTCTAGAACTTTCCAACCACAGTGAACACACATGACACGACTCCTGTTTCACCAGAATTTAGGAAAGAGAGCTCAGAAGGAGAGAGGCCATAGAAGCGGCAGGGAGTGGGAAGAAAGGCTTAGCAACTTGGAAGAGAGAGAGAGAGAGAGAGAGAGAGAGAGAGAGAGAGAGAGATAGGGAGATAGCTAGCGGGACTCTACTTTATACTTCGCTCTGTGTGAGAGACTTGTTAATATTTCCAAGACAAATAAAAATAGTCCCATACTATTCTTTACCTCTCCTGTCATTGAATGACAAATGGGAAAGAAGATTATCTACTTACAAAGCTACTCATGTATAACAACCGTTCGTCCACAAGTCTAATATATATAACTTCTCTACAAGTAACTACAAAGTCTTTTTATGACATTTGGTAGCAGCGGAAAGAACGCACCTCGTCTTCGAATCAACAGTGAATTTCTACAAAAGCAGGCGACACTCTACAAGATTAACTTCAGTTCTACAGTGAACGAACTACAGTACAACCATCTACAATCAACTACAAGTAACAACTCTACGAGTCGTCTGTATAATCTTCTACACGCACCTACAAGTAGCGGCAGTCTTCATCCTACAAAGAGTAAATCACAAGAAAAAAGGACCAAGAATACATCAAGTAAGAAAATACAAAACAAACAAACGAAGAGTGAGACACGACTCATAACTCATAACCACCAGACCTCATCCTCCTCTCTCTGCTACATCCACCCAACCTCCACCGCTGACGCAGGAGTGAAGAGGTCAAGACGACGAAGCAAATACCAAGTCCATATTCACAACTCATCTTACTCACTCATCTTCACTCAAGTTACTCATCGCTACTCATTAACTCACCACAGCTACCAGTGTGGGAAGCCGACGTCACCATGTGCTGAGATGACATCACAACGCGAGTCTGCCATGCCAAGCAACGTGTGACTGACACCAGGCACTTCTCACCCACTACTCATTACTCATTATTCACATAGCTCCTACTCATACTCATTTATTTTCACAGTTGAGTTGGAAATTCGACGTTCTATGCTGAGGTTTGCCTGGGACAGCTGTTAACCACCACAAGCACCAGGCCATGGAATTTCCTGAGTAATATCGTCCATCAACACAGCACTAGAATTATCAAGAGATCTTCAATCAAACCTGCATTTTTCTTCCGAGATCGACTTTTGTATCTACACACCTCTACGATCTGTATCAAGTGGGTAAAATTATACTTACTCATTTCTTCTCAGTGCTAAAATTAGCTATATTCAACTTTTTTTTTACTTATTTCCATATATACACTTATACACTCACTATCTATCACTTATTTCAACTTATTTACTCATCTATTTTGTTAGGACATAAATAAACAAGAGGCGTATTTCATAACACCATATCTTAATGACAGGAATATTTTCGCCACCACCCACGTTAATACCAGATGACACACAATTTGCCACAACAACAGACTCACAATTAAGAGAGCACCAAGGCAACACACCAGATGACACACAATTTGCCACAACAACAGACTCACAATTAAGAGAGCACCAAGGCAACCCACCCCTTGTACAAACCTCACCACAAACTAAAGACCAAGAAACAAATACGGCAGTTTCAGATGATGAGTGGGAAACCCCCTCTGACGTAGCAAGTGCGGACTTTGTTGCTGACTTGCACACGTATGCCAATATACTTAACAGGGTTCACCGGTCCGGTCGTACATATTCCACCATTCCCTCACACAACGATAAACACGTCCAAGTTGAATTAACAGAGCACACAGTGAAAATGAATCAAGAAACAAATACAGCTGATCTAACAACCACACCTCAAGTGTTTGTGTATCACGAGGATAAAACTCCCCCAAAATTCTCTGGCACAGACAAAGATTGCATTGATGTCATTTCATTAGTCAGTCAGTGCAAACAAATGTTCATCAAGTGCCACATACTAGAAGAACAAGAGAAAATTGCTATTTTTTCATCTTGCATAAGCCAGGAAAGATGTCCAGCAAGCAATTTACTTCGCTCAGACAAGCTCCATAGGGCTAGGACATATGATGAATTTAAAACTGAATTTTTGAAGAAATTTTCTGGAGGTATGAACTTCTTGCCAGGTATAATTCCAGAATTACATAAGATTGTAGATCTTGTAAGGGAGCACACTACAAACCATGTGCTCAGTGAAATAACTGCTGATGACTCCACAATCAAAAGAACATTGTTAGTTACTTTGGAAAACTCAAATTGGATAACAGATGATGGAAAGATGTCCCCAGACCTCGTTGTGGACATCATTGGTTATGTAGCTGCCTTGTGTAAATTACCTGATAGGACCCTTAAGATCGCCAAGACGATCGCATACACCCCAGGAATGTGCTTGCTAGACTTAATGAATGAGGTAGAGATGCAGTGCAGTAAAGCAGGTATGGTCGACACACATCCACATTCTGGTAGAATGAGGGTACCTGAGACAGTATCAGCTGTGAAAACATCTACACCGACCCCAAACAGAGAACAAAATCGATCGCGACCCGAAAGCAGGCAGACCAAACAACCAAACATGACAAGGCCTCGATCACTGACGCCAGGCTACAGGCAGTTTCATAAGTTTTCGCGCAGCCCGAGCAGGTCTCGCGCCACACTGCTTATGGGAAATCACATCATAGGTCACAGTCAAGGGTTAGGTCCTTTCTATGTCATTATTGTGCAAAACCAGGACACACAAGGTATGAATGCTTTATCAAGGCAAAAGAGATCAAGCAAAAGACACAAGGATTTGGTCCTTACTGTAGGCATCATAAATACCAAGGGCACTGATTGCAAAACAGTAGAAAAAATTGTTTCTATGTTCAAATCGGGGGAAGACCAAGTCATGACAAAAAACGAACAAACGTAAAGAAAAACAAGTCTAAACTTCACATAGGAGGCATGTTGGGAAATGAGTGTATCTTGATACCAGCTGTATGTGAGGATCAAAACGTTTCCTTATTTTTAGATACAGGCTGTCCAGTGAACTTAATAACACATGAAGAACTAAATGGAATTCTTGAAAATAAAAAGAAAGTAACTTTTCTGGATGAAGCTGATTTAGATTTATACCCGGTAGATGGACAACAAATTACAGTGAAAGGTATGATAAGATTAAATATCAGTTTCACAGAGACTACAAGACCATTCTCTGCATTTTTCTATATCGTTGAAAACTTAGCAATTAAAGCTCTTATGTTACTGGGCTTAAGATCCATGAGAGCTGAGAACATAACCATACTCCCACAAATGAATGGAACAGACTTTGACAATGAATTCATAGAGGAAATACCTTCAGAGCCCTCAGCGATTGGTAGAAGAGAGCCAAAAAGAATTGGTAATATTAAAGGCTTAAACAAACATACACAAACAGATGAGTGTATAGATCCACTCACACCACCAACCCCATCCTCCAGAATTAGTGACCCAGATAACAGTACTGATTTATCAATTTTTCCAGCCCATCTCACTAATGATTTAGTTATACCACCTAATTCCTACATGAAAATTACCATAAAGAGCAAATCACGGAATAGTACTGTTCTTGTCTTAGAAGAATTATGTAAAGGGATTGTCAGTAGAAAACGCATTATGTCATACGAACGACGAAGGGCAAACTCAGATATTCATAATTAATCACATGAATGGGGAAGTTCAGTTGAAAAATGGAACTTATATAGTTAATATTGAAAAATGTCCTGCCCCTGTGAAGGAAATAGTTATAGCTGGAGTGACAAGTGAGATAAAATCTACGGATAGAAAAAGAATAAAAGAGAATTTAAATCACTCAGGTGAATTTGATGAAGAAAATGAGTTGTTAACCCTGCTGGAAACACACAGGGACACCGTAGAACAATTAGGGTGTACTAACTTGATTAATCACATGATTAATGTGCACCCAGAAACACCACCAATTTTCGTAC